>NW_024870724.1:1200000-1665000 GCF_019054845.1 Dipodomys spectabilis
GTGTGTGTGTGTATTTTTCCCTCATCATTCTCTACCCACTTCCTGGATGCGTGTCTCCCTCTTCTTGACCTTGGATGGTGCCCTTCCTCAATAGCAACCCTGTCTTTAGTCATGGTCTACAATGAGTCCTAAATTGCCAGAGACCTGAATGCATATTCCAGGTTTTCCTTGGGACCCAAGTCCGGGTGTCCATAACTTTGTCCTCATCCAGGGGATTCTGCGTTCTCAGTGCTGTCTAGCATATGTTCTCTCCTGCCTCTGGGGGGGGGGCAGGGTCAGTCATGCTGTGTCCTGTCCTTTTCTCAACTGGACCCCTGGCTGCATGTCCCACTCCCAGCAATCTGGTAGTGGTGTGGAGGAAGGGTGGATGCCAGTGGCTCTGGCCAGCTAGACATTGATAGCTGACTGAAGGCCCCCCAAACAAGGATAATCTGGGGCTACATGAGAGGTGAGGCCAAGGTGGCATGGATGTGGATGTATTGTTCGATGTCTAGGAAATGTCAACGTACCTTACTGTAGGCAAGTCTATCTTCTGGCCCCAGCTGGGCCTCTCAGGTCCTTCTAGACAATTCTGGATGCCCAGAATACAGAGGCATATACTTTAGATTCCAGGGCCAGGGAACTGGGGGATGAGAGATTGGTATAGCCAGTACCTCATTGTGTTGGGGCATTAGTTTTGACCTGGATGACCCAGCCTTGAATTTCACGCCTGCCTTTGCTGAAGCCATAGAACCTTCATACCACTCACACCACCTGCTCTGCAGCACACCTCAGGACCTATGCCCATGCTTTACCTTCTGCCTGAGGTGCTCTGTCTTGTACCCACAGATTAGAACTACTGTGGAATTTTGGCACTGGCTATATCACTTCCAGGAGCAAATCTTTCCTTCCCTTCTCCAACTTTATTTTTTTTTAATATTGGTTTGTTAGAGATGGAACTTGTGCAGGCTGACTGGCAAATGCTCTATATTGGTGTGTGTGTGTGTGTGTGTGTGTGTGTGTGTGTGTGTGTGTGTGTGTGTGTGTGTGTGTGTGTGTGTGTGCCAGTCCTGGGGTTTGAATTCAGGCCTAGATGCCATCCTATCCCTGAGGTTTTGTGCTCCAGGCTAGCACTCTACTACTTAAACCACAGCTCTACTTCCGGCTCTTTGGGTTTTTAATTGGAGAAAAGTGTCTCATATTGATTTTCCTGCTTGCAATTGGGATCCTCAGATCTCAGCCTCCTGGTGAGCCACCAGCACCTGCCCTCAACTCTACCTCTTACCTATAACCTCGGCCCTCCTCTGAGTCCCAGAAGAATATGTCTCACCAGGCTCAATTTTTTTTGCCAGTCTTGGGGCTTGAACTCAAAGCTCATACTTGGGAGAGATTCTAAACATGTGAAGACTGTGACAAATGCTTCCATTTAATTATGTATCATGTTTCAACACTTAATAAAATGTTAATTAAAATGAGTCAATGCCCTAAATTATTGTGTATAATTTTATAATAGATGTGCAAAATATAATATGTGTATAACAATACTAAATACAATAATCAATACATGAATCAAAGAAAAATAAAATACAAAATCAATAATAAAAATCATAATAGGAAATTAACATGCATATATAGGTCATGTATTACACATTTATAGAAGTATTTCTTCCATTGCAGGGCCTTCATTCAGGCCGTGGGAACTCTATCCTGAATTTCTTTTCCTCATGGACAATGAGCTTCGCATTCAGCCATGGTGCAAAAGAGTTATCTCTACGGTGAGCTCAAAAACTAGCAATGGCAGAAATACTGGCCCCAGTTCCAAGAGACTGACTTAATTTTTTAAATGGAAGCAGTTATGTTTATTCAGTTCCATACTGAACATTAAAAAAAGCAGTGTAGAGTTGTACAGCTATTCAAACATCCTTCCCTTACCTGCAAAGTGCTTCTCTGTGAACTACATTGTTTCTCTTTTTTTGTACATTTTTTATTGTAAAAATGTTCTACAGAGGGGTTACAGTTCCAGGAGCAAGGTAATGAGTACATTTCCTATTGAGCATTGTTTACTCCTCCTGTGTTTTTCCCCTACCATCCCTTCCCTCCCATCTCCACAACTACCTCCCTGTGCCGAGGTCAGTGACTTAGTTTTTCATTTTTGGTTGGCATGGGGTTTGAACTCAAGTAATGGAACTCTTTGCTCACATTGCTACAGATTTACCAAGACCCTGAGTTCAAATCCAAGGCTAGGAAAGAAAACTGGCAAAAATTCCAAAACAGGGAGCTTCATTTTTTAAAATTTAGTTAAATAGTTAATTTTTATATGTTCTTTTTTCTTTTTTTTGGCCAACCATGGGGCTTGAACTCAGGTCATGGAAACTGCTTCAGCTTGGATCTCGCTTGACTGGGGTGCACTCATTGGACCCATAGCCAATCATGAGATCCTGGGCCAAGAGGACTTTCAGGAGGAAAAAAAAATTGGAAAGCACAAAAAGTGGTGAGCTGCAGAGAGCTGGGGTTTTACAATTTTTTTCTTTGCACAGTGACCATCCTGGGTCTGAATGGCAAACCTGCAAAGTGGACCTGTCCTGCCATTGCTGGTGGTTATTGGGCTATCAATGAGGCCATAGGACAACCTATCAACATAGACCCTGGGTTCAAATCCCAGTCCTGACACCAATAGCAGGAGATCACAAGAGACTCATAACTATGCATAGGAATACCGATTGAAAAAGTAGTTTAAGCATCGGTCTACTCTAAAATTGGATGCAATAATCCTAGAATGCTGATTGATCTTAATTAATAATTTATTAATCATGAAAAGAATAATAATCCTTCAATGGCGGTTTAATAAATACCTACGAGTTGGTAGGAACATAGTAGGTGTCCTTCTATCATAGAGAAACGGCTATGGAATTCTTTACCAATATATATTTATTTGTATACCTCCGTCTGCCTATCCATGTATCGCTGTTTGGGCCAAACCTGGGGGTCGATCTCAGAGCCTGGGAACCACCTGACATCTTCATTGGCTAGAGGCTGCCATGCTCAATCTCACCCAATCATGAATTGGGCCTGCTAGGCACAAAGTTCAGATCCTGGCATTGCCAGGCATGATGGAGAACATATCTAACATCTGGATGTTATGTGATGGGATGTAAACAATATAATAAATGGTATAGGTGTCATCAGAGTCAATAAAATAAATTATAAATAAATGAATGAAACAAGAAATAAAATAAATAACCACATCAAACACAATATGGACTGAACATCTTTCCAGAAGTATAAATCTTATCTTTTAAATATATATAAGGAGGGCTGGGAAGGTGGCTTAAATGGTAGAGCACTAGCCTTGAGGTGAAGAGCTGAGGGACAGGGCCCAGGCCCAGAGTTCAGGCCCACGAGTGGACCAAAAAAAAAAGTATATAAGGAGTATCTTTTCCAGGCTTGAAGCTTGAATTCAGCCTCCCTACGAGGAGGGAATGGCTGGAGATCCTGAGATACTCGTTTGTGGACCTGGGATGAGTCATGGAATGTGATCGATCTCATCCTTGAATGAGTAGTTCGTGCATGATGCAAGTAGGAAATGATAGGCAAGACTCATGGGGTATCGATTATTTGTAAAGAACAGTTGATGAAGCACGACAATAATCATCACAATCATGAAATGGAGGCATTAGGAAAGATCCAAGAATCGGTAGTCCACAGATTGGATTCCACCACAGATTACCATCTCTCCTACTCTATTCAAATGTGTACTTATTTGCATACTACTTTCACCTTATGAATGGATGATCCCCGCTCTACCCGCGGGGTCGGGGGCTCAATAGCAGGTCCTTGGAACGGCCTAGCTCCTTCGTGGGTCAAAGGCTGGTGTGCTCAATTGGACCCATTCGCCATTTGGTTCTGCTAGGTCCCGAGTTCAGATTCCCCGCCCTGCCAAAATATTCATCTTGATGTCAGAAGTCAATTGTTGCACCTGTTTTGTTTTTTTTTTTTTTTCTGTGCAAGACCTGGATCTCAGCTAGGATGGAGAATGCATGGGCCACCCTGTGGCCATGGGAATAAGTTGTTATCCATGTCAGCCCAGTTATATCTGTCACCATATACTCAAGAAAATACACAATACACCCATGAATAGCATACAAAATAAAGAGAATAACTACACTCAATGCACGATGCAGTCCAAACACGGATGTGAATATACATCCCATGTTTAAATGATCATTGAGGACTATTTTGGCCTCCCTGGGGCTCGATCTCAGTTCCTGGGAATGGCCCAGCTCCTTAGTGGCTCACAGTCTGGTGCGATCACGTGGACCCATTGGGCAGTTGGGCCTTCTAGGCCCAAAGTTCGAATACCAGCACTGCCAAAAATTCACACTGATGTGAGAAGCCAGTCGTTGCACCTGTTTTCTTGTACTGTGCAAGTTCTGGGTCTCAACTAGGAATGAGAATGTATACGCAACTCTATACTCATGGGAATAGGTTGTCATCCAGTTCACCACAGTTATATCTGTCATCCTATACTCAAGGAAATACACAATACATCAATGAATAAGACACAAAACAAAGAGAATGACTACACCAAACCCAAGATGCCACCCACCCATGTTAGGTAATACAAATGCTCTATTTAATTATGAATTTATGTCTATATTGGCCCCCACCAGGGCTCCATCTCAGGTCCCAGGAATGGCCTAGTTCCTTAGTGGCTCACAGCCTGGTGTGCTCACCATGACCCATTCACCAATTGTGCCTGCTAGGCTTTGAGTTCAAATTCCTGCACTACCAAAAGATTCATTCTGATGTGAGAAGCCTGTGTTGGCACATGTTTTCCTGTCCTGACAATGTCCTGGGTCTCATTGAGGATGGAGAATGCTATATAGGCAACTCTGAGCTATGGGAATAGGTTGTCATCCATGTCAGCAGAGTTATATCTGTCACCCCATGTGCAATAAAATACACAATACATCCATGAATAAGACAAAATAGAACGAATAACTACACTGAATGCAAGATGCATACCACACCTCTAGGTAATGAGAAATTCTATGTTTAAAAATGGTGGGCTTGCTATTTTGTCCAGTGCTGGGGTTTCAAATCAGGCCCTGAACCAGGCCTGACATTCTAGTCTTCAAAGATGGTGAGCTTCCCTGTCCCACACAGTGCAACAGAGTTACCCAGTCCTGAGCTCAAATCCCAGCACTGACAAAATTCCATCCTGATGTCAGAAGCCAGTCGTTGTGCCTTTTATCCTCTCCTATGAAAGTCCTGGGTCTCAAATACGATGGGGAATGCATAAACAACAATGTAACCATCGGAACATGTTGTCATTCATGTCAGCACAGGTATACCTGTCACCATACTTATTAAAATACCCAATACCTCCATGATTTAGAGACAAAATAAAGAGAACAATTGCACTGAACACAAGATGCTGTCCACACATGTATGTCAATATAGATCCTATGTTTAAATTATGAATTTATGACTATAGTGGACCACCCTGGGGATCAATGTCAGATTCTGGGAATGGCCACACTCCTTAGTTGCTCATTGGTTCATATGTTTATCTTGACTGATTGGCCAATTGGTTTTGCTCTGCCCTGAGTTCAGATCCCAGCACTACCAACAAGTGGATCGTGGAGTAAAAAGGACAGTGTGAAACTTTTTTTCCTTTTCTCTGTGAGTTCTGAGAGTGAGGCATGATGGAGAACATTTCTACAAATCTAGATGTTCTGTGATAAGTTGTCATCAATGTAATAAACAGAATGGGTTTCATCATAGTAAAATCAATGGTAAATAAATGAATAAAACAAAAGATACAAGGAACAACCACACCAAACATGTATGGACTGAACATCTATAGGTATGTATAAATCTTATGTTTACAATATATATAAATAGTATGTTTTCCAGGGCTGGGTCTTGAATTCAGGACTAGTGAACAGGCATGACTTTTTTTTCTTCATGTAAGGTGATCTTCCCCTTTATCCACATTGCTGCAGATTTACCCAGATCCTGAGTTGAAATCCAAAGCCTGTAAGAATAAACTGTGAATTGCAAGCCAGGGAGCTAATTTTTTTTCTCAGCATGGGGCTTGAACTCAGTTCATGGCAAGTCTGCTTCAGCTTCAATCACCCTAGGATGGGGTAAAGCCACTGGACACGCAGGTGCTCCTGTGATCCTAGAACCCCAGGTATTGCAGGGAAAACAATGCCTTTTATGTTTTCTTCCTTTGCAGTGACCCTTCTCGGTCTGAATGACACTGTTGCAAAGGGTACTTCACCTTCCATTGCTGAAGGCTGACAGATTATCATGGAAGCCATAGGCCCATGTGGCAACATAGGTCCTCATTTCAAATCCTGGTCCTGACACCAACCAATGGCATGAGATACTAAGAAACTGGTTCCCATCCAAAGCAATATTACTGGAATTTTGTCAATGTCACAGTTGAATGAGTTGATAGTGAATGATGATCCTATAAAATTAAACAGCACCATTTCAGAAGGCTGGTTGATTTTATTTAATATTTATGAAGCATTAAAAGAATATTATTACTTACAGGAACACAGTAATTTCAGGACACTGAGTGCTTTCATTAATAGTTTAAGGACTTAAACAATAACATTAATTACATGGACACATAATGAATACTCAGGAATTGGTAGGAATATAGTCTATATAACTGAGTAATGTATAGACATCTCTGGAACTCTATAAAGATATATATTTAATAGCATACTGCCATCTGCATGTCAATCTGTTCTTATTTTGTTAAGCCCTAGGGCTCGTTCTCAGGTCTTGGGAACATCCTGTCAGCTCAAATTGCCCCAGGATGGCCTGTTGACACTCACCCATTCTACTTGCTTCACAGGATTCTGGCCACACCCCCATTCTTTCATGCTCCTTTCTGACCAATGGGATACAAGAATGCTGGCCACGTCCACATTCCATGCTGCCAGGTAGCACTGGGATTCTCTCTGTTAGTTTACACCACTACCAGTAGTTGAGGAATGTAGAGGTGGCTGAGTGGTGAGGAAGAGACTTGAGGTGACTTTGGAGTATAGTAGGAAATTGATGCTCCCACCCCCACCTGGCCCCTTCCTTCTGTTCATGTGGTGCCAGGTTTCAAACCTCAGGCAATGGCGTGCTGCCAGCAGGCCTAAATCCCCGACCTGGTCCCTGCCCCTAGTCTTCTGCTCTGGGCCTATATGTCCGCAATGCTGCTGCCATCGCTGCTGCCGCACTTGGAAGAGCTGCCAACAGCTTCTCTCAGCAGGTGAGTGGCCGCCCCAACACCAATTCAACCGGGGTCAAACACTCCTCTTGGGGCACCATGACCCCCGTAATTGTTTCCTCTCCTCACCTCTGATGAGCCACCTTTCTGTCTTGAGCATTTCTGACATAGAAACTAAATATATGCTCAGGCTGGGCTGGATCACAGTCCTCCTGTGAAAGATATGCTCCACCGGGCCTGGTCCTCTCTAGTTGGGATGGTAGACATGTGGCACCATGCTCAGTCATTGGTTTAGATGGATTATCCCAAACTCAATCCACAGCACTGGATTCTTGACCACACGTGAAGTTCTTTGTAGAGCCTCAGACATTGAACCTCATTCTCCTCACAGGACAGTTGTGAGGAAACAAGGGATTTATACAGAGAGATCTCTGGAGAATGGCTAGGCAGAGAGGGAGCGGCCTTCAGATAAGGTTTTGGCAATTCTGTGAGTATATGACTGGAAGATACCAGAAAGGGCTCAGGTGTGGCCTGTTATTATTAGTGTAACAGGTGTGGGATTATGAACCTAAACATGGCTCTCTTTCATTATTACCTGTTCAGTTTTGCAGCTGGGGAAACCGAGGCACAGAGAAGCCAGGTGACCTACTTATGACCTCAAGTTCACAGGAAGCTCAGCCTGACTTCTCTACCATGATCCCTAGGACAATGGGTGCTATTCAGTCTACTTCTTGTGGTGGGAAGTCCACTTCTTTTCAGTAGTGGGTCTTGAACTCTAGGATTGGGCACTGTTCTCGAGCTCCTCAGCTCAAGGCTACCACTCTATCACTTGAGCCCACAGTGCCCCTTCCAGTTTTATGGTGGTTTTTTGGAGATAAGATTCTCACAGAAGTTCCTGCCTGGGTTTTCTATGAACCATGATCCTCATATCTCAGCCTCCTGTTTAGTTAGAATTAGAGTTCTAATCCACTGGCACTGGATTTAACTGTAATTCTGGTTCTCTCTCTCTCTCTCTCTCTCTCTCTCTCTCTCTCTCTCTCTCTCTCTCTCTCTCTCTCTCTCTCAGGAACTGGTTGAATCCTTGCTGTAGGAGGTGGCCCAACATCCCCAGGTGGCTGGAAGCCAAGATGGCCTACTCATTCTGGAGGTGGGCTGTGGGTCAGGAGCTGTCTCACTCAGCATGTTGATACATCTCCATGAGGTAAGCCCTCTGTGCCCTTGCTAGACTGTGAGGGTTATTCATTGTCCATCTAGCCATACTGCATTTATTTTATTGTATTCTTTCTACATCATTTTCTAGCATGTGGACAATATTATGGTACATAGTTATGGAATGAAAATGTAATGTCAACTTAAGAAAGTCATTTAGGGTTCTGGGAATGTGGCTTCATGATACGGTGATTGCCTTGCATGCATGAAACCCTGAGTTCAATTCCTCAGTACCACATAAAAAGAAAAACACTGGAAATGGTGCTGTGCCTCAAGTGGTAGAGTGATAGACTTGAGCAAAAAAAAAATTCAGGAATTATTCCCTAGCCCTGAGTTTAAGCCCCTTGACTAGCAAAAAACAAACCAAACCAAAACAAAACAAAAGCAAAAAACATTTAGTTAATAAATACAAAATAAGGAACCCATACTTGGAATATAAAATTGCTTCTCCATACTGACATGCCATGGCACATACACTTGGTTGAAACTTCTGGAATGAAAGGTTCTGGACAAGAGTGGAGCCTGGCATAGACTCAAGCCCCAGGCATCCCCCAGGAGTTGGTGAAGAACCGGATTCCCTAGAGAAGACAATCTGGTTAGACTTAACCGGTTGTTCTCTGAGAAAGAGAAGTTCCAGTGTGACTGCTGCTCACCACAGTTACCCAGGGCCCAGTGGCAGGATGCCTGCCCTGTGCCCTGACAAGTCCTACCTGGGAGAGCGTCTGTCCTGCCTCCAGGCCAGTTCAGGCCTGCCAATGTACACAACAACCCTTGTTTCCTCCTCTAACAAGCAGCTCAATATCCAAACACCATGGGAACCCAGTCCGAGAGGCACAGGCACAATGGAGGGGAAGCTGCTGAAGCAAGCGTTTGGAAAGGAGCAGAGATCACAGCAGGCAAAACAGCCATGAGGATGTGTCTGCAAAGAGTCCTTAGCTGGGTTCAGCAAAGAGAGGCTGGCGTAGGTGAGCGGGGCACTTCCATAACCAATTTGAACATCTAATAAAGCTGCCTGTGGTGGATAGATGGCTTCTGATTTGACATCGGCAACAGAATAAGGGGCTGCTAATTCAATGAATAGTCTCTGGCCAGGGAAACAAAGTCAAACGCTTAAGTTTCTGCACTTCCAGTGGTTCCTGGTATCTCCAGCTGAGTGTACATCTTTCTGTGGCCAGTTGGTGCCATGCCACCTTCTGCGGAGTCTGCGTGAGAGATCATGTTAGACAAAGAGCTTCAAGGAAGCATGCCTGCAGGGAGGGGGTGTTGGTTCAAGGCTTCCCATACACTTCGCTGCACCTTTATAACCTCTACCTTTATTTTTACTATATTCTTCTTGGCTGTACATTCGTTACCTTTAATCTCGTTTCGGCTATTTTTCTACTGATCCGCGAACAGAGCATGCTGTATATTTCCAGGCCAATAGAGATGGCTTCTCTAAGTAATAAAGACTAAGACCAAAGTTTAAATGTGGGCAATGCCCCAATCAATCTATCATCTGATGTTAAATTGCCTCCAGAAACTCCTACAACTTCACAAGCGGTTTTGCAGCTCACGCATAGAAAATATATAGACTTAAAATTTCCAGATATGTCCAACAGACAAAATCAATGAATTAAACTAAGTTAGAAAGAGTTATCCCAGTAGTTCAGAGAGTTCTAAAAAAAAAGGGACCTCTGTTTATAAAAGAAAAAGAAAGATTCTCCCAACAGTTAATATTAAGTTTAGTCCAACTTACGTTATAGGGAATAGATGGTGGTTTCACACAAAATATAACCAACCGAAGAACCATTTCCTTATACAGGAGCTTATGAAGATGAAAATTGTTGGATAAAAATAAAAATAAAAAGAGTACAATAAAAGTACATCCCTGCCTTAGGTTTCTTAATTATTAAACATAAAAAGGCTGAATAGATGACGCATTCTATTAAACAATATGCTAGACTTGTTTCACACCACTTAGCTTAAACTGTTGGTGGGATAGTCATCAATTTTCATGTAATTCATCAATGCTTTGCCTTTAAAAAAATTGATTATGTCCTTAAATAAACAAAGAATCTATGTCACAATCACACACTGTATAAAAATGTTAATTCTCCTCAATAAAGATACACCCAGATGCAACACTTTTGAGTCTGTGTCTGTTTGTCACTTCGCCGACACCTTACCCACCTATCCCAAGATCCCTGTCCCATCGGTCCCAGTGCTCTGGCTGAGCTGGTCTGTCACACTGACACCTGACTATAGTCCCTAATTCATGTACTTTACTTATATTAGGATATTGTGTTGAAAAAAAAGTTTTGTTCATTAGGTCACAGCAATTAGTGGCTTGAATGTGCTTACAAGTCAGGTGAAGATTAATTCTGGAAATTCAAAGTTTCCAGGTTTTTGAATGGTCACTGCTAATCACAATGAGAGGAGTAGTCTAAGTGAGATTTGGAAATATTTTTGGTCATTCATGTCACCAAAATGGCAGAGACAAATTAACAGTAGTGACAGAACAGAAGGAATAATTCGAGAGTTAATGAACAAATGACAGTAAATAAGGTATACCAGAAATTGTTTTAGAGAACCATTTTTGGTTATTGAAGAAATAGTTATCAACTAGTCTTATTCCATATTGCCTTTAGCATTCTAAATCTCTTAGGCTACTTCTTAATTTCTGTGTAATAAATGTATCTCCTTCTGTGCTGTTCTTTCATACCTTATCTTTTTTGCTTTCTAAAAATCTCAGTCTTCTATATTCCTCTATGAACATTTCCTGATACTAAATACAACTACAAAGATGGCAGAGGATGCTAATGTAAGGGTCCAATAGCTCATGAGTCATTAATGAAACAACATGGAAAAGAGGACATATTTATTGCTACTTCACATTTTCTGAAAAGCTGCAATGCCATCATTTGATTCAAATTTCCATTATTTGTCTACATAGTGTCATTCAGTGCACATAAGTGCAAATATGAGCTGGGTGCTGGTGGTTCACGCCTGTAATCCTAGCTACTCAGGAGGTTGAGACCAGAGGATTGTGGTTCAAAGCCAGCCTGGTCAGGAATGTCCATGAGACCATTATCTTCAATTAACCACCAGAAACCCGGAAGTGTTGCTGTAGCTTAAGCGGTAGAGTGCTCAACTTGAGCTGAAGAGCTGAGGGAGTGCCCCCAGGATCAGAGTTCAAGCCCCACAACCAACAAAAAGTGCAAATATTACTTTAAGTTTCCCAAAAGGACGGACAAGATCAGTAATCTTCCCAAGCAGAAAAAATAATTTCAAAATGATTCAGTGCACCTATTTTTGCTGAGTTATTTAAGTTATGGCTTCTTTGCTAGACATATCCTCTTCCTTTAAAAATTGTCATATATTAGCTTTACAATAAACTTCATCTAACATTTCTTGTTCCAAAGGAGAAGTCTATACAGTTGATGTCACTTAGCTTTCTTATTATCTTAATTCAAAGCCAAACCAGGCAGGAGAGTCTGTCCAACTCTTATAGTAAATTGAACACCAAAAAACCAGAAGTGGAGTTTTGGCTCAAGCAGTAGAGTACTAGCTTTGGGGGCAGGTGGGCAGGAAAGACAACTGTTCAGGGACAGGATCCAGGTTCTGGATTCAAGCCCCAGAACCAGTACAAACTAAACAAACAAGCAAACAAAAATCCCAGATATTTCTTTGGGACCTTCCTTAAAAGAGTATTGGTCTGAAAAGAGGCTCCTTTTGCTGATCATACTCACTGGATCCTGCTTTTTTGGAATCCTTATTGCTCTGGAGAACTCAGGACCAGACCAAAGGAATTGATAACTGACTCCTGCATCAAGAGAATCATCTCGGGGTGAAATGTCCATCCATATGACACTTTAAAACCTCTTTGTTCTTTTGCAGGAGAACACTTTTAAAACAACGTTATTTCCTTTTGTTCTATGCTGGTCTTCAAATGGTACATTATTTCCTTTTGTAATAATCTCAACTAGAAGGTTACAGAAAAATTTTATATGAGTAAAGAACACACTCGGGAAAAGCCAGGGACAGAGTTTCCTTCAAGTCTTGGGATACTTTTCTTGTACAGTAAAAAGGAAAGCACAAGGTAACTTGAACTTTGTTAATCCTCTATGTTCTATTCCTCTCCTGGTGTCATTTTCCACATCCAGTAAAAGTTACTTCCAGTAACAATCGATGGTGCTGCTTGAAATATAATGAATGCTTTCTGGCTTCTCTGAAATAACACTAGGACACCTTTGGACCTGAGGTAACACGTGTTTCAGAGACAACTCAGTAAATAGAAAATATGAAATTCATATTGCTTATAAATACATTATGTATGAGTACATTGAGTTCAAACTTTGTAAGTTCTCTGTAAATTAAGGTGAATTTTAAATGGTAAGAAGGTTCTCAGAACATTCTTTTTGTGAGTGTATGTGCTGTTCATAATTTCCCAAATGTACATGAGCTAACAGTAAGGGAATCAATAGCAATAATAGGAGAAAGAGAAGTTCTGTGTTTAAGTATAAGGCTTCAATACAATATAGCAAACTACAAATAAGACAACATTGAAACAATAAAGCCAAGTCCAGTATGTAGATTTATGGGAGTGATATACAGAAAGCAAGACTCCTACATGGAACATGAATTATGAGGCCACTCTCATTCTAAATCATGCTTGCTAATCATGCAATTTTGTAGAAAGTAGAATGGAAGAATAATATTGTTCCCAAAGCAAGTCAGATATATGAGCATGGATTTAACTGAAAAAAAAAATGTCCATCTTGTGAGAGCAGGGATTATATTAGCAATGAACTGGTGGCTAAGATCACATTTCTTTTTTTTTCTTCACTTGCATATGTATATTTTTTTGTTGGCGGTGGTCTTGGCACTTGAACTCTGGGCCTGCGAGCTGTCTCTCTTCTATTCAGCTCAAGGCTAATGCTCTACCACTTTATCCACAGTGCCATTTCCAGTTTACTTTTAGTTAATTGGAGAAAAGAGTCTCTGGGACTTTCATACCTTTGCTGGCTTTGAACCCCAATCCTCATATTTCACCACAACCCAGCTTAGATCACATTTCTAACAGTGTAACTGAGGATAAGTAATGTGTGTGTTCATCTATCTTTATAAGAATTCTTGAGTTAGGTGCTGGGAAGGTGGCTCAGAGGTAGAGCAGTTGCCTTGCATGCAAGAGGTCCTGGGTTCGATTCCTCAGCACCACATAAGCAAAAAGAAAAAAGCCGAAAGTGGCGCTGTGACTCAAGTGGTAGAGTGCTAGCCTTGAGCTGAAGAGCTGAGGGACAGCGCCCAGGCCCAGAGTTCAGGCCCCATGACCGGACCCCCGCCACCAAAACAAAAAAAAAAAAGAATTCTTGAGTTAAAAATCTGGGCTACAGCTTAGATATTACCCTCAGAAAAATGTTTGTAGTTTAAAAGTTGATACTCCTGGAGAAATAAAAGCTTAGAATGAAAAGGAGTCTGGGAAGTTCAGTTTGCATCCAGCTTGGGCAGGACAGTCTTTCCAACAGTACATATAAAAAAGAAGCCAAAAGCTGGATTGGAAGAATGGCTCAGGTGGTGGAATACCAGTTATGAGCAAGATTGCTGAATAAGAGGTTGAGGCTTTTGCATGCATACATAGAAACATACACAAACACACAGAGGCACTTATATGTGCACACACAAATACACAAATGAAACAACTCTCAGAATGTGTAGAAAAGTTAGAAAACAACAGAATATATATCCTGATTAAGACTCGAATCAAGGGTTAATTTTTAATATTAGAAAATCCTCAAGTGAACTTCCTTCAAAAAAGTTTGAGAATATTACATAGGTACTGTCCAGACATAGTAAGAGAGTCAATTAATCATTATTCTAGGGATCACATCCATGGAGGAACGAATCAGAGACCCCGCAAGTGCATCTGAAAATATTCATATCCTGTGTCAAATGTGAGAACATCTTTGAAAATAGTAGATAAGCAGTCTGAACAGTCACTGTGGTGTATTATATCCCTGGAGAAGTTCAGAATTGGTAGTCTGTATCTAGATTAAATAAACCAAGAAACTATGGCAGGGCAATGTGATACGAGCCTAGAATTCTAGCACTGAGATTAAGACAGGAGACTAGAGAGTGGAATTACATAGTGATACCTTCCCTGGACCAGGTAGTATAATTTTGTCTTAATAAAAAAAAAACAAACCAGAAAGGAATACATAACTGGACGTTTGGGCTAATTTTGTCACTATGTTTTGAGAAGTCAAATTTTCTGTTGAAATGCAACTCATACTAAATCCTCACTTGTGTTTTAAATTCTCTCTTCATTACAGATCATTCCTAGATGCAAAATGACTCATGATTCCCATCCAAAATTTGAAAAAGTAAATAACCATCATTCTGTTGTATCTCAAAGAAATGATGTAGGATTACAACAATTTAAGCCTAGAAAAATAGAAAAGTTTGTCTAATGTAGGATTTTGAAGATTTTGCTAAATTAGAATTTAGATTTAAAATAAATATTTTGATTTTGTTTTTAATTTCATATTCTATCGGATGCTAAAATTTCTTTTTAAGTAGAGGGTTTAATTGACAAATTCACAAATGATTTTGCATTCTATTTTCCTAGAATATTCTTTCAAGAGAGTTATAATTAGAACTTAGTTAATAGATAATTCCAATAATTAATGTATAAAATGATAATGTGAATGGTGTAGACAGAGTTGCCAAAAATTGATGATATTAATTTATAAATTTAGAATAAGAGCAATTTTTGGAGTCTTTGTTATAACATGGTATGAAGAGAATAATCATGTGACATCTACTTTCTTCTACCTGTACGTAACACAGGAAGCAATTTCCTTAATTATTTGCCACTGTATACAATGAGAAAAATGTTAGTTTTGAGGTTTCTTTTTATTTTTGTTTTTGTTTTATTGGTTTGTCCTAGGGATTGAACTCTGGGCCTGGACACTGTGTCTGAGCCTGTTTATGCTCAAGGCTCGTGCTCTCCCCCTTCAACCTCAATGCCACTTGTGTCTGACTTTTGCTGATAAGTTTATACGATAAGAATCTAGGGAATCTTCCTTCCTGGATGGGCTTTGAACTGTAATCTTCTGACCTTAGCATCCAGAATTTATATGATAGTTAAAAAAGTATAAATATAAATAATATTTGCAATGTTCCCATCTCAAGAATAACAGTGGGGGGGAAATGATGCAACCCAGTTTATTGTGGTGTTCTTTCCAAAACATGTGTGGCATCACATTAGCAGAGTTGTATTTTTTTCACAGTAGAGATAAGCTATTCATGATGTGAATTAAGGGAAGTTTGTGGTGCACCCTAAAAGTTCTAAACTGTTGGGCTAGGATGAATCTATGTTATAAATATTGGGACTGGTGGTCATAAAAAAATAGCTTACTGTGATAAACAATTGCTTACTCTTGAAGAATTATTACCTATGGTACATAGTTTTATCCTCAACCAGAATGTGGTTATTTTTCTGTTGACTCTCAATCTGTAACACCCCATGGAAAAATGCATCTATTGCAGAATTACGTAACATGCAAGCCGGTACTGTTTTGAAACTCTCAGGTATGGAATTTTCTGAATTTGAAAATGAGTAGTTATTCGTCATTGGAATGTGGAAGAACACATATATTCTGTCTTCTTAACAACTTATTTATTTTTAAAAGTTATAGGTTTCCATAGAATTAAACTGTTTTCGCTTTTAGTATGAGAAAGTACTATATTTATTCTTTTTTAAAAATATTGGTAAGTATATTGTGAAAATATTGTCTAGTCAGATAGCATTCAAGTTGATGGTCCTCTGATTAAAAAAGATAGTTAATTCAAATTAGATGCCAAACAGTATTGATTTTTAAAAAGGTACTACATAAAGAATAATATTTACTGTACCAATACAGTGAAATTTTATTTCATGCAGCTTATTTTTTAAATTTAATTTTATTGTCAAAGTGATGTACAGTGGGGTTACAGCAATTTTAAGGTAATGAATAAATAACTTTGCAAACTTGATACCCCTTCCCTGATTTTCTTCAGTTTTCCTTCACCCCAATACTCCTCACAAGTTGTAATGTATATTTACAACATATTGTCTTGTGAGTATTGCTATTGCATTGGTTTGCCTTTGTCCTTTGTCTCACCATTTTGTTGTTCCTCTTCCCTTCTCTAATTAACGTAAATATATGCACAATACACAGGCTACCAAAATCAAATACAGCACGGAATAAAGCACAGGGGAAAAACCCCAAAGAAAACAGAAATCACATAGCACATTAAAAACAACAACTGCAAATAATATTCTCGTTTTCATATCTTGGAGTTCATTTTGCTCAGAATCAGCTTATATGGTTTTATATACGCATAACAAAGCCACTGGAAAATAATAGTTTCATGGACACTATATCATGAAAACAACATGTTAACTGTTTTTCATGGTAAAGGTGAGGTTAGGATTGGTGAATTCGCAGTTCTAATAAAAGAATTTCAAAAGAGTTTTAAAATTATAACAGGTAAATTTTTATTTGTTCAAATTTTTTAACAACTTTGCCTATTATGAAAATTTAAATTTGCCTGGGAAAATAGGCGTTCATGCAAAGTAATCCATGGAGACTTTGCTGAGAGGGAGCAATGTGGGTGAAGATGGCTCATTTTCACACTAAACAAACCTCAGAAACCTTTCTATAAATCCTGTAGGTTCCCTTGAGAATTGTCCTTACCCAGGAAATCTACTCTTACTGTGTGAAACAAGGTTGTAGTGGAATTTAAATTAAAAGTTCTTTAAAAAAAAAGACATCAAAATTTGTGAATTGACTTTAATTACCAAACAGTAATTCTCTGAAAAAGATAATTTGGGTCCAAATATTTAGGGAGAAAGTACCCTCAACATTGAAAGAAGGTATTGGGTTTACACTTTTCTGTTTGTAATACTTTCCACAATGTCTTTGCACTTGAAGCACTCAACAACAGAAAAAAATCTGATTGGATACTTGAAACCAATGATTTCACATTTTTTAGTAGTTTACAATATGTAATATCCTTATTAACATGAAATATTGAGGACTTCACTTATTAAATAACCCAAAAAGTTTTGGGATCAGAAAATAATTGAGCAAATTGAAAAGGCGAGAAAACTCATTCTTAGAAGCCCTAGCTAAGCATATTGACTTCAGGAGTGGAGGGAGGCCAAACTTTTTGATATTCATTGTCTTAATATTTTTGCTACCTAAAGTGATTTTACGGAGCCTATTTAGCTCACTACAATGCAGAACAGATTGAATGAAGACATGAAAATAAATTCCACATCCAAATAAAAGAGTTTTAAAAGGAAAACCATGAAGATGTAGTGTGGGTAGAGCCGGTCAGATCTGGTTGAGTCAGCTAGAGTAGCAGTTGAAGCACACTTCCTGCTAATAGAGACGTGACCCACAGGCATGTCTGCCTAGCTTGCCAGAAATGAGCTGTCCATGCTCCCTACAAGCCCGGGAAGACCAATCAGTGCCTGTCACCAAGCAGTGCCCATCACAAGTGCCTTACATCAACTCCCCACTAAGTAATTGGCTGGGAAGGACTCAGGAGGTTGGGAAAGCTGGGGCTATATAATCCCCCCCTTGTGCAGAAATAAACAAGACCTGCATAAGCCTGTTCTCCCAACGTGTGTTCCTTGTGTGAGTCGTTCATGCTTACCTCCTGCTGGAGATCTAGCCCTACAAGTGGTGCCCAACGAGTGGCTCGATAGCTTTCTGCAGATGGACGGTCGAGGGTCTAGTGCAAAATTAGTGCCTCCATGGGCAGCCTTCCCCCAGCAGCAGGAGAGCCTCAATCACAAGCATTTGTTGCCCTGCTCCGGAGTAGGCAGATAAAAGTATTACAAAAGGAAGCTAGATTAATATGGGAAATAGTGAATGAATTGTATCCCTGGATTGACTCCGGGGCCCTTTGGGATCCAGACAGGTGGACCCTCGTCCTTCAGGCAGTTCATAAAAAGGAAGTCCATGACGGCTCTGAGCTGCCCCTAATCTTTTACCCCATTGTAGTAGCTATTCAAGACTGTCTATCAGGGAAAGAAGAAGGGGAAACTCTGCAAGCGTTTAACACCTCGCTGCAAGAAGAAACAGAACAAAAGGAAAATTGTGAAGCTGCTTTAGCACTCCCATCTTCTTGTGACACAGCAAACAATTCCAGCAAGAACACAGATAACCAACAACTTCCACTAACAGGTGACCCAGGGGGCCAGCCAGCTACGCTTGTACAACCGCCTCCCCCACACTATCAGTCACAGGAAGCCTGCCCAATCATTTCTTTTGGCTGTTTAGGCAAGCCTGGGAATTCTTCTCAGAAAATTTTGTATCCTTGGGCAGAGATATCCAACTTTGCCCAAGAACAAAAACTCGTTGTTCCCCCTGTAATACAACAGTTGTTCACAGGCCCCACATCTACCATGGCAATGACAGCCAAGCCTATAATTGAACCCCAGTTCATGTTCCCTGAAAACGTCCACCGAACATCTGCACGACCTAACCAATGGTACCCCGATGACCCAAAAATACTGGGCCGCTGTCAAGGAAGATGGGTTACACTCCCTGAATGCTCAACAGATGCTCGAAACCCTTAGCATTGATCTTAACTGCCTCCATGATTGGAAGAGCTTAATGAACTGTAGTCAACAAGAAAGTTTAAAAAATGCTTAGAATGTATTCCTAAGTACCAGTTTTATAAATGGCTTTGCACTGTGGTTTGTGGTTATTTTATTTTACATGAGATAATATTTTCTACTACCAATAAGTTTTGGAAAAAGAAGAAAACTAAAATTTACTATTGTAGAGGAATATGATAGAAGTAGAAGAAAGATTTTATGTTTGTCAAATCTCTGATGAGTACCCGTATTCAAGACTTAAAGTCATATTTCTTACTATGTTAGACAGATAGGGAAAACAAAACACCATATGATAAGGCAACTATTTGTGATTTTTTAAAATGTACTTAGTATGTGATGAAATTTACTTTATTAGCTAATGTTTTGGTTTGAAATATGGGAGGCTGATCTATTTAACAAATTTTTGAAGTCACCTACTGAAAAAACAAATGATGGGGGGTATAATTTCTACACTTTAATGAATGGATGAACCTGTTTGGCATTAGTGCTGGGTAAATAAATAAACTCTATTGTAACTTGCTCCCTCCCCGTGAAAAACTATTTATGTCACTAAATATCATCTACTTGTAAAGTGTTATTTGGCAAATGTGATTTTTAAAAGTTTATTTGAAAAGGAATATACTTTCAGGAGATTAAATGTAGGTTATCATTTGTTTGACAATGACAACATTTTTATACTACAGAACCAAGTTTTACTGAAGTACCAGTGTTTTGAAGCACTAAGGATCTTCTCAATTAATGTTTTTCTGAATTATATTTGACCTCTATGTCAAGTATTCCTAGCATTGGTAGACCAAATATGGATCTATTGTTCCAGGAACTATTTTTTGGCCTGCTGATGCTGGAATGAAATTATTCATTAATCATTAGGAGAGGGGTATTACAAATGATCTAGTGACATTCGTGGTCTTGTTCAATCATATATGATGGTCATCTGAAAATTAAAAGTTTGAATTACTGTACTTTCACATTTTGTGATTTCATCTTGCATTTTAAGTTGCCTTGCATTTCCCAACTGCTTACTGATAATTCCTGCATTTCAAGGAATTGGGGCCCTGAAATATAGAAAATGAGAAATTGAGATGGGTCTTCAATTACTTTCTGTTGGCATGTTGCATGGACGTAGGTGAGAATTCTTGCCTTAGTTATCTGATGATGCGGATAACTGGGAACTGGGATCCTAGGACCCGTGGATCCTGTAGAAGAATAATAGCTTTTAGACATCATATCAGAAAAATTTGAGTATAATCAATAGGAATGCTTCAGAAACATGGAGAAAAACAGTTTGGGACCAGCGAGTTAAAACAATAAACAGAGCAGCAAAGTAAAATCCCTTATAGATTAGAAGCAAACAACATTGTTTTTTTTACCATGTGAATTCAGAAGACCAAGAACATTTAGAAGTTATCACAAGTTTATACCGAAAACATTGCATTGATAATTTTTATATTCTAATATATATTCTAATCCTGATTATTTATATTCCAATCTATTTATTGGAATAAATATCAATTAATTTTTCAAATTATCAATTAATTCTAATAAGATTCACTGTGTGAAATATAAAATCAGCACATATAAATATAAAATATATAATAATATATAGTATTAGAAAATGTTTGGCATTGTTCTGTTGTGGTAAGGGTATCAAAGGCAACAGTTTTTTTTTCTTTCTGCTTATGTGGTGATGAGGAATCAAACCCAGGGCCTCAGGCATGCAAGGCAAGCACTCTACCACTGAGCCACAAGAGGCAACGGTTTTAAAGTATTATTCCATTACCTCTACCTCAGTGTTTGGTAGAATTAGAGCTAAAGCTTTACCATTCCGAGATATACAGCCTAGAGGCAAGAGGAAACACTGTGATTAAAACATTACCAATTTAAGGCCTAATAACGAGGAGAAACATATGGACTTCTTTTGGAGCTATGGAATATATTTGGTCATAGAAAATCAGTGGTGTAAGTTCCTGCCTGCTTGGATGGTAGACAGGCCAAGACATTAGGTAATCATACATATGAACAATTTTTTCACCTTCTTGGCTTTAGCTTCTTTTGAAATGTTAGTGTGTAATAAACAATTATATTTTGAAAAAATACCTTCTAGTCTGAACAGTACTGTCTGAACTGTTTGTCTCTTTATGATCCCTTGTAACAGATTAGTTTTGCTCCAATAAGAAAATCTATGCTGTCAGGGTAAGATTCTGGTTCGTCTGTTCCTACATGGAGCAAGGATAAAGGGTCAGGAAGACATTTGTGCCAGTAAGACCTCATTTGCGAGATTTTAAGCTGCAGAAGTTTAGAATAGCTTTTAAGCAAGGCTTACTTTGACTCCATTATCTCCACAAAGCTAAATCAGTTAATAAATAAGTACTTGAAAATCCATCATCTTTGGACCTAGATATAAAGGCTGCAAAGTATGATCCAATTTCAAATGAAAAAGACTTAAAATAGTCATTGAAAAAATTGCAAATGTGAGCAATTGAACAAACAATATAAGTTTTTTCCACCATACACAGAATTTTACAGAAATAAGATGAACTGCAATTTTGGGAACAATAAGGTTTCCTTCTTACAAATAGGCAACCAAAGATATATGCCTGTCTTAAGATTGCATCATTAACTACTTAAATTTCCAGGATACTACATGCTTCAGCAGCACGCCTACCCAAATTACAATACAGAGATTTACATGGCTCTTGTACAAGGATGATATGAAAATTTGTGAAGTATTGCATATTTTTCATTCTTCTGATGCAAGAAATTAAAAACAGTTATTAAAAAGTTGATTACAAATATACAAGTGTAAGAATACATGTAATTCATAGAAATAAAAGTTAGTTTGACATCATTCAATCTTCACTTTTTACAAATTCCTTTACATAGCATAACCTTTATAAAACTTTTGAAATAAGATAACATTGTCATTTTATCCTAAAGAAATAAAATTCTTTAAGGACCTAGGAATTAAAGGAATCTTAAACTGTTTCTATATGGAATGCAATCTGAAAGGACACATTTATTAATTAACCTATATATTATAAAACAATGTCGAATTCAAAGGATTATATCTAGGAGAGAATGAAATAGGTTATGGACATTACACAAACAGAATACTAAATATTTTTAAATATACTTTTTTCAGACATGCACCAGAAATATCTTTACTTTCTGTATTACTCATTTCAACAGATAAGTTAAAATTATTTATGATTTAAAAAATCACAAACTCTATAGAAATCATTATAGATGTATACAAACAACTCGAATATATTTTGACATCAAAGTCAGGCAATTCACTTGGAAGAATACCATGGAATCCATGAATTTTTAAAGTAAGATATTGCTGTTGCTTTGTATTGTGAAAATATTTTGTATGGACACATAGGATGGACTGGCAATTTTGAAATTTAAGAAACTTAACTGATTCATTAGGACTTAGGAGAACAATTTGTACAGCTTTCCAAAACTTCAAAGAGGTAGTAATACATACTTATCCTTTTGGCAATATCAAATGCAGCTTCTTCCAAGTTGTGCTTCAGACATGGTTTGAAATAATGGTTCACCAGAAGGAGATCCAGCATATCTTTGCTATATCTATTCCCAGCAGCAAGATGCAAGGGGGTCAAGAGGCCTTTAGTTTGGGCTTTGTATCTGTATCATGATGAAATAAAGAAGCCACTGTGGTATTATTCCATGTATAAGTACTGTGCAGGGGTGTCCAGCCATTCACAATTATTCCAGGAATATCTACCTTGAGCCACCAACTCATGGACAATGTCTAAGTGTCCACTGTAGGCTTCTCAATGAAGAGGGGTATACTCATCGTCATCCCTAGTATTCACATGAGTGGTCTTTTTGGAAAGTCGTCTCTGCACTGTAGTAAGGCGGTTATTTTCAACAGAACAAAGAAGAAATTTGCTTGAATCCTTCGCCATTTTTTTCTTGCAACTGATACCATTTCTCACTTTTTCATCTTGTTCTTCAACTTCATAGCAATTGCCTAACCAGAGACTTTGAGTGCCAGTGAGAATGAGCTGTCCATGTATTTTCCCAATAGTTCACATTGGATGAAATGGTCAGAAAAATCCGGTGAATTTTCTGCATTTGTTTTTTTCACTATTATTTATTTTCTCTTTTTTCATTTTTACTAAATTATTCTAACTGGAGAGAAGGGAATTGGTAGAGAGCAGGGGAAAGATTTTCCTCCGTATTCAAAGGTACAGAATGAAAATGAGGACTAGTGCTGTCTTCATCAGCAGCTTATTCTAGGAATGAGAAAATAGGAAATAATGCTTTCTATGTAAATGAATTGGGAAATGGCAGAGGAGAAAGTGAAATGATGCAACCAAAAATATAAAAGCAAAATATATTAGGATAATTATGGAGCAATCTTATTATCTATGAGAACCATGAAAGGGAGAGAGGAAGAGAGAGACAGATGTGTAATGATCTAGCTAGCCACAAAATCCATCCCTCTGATCAAATTATAGTGCAAATAATTTTACTTTTTAAAAGAGATGGAAATAGAATTTAAGATCAAATGTCTCCATTGTTTTTAATTATATTTTTATTATCTTAAATACTTGTACAAGGGAATTTCCATTAAACAAATCAGTTTTTTAAGTATAATGGATCTTTATATAGCTTTTCGACACCCTTCCAAACCTCACCCCACTTTAATTTTTTTCTAGTTTCATACTATCTGAATTGAATATTATACCTTCACTCTCTTCCTCCATAACTCTCTTTATTCCTTTCTTTTGACTTCCCCTCATATCTTCCAAGTGATAGTTTCCTGGTATTCATTTTGTTGGAGTAAACTTCAATTTCATAAGAAATTAAACCTTTGAAATAATCCTCTGCAAATAGCATGCTTTGGTTAATATTTTTGTGTAAACTTGTATAAATTTCTATCTTCCAAATATGAGACAGAGCATGGGTCCTTTGTGTGTCTGGCTCTGACTTAGTTCACTTAATATATTTTTAGATCTATCCATTTCGTTGCAAATAATGTAACAGTCTTCAAATGGATGGGTGCAATCCAATTGTGTATATGTGCCACACTTTCTCCAACCATCACTCCACCAAAGGACATCTGGGCTGTTTCCGTAACTTGGCTACGGTGAATATTGCAGCAGTGAACATGGTTGTGAAAGTGATTTTCTGTAACCCTTTGGAAGAATTCATCACTACCTTTATAGGAGCAATCCTCTAGCTAGTTTTCCAGAATAAGAATATCCCTCCCTTCATCTTCATCACAATGTATTGCAAGTCCTCAGAAACACCTTTCCCCCTACAGGTCTCAATAAGCTAAAACCACACAGTGCCCATATTCTTTCAATACATTTTTTACATAATTGGACATATAATTAAGTGAGAACCTTCTATATACTTTCCTAATGTGGGAATGAGGGACATGACAGAGTAAAAGTAAAAAATATGTAATTTAATTAGCTATTATCATATTTAAAATCATTTTCAGCTCTAATTCATAGCCTCACATATTATTTTAATCTTTATTTGATTACTTCATCTAACCCATAAATTATAACAGGTGAGTTTAAAACAAAGGCAAAAAGTGTGGTTTGATTTTGACACTCATGTGTGAAGTTGCACAACATGGGCAAATAGATGGATTGGAATTAACAGCTCTTATCCATTTTGTTAACGTAGAGACGGTTTTCCCAAACTGATTCTCACAATTCGCATTCCATTCAACAACAAGAAACATGTGATAATTTCCTTTGATTTGCTCCTTATTAACTTTTGTTTCCATTTAATTTTATAATGGATGATTTCATAAATCTACTGTAGATACAAAAATATGTTAAAATATTTCTATCCGTATGCATTGATATATACATACACACATATATTACACAGGCTATAATGATAATGTATAACTTCAGTAACTGTACAATTTAGTAAATTATTAAAACTATCGACGGCTCATGCCTGGCATCCTGGTTACTCGGGAGGCTGAGATCTGACGATCATGGTTTGAACCCATACTGGGCAAGAATGTCCAGGAGCCTCTTATCACCAAACAACCATCAGAAAATCAGAATTGGAACTGTGGCTCAAAGTAGTAGAGTGGTAGCCTTGAGAGAAAAATCTCAGCGACATCATCCGGGCTCTTAGTTCAAGAAGTACAATCTACCCAAATAAACATCTATTTAATTTAAACATGTGTAAGTAAAGTATTTCCATCACCCAAATGCACAACCATGCTCATTTGCAAGGTAACTCTGTTTTTTCTGAAGTACCATAAAACATTTTCACTTAAGTTAAAAGGATTGCACTATGGGTTCATTCTCTCATTCATTTTTCCACTCACTCAAATCTTACAATTTTTCCAATTATTTAAAATCATAGATTTTTACTTTAATACCCAAATATTAGAGTTTGAATTGAATGTCTTATGCCCCCTAAATGGGTGTTTTTACCATTTTGTCATGTCCCCAACCCTAAATTATCCTTATTATTTTTCAGATACTTGTGTATGACCTTGGGTTCAGTCCATGTTATGTTATTCTTCCTGGAATTTAGAATAACAGGTGCATGGCATTGTGTACAGATCTTACTGTCCAGTCTGGGCTTTAACCTCTATCCTCACAACAGTAGACTCCCAGGTAGTATGGATTTTCATAAGCTCGTCATAGCTGATGTTTTTTTTTAAGTCTTTGCATTTCCTGCAGGTTCATGAGTACTGAATTAATTTGTTTTCTTGGGTTATTTTTATTTTTTTATTGTGTTTCATTTCAATGTATGTGTTGAGTTGTTCCTCACTTTTCCTTTTGTTTCTTTCAATCAAGTTCTTACCTAAAGTGCTGAGAAACCAATTCTTCTTTTTCACGATAGTCAAGATGAACATGATTTATTCCCAAGCAATTTCAATAATATTTAAACACCTTCATATCTATGGATGGTATATAAATGATAAATGCTGCGAAGGGTCTTTTTATTTTCACAGCAGTCTTTGTCATATACAGGCAGATCATGAAATATATGCAGATAATTAAACTACAGATGTAAGCAAAGAGAAGAAAAACCTATTATTAATTGTTTGTAAGAGGCTTTCCTTCCAGTGAAAGAAATGCGTTGCTTGACGCAGGATTTCACAAAATTATTTTGCTAGGAGGAAGCTAAACAATCATCTGATTCTATAGAATTGAGGGAGAAGAATCAAACTCTTGAATAGTTTATATTTGAGTCAAATAAAAGCATGCTTCCTAAAAGAGAGTTGACTTTAGAGAAACATGATGAGTTTATGTAAATAGGTGCTTAGCTGATTTTGTTAATTTGTAAACTAATACAGGGAAATAGAGTACAGCAAGGTAAAAAAAGAACTTCACATTGCAATACTTATGTGTGTGTGTGTGTGTACACATGCACATGTATACACGCACATGCATGTGCAAGTGCTCATTCATTCATCATCTCTAAGCTTCTGTGACCTAGGATAGTGGTTTACCACTTGAACCATCGTTCCACTCCTGTTTTTTTGGAGATAATCGCATGTATTTTCATGATTGGACTGGCTTTGAATAGTGGTCTTCATATCTCAGCCTCCAGAGAAGCTAGCTAAGCTTATTCATCCTCCAAGTAGCTAGTTAAAATTGGGCCTGTCCTCTATGCTTCACTGCTCTTTTATTCTTGTCCTGAGTTGTTCACATGCCTGTCATATATATGTCTAGTTGCCTTAAGAAATACTCTTACTGCTTGGCACCAGGGGTTCCCATCTGAACTCTTAACTACTGAGGAGGCTTGAGAACAAAACCCAGGCCAAAAGTTTAGTAGACTTCCTTCTCAATCTATAGCTGGGTGCATTGGATCATTTCCACCATCCTGCACTATCTACAGGTTAAGATTGGAAGGACTGCAGAATCCAGGCCAGCCAAGGTAGGAAGCTAGACAAGTTGGTGTGCAACTCTTATGCCATTGATAATGGGAAGGCTAAAACGACAGATCAGGTGCATGTTCTTGTGGAAAGGGAACCCCTATCCTAAAATTAACCACTGATATGACACCAGTCCAACAAAAACAAGACCCTAAGTTGAACACAATTTCCCACAACCAAAATAAGTATATACCTTAACATCCAGAAACTTAGTACAATCTGCTCTTTGCTCTAATATCAGCTTCATCTAATTATCATATGATGTAACAAAATAGTTTCTTCATTAAATTTATTAAATATTTAAAAAGACCTAGAAAATTCTTTCTCACGTATAAAGTGCGAACGAATGGCAAATTGCCTCATTTCTTACATATTTGACTACCACTATAAATTCATCTTATGATTATTAATATTAATATATTCTGATTTATTACTTTATTTTGTAACAGTTTTTAAACATTTGGCTTCTCTGCTGAAGTTGAAGTATTTTAATAGTATCATCAAATAATATTACTTGGGTACTTAGAGCAGTATTTTAAAAATTTTTTAACCAATGGTTTCTAGTAATTCTGTTTTTTTTGGGGGGTCTGGTCCTGGGACCTAAACTCTGGGCCTGGATGCTGTTCCTCAATGCTAGTTCAAGGCTAGCACTCGACCATTTGAGCCACAGCACCACTTTTTCTGTTTATGTGATGCTGAGGAATCTAACCCAGGGCCTCAAGCATGTAAGGCAAGAGCTCTACCACTGAGCCACCTTCCTAGCTCTCTATGAATTCTTAATTTGTATATTATTTAGTTTATTTTTAATTTCAGTTTAATTTTATTGTAAAGGTAATGTACAGAGGGATACAGTTACATAAATAAGGTAATGAGTACATTTATTATGGAAGAAATACTGTTACCTCTTTCATTGATTTTTTTGCACACTCAAAAAAAAACCAAGAATTCTATGCTTCCATCAGAAAGAATGACATTGCCCCATTTGTTAGGAAATGGAAAGATTTGGCAAAAATTATATTAAGCGAAGTGAGCTAGGCCCAAAGAAACATACATCTCATGGTTTCCCTTATTTGCAGTAACTACTATATGTCTGAGACAAGCAGAAAAAGTCAGATAAGTTGATGTTAGGTAAAATGAACCCTAAGAAATGTATTCAAATGTTTTTTTTTTTCTTTCATGCATTTGTTTCTAACGCATTTATAAGATTATTTCTTTGTTGCTTTGTATGTCCTCCCCACCCCCACAGTATAACCCCTTCTTTCACTGTATTTGATGTCGGTATAATTTGTGTAGGGGAAGGGGAAAAACAAGTCATTTAAATAAGGATACAGGTGGACCATTGAAACAATGAGAAGTACAAGTTGTCATGTCGAAAATGAACTTTAAAACTTTGGTGTGTGTGTGGGGGAAGATTGTGTGGGGAAAAGGGGGGAAGGCTGGGAAAGGATGGGAAGGGGAAACAAAGGAGGAGGCTACAATGCTTGTTAAGAAATGTACTCATTATCTTGCCATCTAATTGTAACCCAACTGCACAGTATTTTCACAATAAAAAATAAATAAAAATTAAAAAAAAAACTACTGATGCTTTTCCTGTCGTCATTGATCAATAGGTAATTTGCTGTCTTTGTTCATGCATTTTTTATTATAAAATTGATATACAGAAGGCTTACAGTTACTTAAGTCAACCAAAGAGTACACTTCATTTTATTTTCTAAATTTCAAATTTTGAGCTTAATTATTTTCTTTTGTTTCTTTAGGGTAATTCTTTTATTCAGAGTTGTAGGATTAGTTAATTTAGTTTTGCATAATTTTAACACATGTAAATTATTCAGACATATATTTTGCTTTCAAAATAGTTAACATGTGAATATTTAAAAATTATTTTCTTAAATTTTATATGGTTCGTGAATTTAAATAAATTTATTATCTCATAGTTCTAAACATATTTGTCCAGGTAACAAATACTTTATTTTCAAGAAGCACATACTTTATTAAAAAAGCCTTAATTACATGGTCACTTTTTGGCAATATTTGTACTTAAATTAAAAAAAAAGTCTCTTTGAACTGGGCATAGTGATTTGTGGTTTCCATTTTCTAACTATGGTGGGAAGTGTAAATAGGGTTTGTAATTCGGGAGAGAATGGGAAACTATGAGACCTTATCATAAATTTCCAGAGTGAAATGATTAGAGATATAGCCATCCCTAGCAAGATATAGAGCACCTGGTTATCATATTCTAAATCTTGAATTAAAACACCAGTAACAACAATCTTTTGTCAAAATAAAAGGATACATGTTTCAAAATGTTTATTATTTAAAACTTGTTTGCAAAGTTCTCATGTCTTTTATTTCTTAATTTTCAATTTACTTAATCTATAAGAATCCAAGTATTTTGTGACTATTTTATTTCTACTAAACTTTTAAATACTATGAGCAATATTATGATTTCATATATTAAAATACTTTTACTGTTTGTGATAATTTCCTCTGTTTCATATGATAATAACAATATTCCAAATGTGTGTATATGGTGTGTGTGTGTTTATGTGGTTTTTTTTTGTGTGTGTGCTTTTTGTGTACTTTGTAATGCTTAGGAAATCACACAATTGCTTCCCATATGTTAGGCCAATGTTTTACCACTGAACTATACTGTTTAGTTATAATACAAATTGTGTTTTAAGTTATGACTTTTAAATTTTCATTCCTAGTAAGCTTTTTCAAAATTATATATGATAAAATGTGATCCAACTTCTTTTTTTTTAATTTAATTTTATTTTATTTGTGAACATACTGTACAGAGGGGTTATAATTACATGGGCAGGATAATGCGTACATTTCTTACCAAGCATTGCAGCCTCCTCCTTTGTTTACCCTTCACCTCCCTTCCCAGCCTCCCCCCTCCCCCCTAATCCCAATCCTTCTCCTTTCCCCCCCTTCTCCCTCCTCCCCCCTCCCCCGCACCGCCTTTGTAAAGCTCGTTTTGGACATGACAACTTGTACTTCTCATTGTTGCAACAGGTCCACCTGTATCCTTAAACAACTGGTTTTTCCCCATCTCCTCCACAAGTTATACTGACTATGGTTTTCCTTATTTGCAATATCTAATATATGTATGAGTCAAGCGGAAAAGGTCAGATAATGTGATGTCAGGAAAATGAACCCTTAGATATTCATTTTAAGGTTTTTTTCTTTCATGCATGTGATCCAACTTCTATCCACGTTAGCAATTGTTATTGTTATTTTTTCTCTTATTTCTTTGGAAATTAATTATATTCCTATTACAGCTTTTTTACATTGTAACAGCTCTATACAATGCTTTATTTTCTATTTTATTTTTTCCATGTTATCTGACTTTCAGTCCAAACTATCAGGTGGATTAAAAAGAAACTTAATTCAGGACACTTTATTTTTCTCCTTCTCTTCTCTGAAGTCTTACTGTTTTTTGAAACAATACCAATGACATACAGCTCCTATGTGGTCCACCATTCCCCCCCCCCCCGTTCTGCAGTACAGCTCAAGTCGTTATCATTCAGCTTTATTATGCTATAATGTTATCTAAACCTAACTCATTCCTAAATTAATTTTATTTGCTTTGAGCAATCACTAAAGACATTTTTCTAAATATAATATCGGGGGTTTGTGTTTTCACAAGGTGTGAAATATGAGTGACTATCCAACATCTAGATATCTCTGGAGAATATTGGTCCACATGCTCAACAATCATGTGTGTAAATTCAAGGAATACAGGTCAGTCAGAACAATGTTGTAAAATGGTGTTGCTGGAGCCTTCATACTAGCTTTGAATCGTATTACCATGTTTAGTGAAGATAACATAGTTCTACTATAAGAACAGACACATAGAAGAAGGTAACAGATTTTTCAAAAATAAATTCTTAGTTTTATGGACCACAGACTTTTGAAAAGGATGCTATGACTTTATGAAATAAAACAGAATCTTAAATGGTTGTATTGGCAGAATTGCCTCTTTAGATTTAAAGAATGATCTTAGACTACTACCTCAATCCTTTGTTTGTTTGTTTGTATGTCGCTCATGGGGATTGAACTCTGCACTTGGGAACTGTCCATGTGCTCTTCAGCTCAAGGTGAGCACTCTACTGCTTGAGCAACAGCAAAACTTCCGGTTTTCTAGTGGTTTATTGGAGATAAGAGTCTCATGGAATTTCCTGGTCTGGCTGGCTTTAAACCACGATCCTCAGATCTCAGCCTCCTGAGTAGCTAGGATACAGGCATGAGCCACCGGCACCTGGCCCAGCTCAAACCTTATAAAGAATGATTATCAACCTAAATGTGAGATGTAAAAACCTATAAAATATAAATATAAAAATTCATAACATTGGCTCAGTAAAGGTTTCTAAAAACTTGACATGGAAAACATTAGTAGCTAAAGAAAAGCAAGAACTGGATTATATCAAGTATTAACTTTTCATAATTCAAAGGACACTATAACAGAAATAAAAACATATCCAACACACATATTTGTTAATGCTACAATGTTAATGCTACAATGATTCCGAAACAAGTATTTTAATATCTTCTAATTCTATATAATTTTTTTTCCTGAATAGGATATTTCTTTAAATTACATATGTAAATTAATAGTCAATAGGAGGAGCATATGAAATAAGCTCCTCTTTAGTGTCTAAGAAATAACAAAAAGAAAAATCACTATTATGACCATAATATAAAAAGAGGACACAAAATATAGTAATTCATTTGTGGAGAAATTGATATACTTCTTATAGTGATCGATTTGTATAATACTGCAATCATTTTAGCAAACAAGTTTTCAAGCCTTCAAAAGGTGAAAGAGAATTGTATAGGATTCAGGCATTACACTTCTATGAATGTATTTAACAGAAGTAAAAAACTTTTTTGGACAGAGAATATAGTTAATTGACAGTGAACTTGAATAGTATGTGTGAGACCCTGGAAATGATCCCCAAAAACAAATTTTGAAAAGACACACTATAGAGGACGTATGCTGGGCAAATTTCTGTAACTGAATTTGATATCTATTTTAATGTCGGTTCTAAAATTTACAGCATTTCTATTTGAAGAATTGCAAGTTTGTGAAAATTAGGCTTTGAAAACCTATGAAGGTAAAATTCACTTCCAAAGCACTAAAATGTATACAATAAAAGGAGATAATATATTGTAAGTGAATTGCATGTCAGGAAAAAAAAACTACTTTTAAACTTCTTCACACAAAATGCAGAATCGCTAAAAAGATGTTTTTGGAGTTGGCTAAAAACTCATTGTGAACTACTGCATTTAAAACACAGATATGATTTCTGTTTATTTTGAGAGTATTTTGTCCGTTTGAGTTTATACAGAAATAACTCAATCCAAAAGTATATGTGATAACTGGAGTACCTAGGAATTATACATCAATTCTAAGTATTTTTTTATTATTTTTTATTGTGAAAATCCTGTACAGAGGGGTTACAATTACATGGGCAAGATAATGAGTACATTTCTTATCAAGCATTGTAGCCTCCTCCTTTGTTTCCCCTTCCTATCCCATTCCATCCTCCCCCGCCGCCCCACCCAATCCTCCCCGCTATTCTCCCCCACCAAAGTGTAAAGTTCATTTTTCAACTTAACGACTTGTACATCTCATTGTTGCAATGAGTCCACCTGTATCCCTATTTTTTTCCCATGGTTTCCCTTACTTTTAATATCTAGTATATGTCTGAGTCAAGCAGAAAAGGTCAGATAAGGTGATGTTAGGGAAATGAACCCTAAGATAGGTATTCAGATTTTTTTTCTTTCATGTGATTGTTTCCAACAAATTTATAAGATCATTTCTTTGTTGCTTTTATGTCCCTCCCCCACAGTATAACCCCTGCTTTCACTGTATTTGATGTCGGTATAATTTGTGGAGGGGAAGGGGAAAAACTTCTAATAATTGAGAAACTTTTCTGGAAGAAACTTATAGCAAATGACAGAAGACACAAATCTATGCATCTGCATTTTATGAAAGTCATATGTTATTTGCTCAATCCAGTTGCTTATCTCTACTTTGCTAGGAAAAACGTGTTCTCAAGGTAAAGCCAAAAGCAGTGAAAAGAACAAAATACACAATCATCTTGATTTATTTGTGAAAGTAACAAATGAAATAAAACAATTCCACTTAAGGGACTCCAATATTAGTGTATGTGAAGATGTTCCTGAATGCCAATATCCATTAAATTTTTGGAATTTTAATTTCTACTAACGTATGAAAACTGGAACAAGAAAACAAATATAGACTTAGAGTGAACCAGCCTTGAAATCATTTTCTTAATTGTTTTGAAATTACAAAAGAATTGATACTCCTTTGCTTTGGAAATCATTTAAAAATATTTATCACTTATGATAATTCAAATACCAAGGAAGAGTAATTTTATATAATCATTATAAATATCATTTTATTACTATTGTAAAATAGAATAAAAAACAGTCCCAATATATGACCTACCTATCATTATTCTTAAATTCTAATCATTACCTAAATATCTTAAACAATCTAAATAGTCATGTCTTTAACATAGACGTAAATATTCTATACTATTTTACTTAATATTTTCCAGGGGTATGTATTCATGTTTCTAAGAAATGTTCACAGCAGTTAAAACATGCTTTTGTGAAATTAATGTGATACATTTTGTTGTTGTGGGTGTTGTTTTTAGTGGTTAATTGGAGATAAGAATCTAACAAGTACTTTTCTGTCTGGGATAGTTTCGAAAACAATTCTAAGACCTCAGCGCCCAGAATAGCTCTTATTATAAGGGTGAGTTATCGGCACTTGGTTTCAAGAATTTTTTTTTTATTTTAATTATATTTTAAGATGCTTGTTTCGATATAATGTATATAATTCTACACATAAATTTAGATATATGTATATATATCTGAGGACAAATTATCTCTAAAAATGTACTATTCTACACATAATATTTATATATATATATAGAAGATATATATATAGAGAGAGAGAGAGAGAGAGAAGACAGACTCCCTCTAAAACTTTTATTCTACAATTTTTGACCTTTTTCATTTCAAAGATATACAGTATATTTTTCTAAAAGTTTCCTAGAATAAAATAACTAATATTTCAATAGAAAGTAGAGTTTATTACTTTCAAGGTAATTTCAGATATAGAAATGATATTGTAGTTATATTTACAGTATATTACTTGAAAAGGTTCTGCCCAAACTCTTAAATATTTGATTGTAGTTAGGGGGAGAGAGGAAGTAAATTCATACTGATTAGGAATTTGCAACGCTTCCAAAAATGTATTCTGTAATTTGTTATAAGCACATTGTCATGCTACCTGATATGGTTAAGTTTTTATTTATTTGTTCAAAATTTCAATATGGATGCATCCACAGTGGTAAGATTAAAATTATTAATCAAAAGACAAATAATAATAAAATCATAGACACATATCCGACATTCAATGATTAGCACTTATGATGCTAATAATAATTTTGATGAAGAGAATGATGACCACAGTGTAGCCTGATAATGACGATGTTGTGATTGAAAAGGAAAAAAAACTTAGACATATTGAAAATGGATTTTCCACATTGAATCCCTAGTTATAAACAGCGTTGGGTTAGAACAATAAGAATAACAGGAGGAGGGCTGGAAAGGTGGCTCAGTGGCAGAGTGCTGGCATTGCCTACGTGAGGTTCTGGGTTTGATTCGTCAGCACCCCATAAGCAGAAAAAGCGCGAAGTGGCACTGTGGCTCAAGTGGTAGAGTGCATTGAGCTGAAGAGCTGGGGGACTGTGCTAGGCCCAGGCCCCATGACGAACCAAAAAAAAAAACAAAAAACAAAAAAAAACAGAATAACAAGAGGAGAGTTTGATTATCAAGAAATTCAATCACATAAACAGGTAGAGACAGTAAAAACCCTAATGTTATTCCAGCAGTCTTTCTAATGTATACTCACTTTTCTTGGTGGTATTATTTTCTTATAAATAAAATCGTTTATTTCCACATTTTGATGGACTAAGATGTAGGTTTCAACTTTGTGTGATTAGTTCAAATAACATTCTCATATAGATACCATTCAATAACCAATGTTTTCCAATGATATATTAAGAGTATGTTCTTCAGTACAGCTGTAAACACATAACACAATTTACATAATACTACTTACATATCTGCAGTTACCATAAAAGGACACAGGCTATAGAGCCAGGAGTTAAAATTTATTTTTATTTCTGCATGAAAGTATTTCTGACTATATACCAACAGTCTCAATTTGACACTTTCCTTATTTGAAAGCTAAGGTAGACAATGTAAGGACTCTTCACTTTTCTTTTTCCTTGCTCTAGAATTCAACAAATATATTCTTCAATATTTCTGGTAGATTACATCCATTTACAGATGAGAAATGTAAGATCACCAGTCAATGTTGTGAGTAAATAATGATACTAGAATTTTTGTCTGAGTTCTTCACTCTGTGTGCTTACAAAGAGAGTCATTGGGTGATGGAGAGGAACAATATGAAAAGACTATGGGAGAAATGCATACTTTGTAAACAGTTGTTTTAAGACTGAGTGACTGGTGATGAGTATTTGCAATAGGCTGGTGTCAGGGGCATAAAAAGGAGTACATAGAAATTACATTAGTGACAGAAACTGAGAAAATCATGATCATTCATCCTATCTAATGGATGGAGGTAGGGTAAGAGGAAATCTAAAGGTTTTCCACATCTCTGTCTTCTAATTGTGTTAGTTACATTCTTGGTGATAAGGACTACAGGTGGAAAAGATGGATTTAGAGGAAAAAACTCTCTGATAGTTCTAAGGTTTATGTTAAACAGATGCAAAGATAGGTCTGTTTGGACATCATCAAAATATTCACGAACATGAATATGAAAAATAATCATAAAATCAGTGACATTATTAAAGGGAAGAGGAAAAGGAAAGTTCTGATGAAAGTGTGAACAATGTAAGTACCAGTGTGGACAAGATTAGAGGAAAGAGATAAATAAGGAAACAAAAAATTAATAAACACAGATTTTCAGAAGAAAAGGAACGAAAGAATTTTCAGGAAGATATTGAAGGAAATCTGCTATTTGGATTTGAAAGGTAAAATGACATAGACAAGTTCAATAAGAACAGTGTTTTGGTGAAAGTCATATTGATTAAACGTTGAGATATGAATATGAAGACATAAAAATCTGGATCCATTTATTCAACAGATCCTGTTGATTCTAAATGTTGGGAACAAATGTTTTAATCCTGACCTTGGAAATGTTATACAGATATAAATGTCATGAACTTTTCTTAGTGATATTCTGTGAATATTTTTGAAAACTTTATTTAGCCAGGAGATTATAGATTGAACTACAGCACAGACAAGCCTAATCTGTCCTACAGTTCCAATTAGTGACCCATCTATCCATATCAGTTTGGAATTTTATTGAAATATATTTAGATATGTTTGGATATCTTATCAGCCTACTCATTATAAATGTAGGACAAGTAACACCAAGTATTAGGTTGAACATACAGCTTTACTGATGTGACTGAAGACTCCTGGAATTGATTCCACTTTAGAACAGAAAATGCCTCAATAGCCATTGACAAACCATAACTGCCATATACACTATTGAAATCTAATTCTTGTTAGGTATACCTCCATGCTGTGTCAACAAACCTGACACAAATTCTTATATGTAGGAAAATGTTCTTATAAATTCAAGCTTTTATTGAATGGAAAAGTTCAGACATTGCTCTCACCACTAGGATTAAATGCCTAAAAAGATAAGACATTTTGCTTTAATGTCTTTCTTTCATTTTCTCATACACATTGTCAAGGAGTGAAGGATACTGATTTAACAATACTACAATCGTGACTTGTATTAACACAACATCTAGGATCTAATGTTAATTCGGATACTTACTAATTAGCTCCAAATTTTGTGGATATTTATATTTCTCCTGGGTAAACTAATGAACTCCAGGAAAAAGTCCATAAGGAGCCTTTCAATTCTAATATCACTGTTTGTCGCAAAGTGCTTTAAATTCTACATTCTCGAATGTGGGCATAGGGTTATATTGTGGAACTTTTCTACTCAGAGAGTTACTATTACCCTATTGCTTAGCATGGACAAAGTACCTTCATACTTAGACTGGGCGTGTACAAATAAGAAGTGGTAGTTGAACAATGCTCTTAGCAGTTTGTACAGACGAAATGGAAATAGAGCAACGATGAACTCAAAAGGAATGTGCAAAGAAGAAAAAGGCATAAAGTAGAACGTGCCAAGAAAAGCTTAAGTATAATTTTAAATAATGTGCTCAGGTGTGAGGGTGTGTTCAAAGTACAGGTTCAGACAATGTAGTTGGATATCTTGGGCAGAAAACTGCTTTAAACTATTCTGAGATAACTGTACCAGTAGAAGCCCCTAACTCTGACTCTAATCAGCAACAACATCATCAACTTAGGAACTATTTTCCAAGTGCAAAGTGAGAAAAAGAGGGCTGATCACTATTAGTGTTCAAGTTGAAGCAATTGCAATCACATAACTTTTCTTATAAGTGTTCATTTATTTTGGAACATTAAGTAGGGAAAAGCCAAGTAAATATTTTGCATGTACCTAAATTAAGTGTACGTATTATATTGGTCTCTCTTTTACTTGGAAGTTATAGATTATGTATTTTTATACTCTAACTTGGGACAATGATCTACTGTCAGTTATTTTCTTCTCTTACCCTTCTTTTGCCTTTCCACTTACATAATTATTATTTAAAGAGACATAATTGAGCTTGCACTTCTAAATGCTTCAAAATTATCTGAACTACTTCATACTTGTGGCAGGCTCCTATATCTTTCTCAAGGGAATATTTTGTCACTACCATTTTGATCCTACATGATATTGGATATCTTCCTGCCTAATTCAGTTTAAGATATATATTAGACTCATCCTATATCTCAACACTTGTACCAGCATAAAATACTATCTTACTTAGAAATCATGATATTGTTATATCTGGTGAGGTGGAATCTGTCATTTTTGAATGGCCTTTAGTGATATTTACATGCAATCATGTTTTAAACCAATATGCCACTCAGTAGATGAACGAATTGACAAAATGTGGTTTATATATGTACGGAGTAATTCTATGCTTCCTATTCATAAGGAAAAGGAAAGACTTGGAAAAATCCTACTAAGAAAAATAAGCAAGACACAAAGAAACAGATTCCATGGTTTCCTTCATTTGTAATGACTAGGAAATATCTAAGATAGTCCTAGCAGATGAGCAGAATGGCTCAATAGCTATGTATAAATGACCATATAAAATGATGCTGAGCAAAATAAACTCCTAAATATGGAAAGAGAGGTTTTTCTTTTTGGTTGTTGTTTTTAATTTACTATGTGACTTCTTTTTTGTTTTGTGTTTTCCCGTATGGTTTGTCCAATGTTGTATTTGATTTCAGTCTCCTGTGTATTGTATATACATTTATCTTCATTTGGCAAGGGAAGCAGAACAATAAAATGGTGAGACAAAGGACAAAAGGTAAACCAATGCAATAGCCATACTTACAGAACAACATGTTGGAAATTTACATTACATCTTGTGAGGAGTATTGGGGTAAAGAAAAAGTGTGAGAAAAATGAGGGAGGGCGTAAAAATTTTGACATGTTATGTATTCAATACTTTACAATTACTGCAACCCCTTCTATATATTACTTTGACAATAAAATTAAGTTAAAAATGAGCTACATAAAATATAATTTCACTTTATTGATATAGTAAATATTATTCTATGTGTATTACCTTTTAAAAAATGAACATTTTGGCTGCTAACTTGAGTTAGCTCTTTCTTTATCAGAGGGACATCAACTGGAATGTTATCAAACTATACAATATTTTCAGAATATACTTGCCATTATTTTGAAAAAAAAACATTATTTTAGTATTGGCTCATACTAAAACAGAAAACAGTTCAATTCTATGGAAACCCTAACTTTAAAAACTGAAAACTGACTAATTGTTCAGAGGACAGAATACATGTGTTCCTCAACATTCCTAAGACTACTAACTACTCATTTTCAAATACTGAATATGCCATACCAGACACATTCAAAATAGTACCTGTTTGCATTTTATTTAATTCTGCATAGATGCAGTTTTCAATGCTACATTACATATTTAAAAGTCAACAGAAAAAATAGACATGTTCTTGTAGAGGATAAAACTATGAAGTATCTATAATAATTAATTCTTTGTTTTGTTTTGTTTTTTTGGTCAGTCCTGGGGCTTGAACTATGGGCTTGGGCGCTGTCCCTGCGCTCTGCAGCTCAAGGTGAGTGCTCTACCACTTGAGCCACAGTGCCACTTCCTATAAATCATTACGTAAGAGTAAACATTTGTTCATCAGAGTAAGCTATTATTTCTATGACAATCAATCCCAAGTTTTTATGCTGTAAAGTCATCCTAGCGAAACAGTTTGCAACTCGTAAGGTGCACCTTAAAATTCCCTAAATTCACATCATGACTACTTTATCACTATTGTGAAAAAATACTACACTTCTGCTAATGTGATGCCCTTCCTATTTTGGAAAGAATACTACACTAACTTTGCTATATCATTTTCCCCGCAGAAGTTTTCTTGAGATTAAAACACTTGCAAATATTATTTATTATTATTTTTATTTTTATATATTTTATTATATATAATCTATCATAGATATTCAAGACATCTGTATATCTTAATATTAAGATTTCAAGATTATAGTTGAAAGCCCACCCAAGCAGGAAAGTTCCTTGGATTCTTATCTCCAATAAACCCATAAAGAAAAGCCAGACTGAAGTGGCATTAAGGTTCAAGTAGTAGAGTAATAGCCTTGAGAAAATCAGGCTTAGGGATAGTACCCGAGCCCAGAGGTTAAGCCCTATGACAAACCAAACAACAAAAACAAAATAAAAACAAACCTCAAACCTAGCATTTTTCTCATTGTATACAGAGGTACATAAATAAGGAAATTTCTTCCTGTGTTATGTATAGGTAGAAAAAAAAACATGTCACACAATTACTATCTTCAAACCATGTTACACCAAAGTCTCAAAAGATTGCTCTTTTTCTATATTTATAAATTAATATAATCAATTTGTTGGCAATTTGTCTAGATTATTGACATTATCATTTTACACATGAGCTGTTGGAATTATCTATTAACTAAGTTCTTATTATACCTCACTTGAAAGACTAACTACTCGTCAATTAGAATGCCAGAATCATTTGTGAATTTGTAAATTAAAACTTTTACTTTAAAAGAATTTTGTAGTATCCTATTGAATATTAAAGTATAAACAAAAATATATATTTTAAATCTGAATTCTAATTTAGCCAGGTCTACAAAGTCCTACATTAAATGAACATTCCTATTTCTCCAATAAACTTTTGTAATCCTTCAGTTCTTTGGAAACTAAATGAATGATGTTTACTTTTTCAAATTTTTAATTGGGAATCATGAGCTCTTTTGCATCTAGACATGTTCTGTAATTAAGACAACATTTACAACACAACTGAGGATTATACATGAGTTGTATTTCTATAGGATACTTGACTACCAAAACGTAATGACAAAATTAGCCCAAAATTCCAACTGTGTATTCCTTACTTGTTTATTTTTTATTACTTTCTTGGTTGGTTTTATTGAGACAAAATTATAATCTGCTAGTTGGCCAAAGTTTCTGATCAACTCAAGTAACTTGAGAGTGGAATCCATGGAGTCCATTAAATACAAGATCATGTCATCCTCATGTTTTTTTTTCTTCTTTTTCTTTCTTTTTAAAATTTATTATTTTTTCTTGTGAAAATACTGTACGGAAGGGTTAAAATTGCCTGGGCAAGATAATGAGTACATTTCTTGTCAAGCATTGTAGCCTCCTACTTTGTTTTCCCTATCCATCCCTTCCCATTTACCCCCTGCGCCCCCACCCTATCCTCCTCCCCCCAACCAAAGTTGTAAAGTTCGATTTCAACAGAATGACTTGTACATCTTATTGTTGCAATGGTTCCACCTGTATCCCTAGTTAAACGATTTGTTTTTGCCATTCCCCCCCAGACATTATACGGACATCAAATACAGTTAAAGCAGGGGTTATACCATGGGGGAGGAACATACAAAGCAAAAAAGAAATAATCTTATAAATGTGTTAGAAACAATCCCATGAAAGAAAAAAAAAACATTTGAATACAAATCTTAGGGTTCATTTCCCTAACATCAACTTATCTGACCTATTCTGCTTGACTCAGTCATATTCTAGTTACTGCAAATAAGGGAAACCATGGGAGATATATTTCTTTAGGTCTAGCATACTTCACTGAATATAATTTTTTCCAAGTCTTTCCATTTTCTAACAATTGGGGCAATGTCATTATTTCTGGTGGAGGCATAGAATTCCATTGAGTATATATACCACATTTTCTTGATCCATTCATCTACTGAGGTTCATCTGGGTTGGTTCCATATCTTAACTATGGTAAATAATGATGCAATAAACATAGTCCTGCTGGAATTTTTAGTGTGTGTGGTCTTGTTTGTGAACTTCTGGGTCAATGCCCAAAAGTGGGATATGCTGGCTCATAGGGGAGCTCTATGTGGAGTCTTTTGAGGAACCTCCATATTGCTTTCCAAAGTGGTTGAACAAGTTTACACTGCCACCAATAGTGCAGTAAGGTTCCCTTCTGTCCACATCCCCTCCGTCGTCTATTGTTATTAAAGTTTTGATTATAGCCATTCTAACTGGGGTGAGGTGTTATTTCAATGCTGTTTTGATTTGCATTTCTTTCATGACTAAAGAGCATTTCTTCATGTGTTTCTTCATTCCTCGTCAGAGAAATTTCTTGTTAAATATTTAGGTCACTTATTTATTTGGCAGTTCTTTCTTTGAAGATTTGTTGTTGGGAGATTTAACTTTTTGAGTTCCAGGTATATTTTAGATATGAGACCCTTGTCTGTTGTACGGCTAGTGAAGATGTTCTCCCAATCCGTGGGCTTTCTAGTGATCTTGCTATCTATGTCCTTTGCCATGCAGAAGCTCTGCAATTGCATGTATTCCCATTTGTCCCATTTGTCTTTGATTTTGTTGTGTTTCTGGATCTCTATTAAGAAAATTTCGGCCTGTGCCAAGGAGACCTAGGGTTTCTCCTATTCCATCCTGTAATATTTTCAGAGTGTCTGCTTTGACTCTGAGGTCTTTGATCAATTTGGAGTTGATTCTGGTGCAGGGATATAAATAAGGGACTAGCTTTAGTCTTCTACAAGAAGTTAACCAATTTTGCCAGCACCATTTACTGAAGAGGCTGTCTTTCTTCCATTCTATATTTTTAGCTCCCTTATTGAAAATTAGATGCCTATGGGACTGTAGGTTCATTTCTGGGTTTTCAATTCTATTCCATTGGTCATCTTATATGTTTTACTTCATCTTTCCCTATTTAGATTCCCTTTAAGTTTGCATCTTGTCTTATTTTCCCAGCTAGCATTCTTATACTTATTTGAAGAGGAGTGGAGAGAGCAGACATCCTTATCTCTTTCCTGAATTTATAAGAAATGACTTTAACTTTTCACCATTAAGTATAATGCTGGCTATAGGTTCGTCAATCCTTAGCCAAAAGAACAGCACTGGAGCAATATCAGTTCCAAATTTCAAAGTATAGTGCAAAGCCATAGTAATAAGAACACCTTGGTACTGGCACAAGAACAGTCCTGAGGATCAATGGAATAGGACTGAAGATTCAGAAATCAATCAAGTGACCTATAGCCACCTAATCTTTGACATGGGAGCTAAAAATTAGAATAGAAGAAAGACAGCCTTTTCAGTAAATGGTGTTGGCAAAATTGGTTAAACACCTGTAGAAAACTAAAGGTAGATCCGTATATATATATATCAGCCTGCATGAGAACCAAGTCCAAATGTATCAAAGACCTCCAAATAAAAGCAGACACCATGAAAACATTACATGAAGGATAAAAGAAACTCCAGGCCTCTTTAGCACAGGCCAAAATGTTCTTAATAGAGAACCAGAAACAAAACAAATCAAAGAAAGGTTGGAGAAATGGGATTGCATGAAACAGCAGAGCTTCTGATCAATAGAAAGCACACTTACTGGGAGAAGTTCTTCATGAGTCATAAAACAGACAAAGTCTTATATCTAAAATATACTTAGGACTCAAAATCTTAAATCCCCCAACAACAAATCCTCAAAGGAACAACTGCCCAATAAATAAGTGGGCTGAAGTCTTAAGGAGAGACTTCTTTGAAGATGAAATAAAAAATGTCCGTTAGACACATGAAGAAATGCTCAACTTTTCTAGCCATAAAAGAAATGCAAATCAAAACATTGAGATTGCACCTCACTCCAGTTAGAATGGCTACAATCAAGAACTGTAATAAAGACAGATGCTGGTGGGGGTGTGGCTAAAAGGGAACCCTACTGCATTATTGGTAGGAGTGTAAACTTGTTTAATCACTTTGGAAAGCAGTATGGAATTTCTTCTAAAGACTCCATGTAGAGCTCCCCAATGACCCAGCAACCCCACTTTTGGACACTTACCCAAATGATCACAAAGCTACCAACACAACCATATTTTTGCAGTATTATTCACCATAGCTATGATATGGAACCAATCCCGATGCACCTCAGCAGATGAATGGATCAAGAAAATGTGGTACACACACACACACACACTCACACACACACACACACACACTGGAATTCTATGCTTCCATCAGAAAGAATGGCATTGCTCCATATGTTAGGAGATGGAATGTCTTGGCAAAAATTATATTGAGTGAAATAAGCCAGACCGAAAGAAAACATAGGGCCCATAGTTTACCTTGTTTTGCCTTCGAAGGATTAGAACATGTCTAGGACAAGGAAAGAAGATCATATGCTAAGAACATATGACCATACAAGATAATGTTAAGCAAAATATACCCCAAGTCAGAGACACAAGTGGTTTTTCCTTTCTTTCTTTTGTTTTTAATATGTTTATAATGCACTACGTAATTCTTTTGTAGGTTCATCCCCCCAGTGTATACCCCTGTTTTCACTGCATTTGATTCAAGTGTTCTGCATCATATATATATATATATATATATATATATATATATATATATATATATATATATATGATATAATATATATCTTATACCATATCATACATATTTTTAATTTGGGGAGTGGAAGGGATATAGCAGAATGCTTAAATGGGGATTCAGGTTGACCATTGTGACAATGAGATATACAGGACACTGTGTCGAAAATGAATTTACAATGTCAGGCAGGGTTCGAGGAGGGAGGAGTTGGAGATGTGAGGAGGGAAAAGATGGCAGGGGAAAAACAAAGGAGGAGGTAACAATGATGTATAAGAAATGCACTCATTACCTAGTCCTGTAACTCTGAGCCCTCTGTACAATATTTTTACAATTAAAATATATTAAAAAAATCTCTGCCTAGTGTAGATTTCTAGCGCTGCCCTCGGAATTGCATTTTCTGCCTATTCTGGCTGGGGTGAGGTCCACCTGCCCAATGGATCAGTAGTCTTCTAGACATCTTGGTCCTGAAGTGGGACTTGGATTATCCAGTGGTGGTTAGAACCAGGCCAAGGACAGGACAAAACCACTTCCAGGACATGGCTTCTTCATTCCCCATGCAACTAAGATTGCAAGCAGAATTTCTCTGACTTTGACTCCAGAAAACAATCAGTGAATCAAAAGGAAAATCCACCAAACACCTCACTCCTCCCCCCGCATTTCCTCCTTTCTCCCTGCTGGAAAAGTACAAAATAATTTTGCAGGCTTTGGCACACACACAAAATGCCCACCATCTCCCCTGGTAAACTAGGTTTCAATTCACTGTCATGTAAGTGGATAATGCTGCATTCATTATTCTGGACAACATCTTCAGGCTGTTTGATGCTTTAATTTTAGTTGTTGTTGGTGGTGGTGGTGGGGAGGCCTGACATCTGGGTCTGGGTGCTGTCCGTGAACTGCTCAGTTCAAGGCTAGCGCACTGCCACTTTAGCCACAGTGCCCCTTCCCGTTATTTCTGCTTATGTGGTGCTGAGGAATTGAACGCTGTACCTCATTCATGCAAGACAAACATTCTACCACCGAGTCTCCTTCCGGCCCTAATGGTTTAATAATTTAAAATTTCTTCTTGTCACTCATGGGGCTTCAACTCAGGGCCTGGGTATTAACATATCCGTGAAATCTTGAGCTCAAGGGGAGCCCTCTCCCACTTGAGCCACAGTGCCACTTCCTATTTGGAGATAAGTGACTCACAGACTTTCCTGCCAGGGTTTGCCTTGAACAGGTGAATTTTTAAATTATATTTCTTCTAGGTGTTTATTGGTACCTTACAGTTTTCTGGAATTTAAAGTTTTCTGTAAACTTTTGTCTTCAAGTAATCCAACAGCATTAAATATTACATTTTGAAGCTATCCTTTAGCACATCCATTTTGAAATTATTATCTTAAGATGAAACTCTAATTCTTTGTAGTAACAACCCATTAAAGTTCAAATGAGAAATATGCTAATTTTTCAGCAGCCTTGACTCTCCTTCCTTTTTTCTCTCTCCAGTATCTTTTCTTGTTTTGGAACAAGTGTCATGGACTGTCCAACCATTCAAAAGGAAGCTTATTCCATTAATTTAAGAGGAAAAGAATCCAGCCTGCCTGCATCTCAAGGCAACTTTGAGTATAATGTTAATCTAATAATTCATGTCAGTGGATTTTCAGTCATTTTGATTTTTTTTGTTTAACCACTCATTAAAGAGGTTCCATGAAGCAAGAATCAAAAATCATGTTCTGCTTTCCAAGAATTTTTAAGAAGCTAGTGATTCAACAAGACACATTCTCTTCTTCCAATATTCCACGGTGAAGAATTTCTCTTTTATCATAGCCCTTACCACTGACCACTTCCCTTCAAATTTGTAGCTTTGTTCAATTTTCTTGTACCAGCTTGCGTTTTGGTATTAGCCTCAGTAATCTCCTTGTAGTATTTGACAATGAAATTCTATTTATTTTTAGAGAGCTCAATTCATGTTGCCAAAGGCAGCGTAATGAGCATATCATAAAGCATAAACCATTGAATATCATTAACATGATAATATGCAACTAATTCATAAATTAATATAAGTACCACATAAATGTGCATCTTCATATACTTTTTAAAATGCCAAGTAGTTATATATCTATGTCATAAAATAATTCAGATCACTGGTACATGAGACTAAGCTAAACCTTTTATATCATCCCCAATAATTTTTCAAATTTTCTTTTCTCATTAAGTTTCACCTTAGGGTCTGCTTTTCCTAGCAACAAGTTATAAGTTGATATCCCTGATATTAGTCCCCTCTAAGTAAGCTTTTTTCTTCCCACTACTAGTTGGTTCCTCATGATAAATACCTGAGGAAAACGTCCCATTGTGCCTGCAAGAGGAATACCCAAGTCGACTGTCTGGGCCTACTCTTGCCTTGCTTTTTTTGGGAATGTGGTAGCAGAGTCAGGCGTGTCAGCAATCAGGTGGCTGGAACCATGGTGTTATGGGTAGCAAAATGAGTAGCAGAGAAAGGGAGTACCAGGGATAGGGTAATTGCTGAGTTGCAGTGGTAGAAAATTGGGTAGCAGCAACAGCTTTGTAGGGGTAGGGGTAGCTAATACAGGAATCCAGAAAAATTTAGCAGGGACAAAGAAGCATAGACAAATTGAAAGATAAAGGTTGTGAGGCATTGTGGGAATTCTTTGTCTACCAATGCTACAAAAACGGAGGAGGGTTATTTTAAACTAAAACTACAAAAGAAAATGTAAGGTCTTGGTGCTAACAAATATACCCAGGTGTTATTACATTAAACAAAGAATTCAAAATGGTTTTTCTTCATGAATACAGAGATCAAAGGTATTATAATACTTATTGCAAAATGCAAATTAAAGGGAAAAATAAGTCAGGAGTTAAATTTACATCGAATGTTAACATTTAAGAGGAAAAGAAGATCCTAGATGGCAAACTAAAGAAAAAGCAATATCAGAGCACTATATGTTCAATAATAAAGAAACATTAATTGAAAAATTGAGCTGGAATGTACACATCATGGAAAGGACAAGCAATCTGAGCCTAACACCAACAAAGAAGCACCATAATGTATATCTTAGAAAAAGGAACCAAGTTCCTTATCCTTGATTTCAATAATAAACATGCCCCCCCACACACGCATGTATGCAACAGCTTAATCTAATCACATGCATTCAACATGAAACAAAGATCTTCCTGTAATATTTGAAACTCTAAAATTTTCAAGTCTTACTCTGAAAAAATTACAGGACGGAATAGGAGAAACCCTAGGTCTCCTTGGCACAGGCCGAAATTTTCTTAATAGAGACCCAGAAATACAAAAATAATCAAAGACAAATGGGACAAATGGGATTGCATTAAATTGCAGAGCTTCTGCATGGCAAAGGACATAGATAGCAAGATCACTAGAAAGCTCACGGATTGGGAGAAGATCTGCACAAGCCATACAACGGACAAGGGTCTCATATCTAAAATATACCTGGAACTCAATAAATTAAATCTCCCAACAACAAATCCTCAAAGAAACATATGCCCAATTAATAAGTGGGCTAAAGTCTTAAAGAGAAATTTCTCTGAAGAGGAAAGAAGGATGGCCAATAAACACATGAAGAAATGCACAAACTCTCTAGCCATAAAAGAATTGCAAATAAGAACAACATTGGGGTACCACCTCACCCCAGTTAGAATGGCTATAATCAAGAACTCTAATAACATCAGATGCTGGAGGGGATGTGGACAGAAGAGAACCTTACTACATTGTTGGTGGGAGTGTAAACTTGTTCAAACACTGTGGAAAGCAGTATGGAGGTTCCTCAAAAGACTCCATATAGAGCTCCCCTATGACCCAGCAATCCCACTTTTGGGCATTTACCCACATGATCACAAACAAGACCACACACACTAAAAATTCCAGCATGACTATGTTTATTGCATCATTATTTACCATAGCTATGATATGGAACCAACCCAAATACCCCTCAGTAGATTAATGGATCAAGAAAATGTGGTATATATACACAATGGAATTCGGTGCCCCCATCAGAAAGAATGACATTGCCCCATTTGTTAGGAAATGGAAAGGCTTGGAAAAAATTATATTAAGTGAAGTAAGCTAGACCCAAATATACATAGGTCCCATGGCTGCTTTATTGCAATAAGTAGTATATGTCTGAATCAAGCAGATAAGGTCAGATGAAGTTGACGTTAGGTGAATGAACCCCAAGATAAGTATTCAATTTTCCTCTTTCATGCAGTTGTTTCTAACATATTTATAAGATGATTTCTATATTGCTTTGAATGTCCCTCCCCCACGGTATAACCCCGGATTTCACTGTATTTGATGTTGTTATAATTTGTGGAGTGGAAGGGCAAAAACAAATCGTTTAACTAAGAATACAGGTGGACTCGTTGCATCAATGAGATGTACAAATCATTATGTCGAAAAATGAACTTTACTACTTTGGTAGAGGGGTTTGGCCATCTACTTTCCAGCTGATCTCTTGGTGTAGAAGCAATATGTAATACAAAGCAATACAAACCAGTTCTTACTATAAAGAATTTTTCTCTGAACATCTTAAAAATAAATTCTGACAGCATGAAATAAAAATCTCTAAGCTTAAAACATTCTTCTAGACAAGTTAAAGAATTACTGAGAACAAGTATTTTAAGAATAATTTCAGAGAGCTTGAACCCAGGGCCTGGGTTCTGTCTCTGAGATTTACTACTCAAGATTAGTGTTGCCACTTTGAGCCACAGTGCCACTTCCAATTTTCCCTTGATTAATTGAACAGAAAAGTCTCACCAATTTTCCTCTCCAGAATGGCTTTATACTAGGATCTAGAGGTCTAAGCTCTCTGAATAACTATGATGATAGGCATGAACCCCTGGCACCTGGCTAGAAAAATTGCTTACCTGAGACAGAGGCCAGTTAGTATTAAATGTCAATCATGTTTAACTTTGTAATATAAAGTTAACTGAAATGTCTTCTGCTAGAAATAAGGAATCAAATGTGTAGGTGGTTTACAAAGTTTTTATCAAAAGCCACATATTTTCCTTGTTTTATTTTTTCTTCCAAAATTGTGTGCTTTCCAGAATCATACCTTATCTTTCCTTGCTGGTTTCTTTAGTTTATCTCATACATGCCCACAGCTCCTTCATTTATAAATTCTTTATGTGAAGACCTTGCAAATATCTATTTTCAGTCCAAACCCCTTGTATGCACCTCTCATACATATATTCTACTGACATAAAAACTTGTGAAACAGTAATCATCTCTTATCATTACTGGATATTAATGTGTAAATAAAATTTAAGAAAATAAAGAATAACATAAATAAATATAACATGATTTTAATAGTAATGCTAAACATAAATACAACGTCGATTATTTTCTGAGCAATTTAATAAAAACCTCAAGGAAAAGAAATCAACTTTTTTGAGTGCTGATATTATGGTTTAAACTCAGGACCTTACCTTGTCACTTAGGCTTTTTCCCTTAAGGGTGGTGTTCTGTGTTTGAACGACAGCTCCCTTTCCAACTTTATTTGGGGGATTATATAGCGATAAGAATCTCACAGAATAAAAATCATTTGTGTCCCTATCTTGGGGTTCATTTCACATAACATCCTCTTATATGGTTATATGGTACCAAATACTAGTTACTGAAAGTAAGATTAACCATGGGATCTATGGTTATTTTAACCTGGCTTATTTCACTTAATACAATTGTTTCTGTGTCTTTCCATTTCCTAGCAAATGGGGCGATGTCATTCTCTCTGATGGAGGCATAGAATTCCATTGTGTGTGTGTGTGTGTGTGTGTGTGTGTGTGTGCGTGTGTGTGTGTGTGTGTGTGTGTATCACATTTTCTTGATCTACTCATCTACTGAGGGGCATTTGGGTTGGTTCCATATCTTAGATATGGCAAATAATGCTGCAATAAACATAGTTCTGCCGGTAGCTTAGTAGGGTCTTGTTTGTGAACATTTGGACAAATGCCAAAAATGGGATTGCTGGATCATAGGGGAGCTCTCAGTGGAGTCCTGGAAAAAATTATAAAAAGTGAAGTAGGCCAAACCCAAAGAAACATAGGTCCTATGGTTTCCTTTATTTGCAATAACAGACAAGCATAAAAGTTCAAAAGCTATGTACATACGACCAGATAAGATGATGTTAAGCGAAATGAACCCCAAGATAGGGTTTATAATCTACCATGTGTTTTGTTTTTTTTTTTATGTTCCTCCCCCATGGTGTAACACCTGTTTTCACTGTATTTAATGTCAGTGCCCTGCGTCTTGTATACACCCTTCTCTAGCTTGGGGAGGGGAAGGGATAAAATAGTTAATTAGTGATACAGGCTGATCCATTGCAACAATGAGATGCACAAGACACTATGTTGAAAAAGGATCTTTACAATATAGGCGGGGAAGAGGGGAAGCGAAGAGGGGGGAGTATAGTTGTGGAGGTAGGAGGGGAAGGTTAGGGAAAAACTAAGGAGGAGGTAACAATGCTTGATAGAAAATATACTCATTAACTTGCTCATGTAAATATAACCTATCTATACAGGATTTTTACTATTAAAACTTCTACTGAAAAACAGAAGGTGTGCCGGGCACCGGTGACTCAAACCTGAAATCCTAGGTATTAGGAGGTTAAGATCTGAGGATCACGGTGCAAAGCCAGCCTGAGACTCTTATCTCCAATAAAACCACTAGAATACCGATACGGGTGCTATGGCTCAAGCCGTAGATTGCTCCCCTTGATCTGAAGAGTGCAGGGACAGCGCCCAAGCCCAGAGTTCAAGCCCCACGACTGACAAAAACACACACACACACACACACACACAAAACAGAAGGTGTCATGTACACCATATATAGTAGCCCACATCTGAAATCCCAGCTGATTCAGAAGCAGAAATGATATGCATCATGGTCTGAGGCCAGTCCAGAGAAATAACTGCCAAGACAACCATCTCAACAAATGAACTGGCCATAGTGGTTCATATCTGTAATCCTAGTTAATTATGTTATGAGGCATTGGTAGCAAAGTCTGTCAGTCTAAGATCAGACCAGGGCAAAAAGTCCAAGTCCTCAAGTAAATAAAATGGACTAGAAGTATGGCGAAAGTAGTTGAGCTGCTTGGTGCTATACAGACAAATTCCTGTCTAGCAAGCAGAGAACCCATGAATAGAACCCTAGTAATATTCCTTTCTTCCACAAAAAGGCTAAATAATTTTGTCCTATTTGAACATCTAATTTCAAGGCCACTGACAAATCAGAGATGGTGACATTCTCTTAAAAATTAGGTATTCAAAAGAGACAAAGTTCTTTATGTTTTGAAAAAATTGAAAAGGAAGGAAAATGCATGTGATTTTTGTTAGCTACATAATTCTTGTAAACAAAAAATGTACTCAAGTATTTAATATATATCAATATTTGTGCTTATATCCATGTATGTATAAATGTGTGTATGTATATAATCATTTATATATATACATACATATATATGTATGGTTAATCTCTTTTCTTTGTAGCAAATGGTACAAATGAATCTGTACAATCACTACTCATAGGCATGAATAGACAAAGAGAATGAGCAGAGAACTCATACTCAGGAATCTATGGTTAGCCCATAACCCTGAAAATCTTTTACATCAGTTTGCATGTATCAGTTAGTGCAGTACAGGGACAATACGATGGCAGTGAGATACCAGGCAGATGACATGAGAAATGAGAGCCACAAATGGTACAATATTCTTTTTGATGGGTAAGTAGAATTTCCAGTGTGTGTGTGTGTGTGTGTGTGTGTGTGTGTGTGTGTGTGTGTGTGTGTGTGTGTGTGTGTGTGTGTGTCTAAGTGTGTCAGTCCTGGGGTTTGAATTCATGGCCTGGATGCTATCCCTAAGTTTTTATGCTCAAGGCTAGTATTCTACTACCTGAACCACAGCTCTGGTTTTTTTGGTGCTTAATTGGAGAAAGGTCTCATAAAGACTCCTGCCTGCACTTGCTTTCACATATAATCTTCATATCTCAACTTCCTGAGTGCTAATATTACAAGGGTGAGCCACCACCATTATGGTGAGCTCACAAGTGTGAGCCCTCTACCTCTTACCTATAACCTCGGCCGTCCTCTGAGTTCCAGAACTGTATGTCTCACCAAGCTCACATTTTTTGACAGTTTTGTGGCTTGAACTCTGGGTCTGGGTATGTTCCTGATCTGCTTTTGCTCAAGGCTACATTCTATCACTTAAGCCACAGTGACACTTTTGGCTTTTTCTGTTTATGTGGTACTGAGGAATCCAACCCAGGGCTTCAAGCTTGCTTGGTAAGCACTCTACCACTTAGCCACATTCACAGCCCAAGGCTTACCTCTAACAGGAACTATGAGGGTGGAATTTATTGGCATATTCTTTTCAGCATAGAAATCGCTGGCCATTTCATATCTTTGCCAGGATTTGGGACCAGTGTGAGACTCGGCAATGCGGAATGATGAATGAGTGATAGCCACCAGGCCTCAGAGATCTAGGCTCACAACTTACAGAGGGATAGGGAATATGGAGCCAGAACGTTCTACAACTCCTACAGCCTAGGAAGAGTGGTCTCCCTGGCTGCTAGATGTCCCAATGGGACACCTCAGCCAGAACATAATGCACCCGTTGCATACCCCAGCCAAGGCAAGCCTTCTGGGCTTCAGTTATTAAATGGCACAGAAAGATGCTTTGTTCAAGCTACTGGCTCAGGCTTAGTACTTTCTGAGGGTTTGTCCCAGCTTGCCAGGTTGGAGGTCTGGTCATGGGCAACCTGATGAATGCCCATCATTCATACATCATTCATAAATACACAGAGACATGGAGTTATTGCCTTCTTTTTTTTTTTCTTTGGCAGGACTGAGGTTGAAATATGAGCATAGGCACTATCCCTGATCTCCTCTTTCTCTAGGGTAGCTCTCAGCCCTTGAGCCACAGCCATAACCCTTGGGGATCTTTTCCTGTGATCTCTTAGAAATAAGAGTGTTGTGGACTTTCCTGCCCTGGCTGTATTCAAATTGGCATTCTCTACATCTCAGCCTCCTGAGGAGCTAGGATTACATACAGGAGCCACTGACACCTGGGTTACTTTTCTTCTTGTTGTTCTTTTTTGAATCCTGACAATCTGAAATCTTCAGTGTCATTCCAATGATTTGCATTCGAAGTAAACTTCCCAGGCCTGGAGTATGAATGCCAGGACTGCCACACACAAATGGAGGGAGATCCTGACAAACTCATTCCTATTTATGTGAATGGTAGTGGAATGTTATAAAAGTAATTAAATTTGAAGTTACTTCATGATTCTATTTTAGAAAGCCACACAAAAATTATTACATTTTCATTTTCCTTTCTAGCACCATGTTATGATTCCCCTAATGGAAGGATATTGATTAATTTTTAATTAATGCTTTTGTAAGTATTCAACTATGATACTTCATTAAAGGGAGACATAACTTAATAACTAATTATTGGTAACTATATATATAATCTAATGATATCCTCACATTCTCTCTCTCCATATATATATGCATATATATACATCAATCTATACCCCCCTCTCTTTCTCTTTCTCTCTCTCTCTCTCTATATATATATATATGTATATATATATATATATATTTGGCACTACTGTGGATTGATAACAGGTCGTCAGAACTTCCTGGCACCTCAGTTTGTCAGAAGTTGGTGTGCTAAGACTGTGACCCCATTTATGGATTGGGCATTGTAGGCTGTGAGTTGAAATCCTAGCATTGCCAAAAATTTATTCATGGATTACGAAGCCACTTTTCACACATTTTTTTTTCCTGAAAAACTGTCCTGGGTCTCATAATGATGTATACTTCATATGCAAATATATCCTGTGTGATAGGATATAATAAATGAAATGTTATATGTGTAATAATACTAAATGAATAAGGGTAATAAACCTCATACTCACTAAACTCATGTATGTATTTTTCCAGTGCTGGGGCTTCAATTCAGGCCCTGGAAACTGGTCTGAATTTCTTGTCTTCAAGGACGGTGAGCTTACCCTTCACCCACAGTTCCACAGAGATACCTAGATACTGAGTTCAAATCCCAGACCTTCCAGAAAAATGGTGCAAATTTCAAGCCAGAGCCTTATTTTATTTTATTTTTGCCAAGCATGGGGCTTGAACTCAGGTCTTGGCATCTCTGCCACAGCTACCTTGGGATCCTAGGACCCAAATTCAAATCTCGGCATTGGTAAGAAATAAAATAAAAAGGAGAAAGATAAAATGGAGAAATTCAAGAAGGTGGTTTTGCATTTTTTCCCTTTGCATTGTGACCATCCTGCATGTAAATGACAAGGCCCACAAAGTGTACATGATATAGCATACTGAAGTTTGGCTGGTTATTAGGGAAGCCATAGCCAAAACCTCAAATTAGGCCTGGAGGTCAAATCCCCGGACTGCCACTAAGTATTGGCATGAGATTCTAAGAAACCCATTCCCATATACATCCATACGAATGGAATTTTATAAAAGTAACAAATTAGTAATTAGTGTACGAGTGTACTATAAAATATACACAACAATTATACTACATTGACTAATTTTCAATTAATACTTTATTACGTATTCAACCATAACCATGATACTTAAAAGTGGAAGGAATAATTTGATTGTCAATAATGGGTAGTAATATAATATATGTAATTTCATACTCTACAGACTCCTTTCTCTTGTTTTATACATATATATATATATACATATATGCCAATCTACACATTTATCTCTTCATACACTTGTCACTCCTGGGGCTCAGTGGTATAATGATGGCTAGTACATACAAAGCCCTGGATTTGATTCCTCACTACCACATGCATATAAAAATCCAGAAGTTGTGCTCTCACTCAAGCAGTTGAGCATTAGCTTTGAGCACAAAACTTAGGGACTGTGTCTAGACTCTTACTTAAGGTCCAGGATGGGCATGAAAAAAAGATTGAATGTGACTGCAACTCTATAAGGAAAGGACTTCAAATACCTCAGCACAGAGCAAGCCGGGAGACTGATACTGACAGCTGCTATCTAACCTGACTTAGTCAGAGGTATACTTCTGCAACTCAGCCACACAGAACAAGATGCTGCTGGCTTGCTCACCCCTGTCATCCAAGATTCTCGGGGGCTGAGATCTGACACTGGTGGGTTTAAAATCCTGCCCTGGCAGGGGTGTGGATCAAAGTGATACATCTCTACCCTTGAGCAAAAGATCTTAGGACAGCACCCCCAACATTTTAGTACAATCCCTGTGGCTGACTCCCCCACCAAAAAAAAATACCCCTCTGAATCATTAGATGTGAACTTTGTGCAGTTTGTGATGTTTTTCTGAAAGAATGGTGATACTGATGAAAGCAACTGAATACTAATGACAACTTGTGGGATACATCTATGTGATAAGTCCTTCCTGGTGTGCTGGGGCCCTCACGGGGTGCTGTGTGCTGAGTCCTGCATAGGATGCTATGTGCTGAGTCCTTCACGGGGTGCAGTGTGCTGAGTCCTGCATTGGGTGCTGGGTGCTAAGTCTTTCACAGGATGCTGTGTATTGAGTCCTGTAAAGAGGGTTATTTGGAGCCCAGCACCAGTGGCTCACACCTGTAATCCTGACTACTCTGGAGGCTGAGATTTGAGGATGGTGGTTCAAAGCCAGCCCAGGCAGGAAAGTCGCTGAAAATCTGATCTCCAATAAACCACCAGACAACTGGAAGTGTCGCTATAGCTCCAGTGCTAGAGCACTAGCCTTGAACTGAAGCGCTGAAGGACAGAGTGCAGGCCCAGATTTCAAGCCCTATGACTGACAAAAAAAGAGTGTTATGTATTTTGTCCTTCAAAGGGTGCATTCTTTCATCTTGTTCTTGTAAGAACTCCACAACTGACATGACTATTCAGAAAAGAATATTGAGGCAAAGATCTGTCCCCAGGGCAGGGACAAAATTATGTATTACTGAAGACTAGTGAGTTGTCTACAGGAGACAATTGTTTTGTCTTGTTTTTTCTAAGTCATGAAAATTGAACTCAGGGCCTAGGCTCTGACCCATAGCTCCTGGGCTCATGGCTAGCACTCCACCACATGGAGCCAAGGACCCCTTGCAGCAGAGTGCCACGGCTTAGAGTTCTATAACCGAGGTCAGTCATCTTGCCTTCTCAAGAAGCTGAGATCTGGTTTCCAAACTATCCCTGACACAAAAGGTACCATCAGACTATTATCTCCAATTCACATCTAAGAAAACTCAAGTGGAAGCAAGGTGCTTGTGGCTCATGCTGGTCATCCTAACTACTAAGGAGGATGAGATCTGAGGATCATGGTTCAGAGCTAGCCTGCACAGGAAAGTCCTTGAGACACTCAGCTCCAATGAACCACCAGAAAACCAGAAGTGGCTCTGTGGCTCAAGTGGTAGAGCAGAAGATTTGAGCTGAAGAGCTCAGGGACAGCACCCAGGCCCAGATTTCCACTCCTACAATGACAACAACAACAAAAAAGACAGAAATACACTAACAAACTTGAAGTAGAGGGCTGGGAATGTGCCTTAGGGGTAGAGTGCTTTGCATATATGAAACCCTGGGCTTGATTTCTCAGAACCACATCAGTAGGAAAAAGCCTGAAGCGGCTCTGTGGTTCAAGTGGGAGAGGGCAAACCTTATACAAGAGAAATTAGATACAGTGCTCTTGTCTTGAGTTCAAGCTCCAGGGCTTGTGTATGTATACACACATGCATGTACACACACTCACACACAGAGAGAAAGCAGAAGTGAAGGTGTGACAAAGTGGTAAAGCACTAGATTTCATCTCTGAGCTCATGGTCAGCACGTCAGGCCCTGTGTACAACCCCAAAACCTAGCCACTCAGGGCCCAACTGGGAGAAGTCAAAGGGTTCAAAACTTCATGAGCTTCACCAGTCCTAGATGATAGGAAGCTTTGTGCTACCAACATGTGCTTGGATTTCCCAAGCTTCTGGAAATCTAGGAGAGACATTATAGGCCCATCATTGCTGGCAATGAAATGTTTCATTAGGTTCAGTGCCCTAGTTGTCTGCCTGAAGGACTCCTGAATTATATTGAGCACTGTATCTGAACACCGGAATATAGTCTCAAAAAGGCAGGATAAGAGCACAGAACTTGACCTGCCATGAGAGGTGGCAAAAATGAAGGTCTCCTGTTAAAAAAGAGCACTGGGAAGAGAGATAGCTAAGGGTTAAAAGAATCCTTTTTCTCCTGACCTTCAAAGCCCGCCCACACATCATCACTAATTGGCCCAGATGGAGTTATTTGGTACACAGCTGTACAGGAGTGAGGTCTTTTGTGTTCCTGTCCAGACAATAAGGGAGACTTCCTCCAGCAGGCCTGGGATGCAGAGAAACCCTCAGGCTACATTGAGAGCAGTGAGGGAAGCCCTGGAACATGCAATATCATAAAAGCAGTCTCTGTGTTATGAACTCATTGTATTGAATACAATTTTCCATGCTTGGTGCCATTCATCATAGCCACTCAGGAGTTTCACCTATAGGAATACATCCATACATACACAAAGAAATTGAGGTACAAGTTTTTTTGGAGGGGGCCGGTCCTGGCCTTGAACTATGAGTCTACGCCTGGTCCAAGAGCTCCTTTTGTTCAAAGGTACTGCATTAAGCTTGAGTCATAGGCCCACTTCTGGGTTTCTCTGTGATCTCTTAGAGATAACATTGTCAAGGACTTTCTTCCACTCAAATTCTCTACATGTCAGCCTCCTGAGGAGGTGGGATTACATTCACCAGGCACTTTCACCTTCTTTCTTTCTTCTTTGCTCTTAATCTGGAATGACTTCTTAATAGGGTCATTCCTATGGTTGGGACTTATAAGTCAACTTCCCAATGTTCTTTATATCTGCTTTATCTGAGAGTATTTTCTCTCTTCATCTTACCCTCTGGTCACAGGGTTGAAGCCAAAAGTGAGAAATGACTGTTACAGGATTTAGGAGCAAATGTCCACAGGAAATGCCAGTTCTGTCACTTAGCATTGAGCTGTAGTGAATTTACTGTCTCAGGATATGAGGACCGAAACCTCACACTATCTGCATTGCTCCTTTTGCCTATAAAGTGATCTAATAATTATGAGAGTTGTGTGTCTCAAATCGTCATTATCTAGAACACACTAGAAACATGTTCCTGTGTCCGTTTTTCTCTAGTACCTCTCGAGATTTAGACTAAAGTTTTGGGTGGAATGGCTCCTAGGTGAATCCTTGAAGAAATCCACTTGAAGCCTCCTCGGGAGATCTCCATTCAAAGCCAGCCCTAGGAGGAAAGGTTTATTGTCTCCAATAAACCACCAGAAAACCAGAAGTGGAGGAGTGGCCTAGAGGGTAGAGCTCCAACTTTGAGAGAGAAAGCCAAGCAGGAGATACAGGGCCAGACCAGGCAGGAAAGCCTGGGTGGTGCTTATGTCTATTGAACAACCAGATGGCTGGAAGTGGAACTGTGGCAGTGGTAGAACCTCAGCCTTGTGAAAAACGGCTGAGGAATGCATTGCATCCTCAGTTTAAGCCACGGGATGGCCACAAAAGAAAATTCAAAAAGAGAAGCCAAGTTTATGTATCAGTGTCTTACTTACTTACGTGTGTATATTACTTCCCTAAGTGCAAAGTGGCTGTATGCAAAACTTCTGCTTTTATTTACTGATTTATGTTTTAGATATGCTCATTGTACATACTGCATCATTCTCTTCATTTCAGCCCCATTGCTTTTCTCTTCCAGGTTTCTAGGCCTGTTTGCTTATAGGATGCACACTGAAGCTCTCAGGAGCCTTTATTTACGTTTTATTATGAGGCCAATGCAGGAGCAGTCACAAATCAGGCAGGGGAAGAAAAGATCATAGTTCATAGAAATAAGCGGTATTCAGAAAATTATACTTGGGTACTCAAAATGGTAGCATATATATGTAAAAACTACCATTAAGAAAAAAGAGGAGGGGGCTGGGAATGTGGATTAGTGGGAGAGTGCTTGCCTAGCATGCAAGAGGCCCTGGGTTCAATTCCTTAGTAACATATACACAGAAAAATCCAGAATTGGTGCTGTGGTTCAAGTAGTAGAGTGCTAGAGACAGTGTCCAGGCCTTGGGTTCAGCCCAAGAAATGTGAAAGAGATAACTATGTAGGTAGGTAGGTAGGTAGGTAGATAGGTAGGCAGGTAGGTAGGTAGGTAGATAGGTAGGCAGGTAGGTAGGTTGGTACATAGATAGATACATAGATACATAAAAAGAAAGAAAGAAAGAAAGAAAAAAGATAGAAAGAAAGAAAGACAGACAGAAAGAAAGAAAGAGGGAGAGAAAGAAAGAAAGAGAGAAAGAAAGAAAGAAAGAAGGAAAGAATGAAAGAAGGAAAGAAAGAAGGAAAGAAAGAAAGAAGAAGGAAGGAAAGAATGGAAGAAGGAAAGAAAGAAAGAAAGAAAGAAAGAAAGAAAGAAAGAAAGAAAGAAAGAAAGAAAGAAAGAAAGAAAGAAAGAAAGAAAGAAAGAAAGAAAGGAAGGAAGGAAGTAAAGAAGGAAGGAAGGAAGGAAGGAAGGAAGGAAGGAGGAAGGAAGGAAGGAAAGTCAATAGACAGATAGATAGATAGATAGATAGATAGATAGATAGATAGATAGATAGATAGATAGATAGATAGATAGATAGATAGATAGAAAAATGATAGATGAATCTGGTCTTGGACTTCAAGAGGAAAGAAGAGAACAATTCCCAGTCATGTGGTCTTCTGCAGTGTGCCAGGACACCAGCATCATCTTCACACAACCACAGAGCAGGAAGAATGTCTCTTTCACACTTCTCAGGCAGCTGAAGGCCCCAGAGCCAAGAGGGCAGAGCCAGGGTGTAACTCAGCTGCTTGGAGCCAAAAGAGAAATGACCCTGCCTCACCTTGGACTGGGGATTAGCATAAATGATGTGGAGAATGAAGGAAGGAGAAAAGACTGGCAGAGGTAGAAGGAGGGCCTTCAAATCTGATAGATGGAGAGTAAAAAACCCACTCCCTAAGACCAGAGAGCAGGGCCTTTCTACTCTGTTCCTCCCCTCTCCCTAACTAAACTGGCTCTCTATTGGTAACCTAAAGATCGCCTGAGGCTCCCTTCACCTGAGGGAGGAAGGTTAGTCATTATTTGAGGAAGCTGAGAAAAGCCTGACCCTGGTGTAACTCTAACAAATGTTTCAGGTTTCCCCCCATTGCTGGCTGTGCCTGAAATGAATGAAGTGGTTTTGCAGCTCGCTTCCCTGTTGAGTGTGTATATTCTGCCTCCTTGTTCTCTTCACCTAGCTTGGCTTTTGAAACTGTTTTCTGTCCTTCAAATGCAGTGTTACACTGGAGTTCTTCTGGCTAACTGTGCCAGGGCTTGGATCCTTAGAACTTCATTTGAACCCAGGATGGGTCAATGGGTCAAGAACACTAAGAACATTTAGAGTAACTTCTCATCATCAAAGGAAAAACAAGAAGCTCTTGAACATCTGACCTTTCAGACGTGGAAGTCAGATTGTCATAGACTTTCCTGCCCTGGCTGGGTTTGGTGTGATCCTGAGACCTCAGCTTCCTGAGCTAGGGTGATTGGCAAGAGCTACTGGTGCTCTGCTAGGTTCAGACGTGTAATGACATTGACAATACAAGCCAAGTGCTTATCACAAAAGGCTTTGGGAGCATATTAAGCCTTTCAACATTGGACCTTTCAGAACTCTGTGGACACAAGGTTACAATGCTAGAGTCTATGAGGCTGGGCATGTGGATCTGCTACACTTAAGCCTGGAGGTCTGACTCCAATTCTGGTGTATATGAGCGTTGATTTTCCAGAGAATGTTCTCATAATTAGCAAATAGAAAAGTACTTTGATTAACCCTCAATTTTTTTCCAGTTGTGTGTCTTGTAACAACCCTGGGCACTGTCCCTGAGCAATTGAGTCAATGCTAACTCTCTACCAGTTGAGCCACAGCTCCACATGGGATTTTTTAGTGGTTCATTGGAGATAAGAATCTAGCAGGTTTTTGTTGCCTAGGCTGTCTTTGAACGGTGGTCTTCAAATCTAAGCCTAATGAGAAGGTAATTTTCCAGGTGTGAGCCACCGGCATCTGGCCTACTGTTTTTGACAGTCCTGGGGATTGTTTTTCTCAAGGCTGGTACTCTACCATCTGAGCCACTCCACTGTGTCTAGCTTTTTCTGAGTATGTGGCACTGAGGATTCAAACCCTGGTATTCATGCATGTTGAGTGAGCTCTTTACCACTAAGCCACATTTCTAGCCTCCCCCTTACAATTTTATCCAACAACTTGCGTGTCCTCAAGAAAAGGCTTCTCAGTATAAATTATCTAAAGACATCCCTATAGGAAGGTGTCCAAAGATAAGTAAGACAAAGCTCATTCTTGGGAGAGACGCTAAATGTGAGAAGACTGTGACAAATGCCTCCATTTAATTATGTATCATGTTTCAACATAAAAAGTTTTAATGATAAATGAGTCAATGTCTTAAATTATTGTGTATAATTTTATAATAGATGTGCAAAATGTAAATGGAATGATAATATAAGTAAAATAAAAAATAAAAAAATGAATCAAATAAATAAAATAAATACAAAATCAATAATGAAAAACATAACATGTAAAAAACATACATATGTAAGGATATATCATATATTACACATGTATAGAAATATCTTTTCCATTGTAGGGCCTTCATTCAGGCCATGGGAACTCTAGCCTGAATTTCTTTTCCTCAAGGACAGTAAATTTTTCCTTCACCCATGGTATAAAAGAGTTACCAGGATGGTGAGATCAAATCCCAACATTGGTATAAATACTGGCCCCAGTTCCAAGACAGTGACTTAATTTTTTAATGGAATCAGTTTATTCAGTTCCATGCTGAACATTAAATAAAAAGCAGTGTAGAATTTTGTACATCTATTCAGACATCCTTTCCTTAACCCCAAAGTGCTTCTCGGAATACTACATTGTTTCTTTTTTTGTATGTTTTTTATTGTAAAAATGTTGTACAGAATGGTCACAGTTACATGAGCAAGGTCATGAGTATATTTCCTATTGAGCATTGTTACCTCCTCCTTTGTTTTCCCCCTACCATTCCTTACCTCCCATCTCCACAACTACTCCCCGTGCCAAGTTCAGTGACTTAATTTTTTAGTTTTGTCTTGGCACGGGATTTGAACTCAAGTAGTAGCAAATCTGCACTTTCCTTCACATTGCTACAAGTTCCTGAGTTTAATTCCCAGTCTAGAAAAGAAAACTGGCAGAAATTCAAAACCAGGGAGCTCTATTATTTTTAAATTTTGTTAACTAATCAATTAATTTTTGTCTTTTGTCTTTTTCCTTTTTTTTTTTTTTTGGCTGATCATGGAGCTTGAACTCAGGTCGTGGCAACTCTGCCCCAGTTTCGACCACCCTAGGCTTGGTGCAGCCTCGGGACCCTTACCCAATCCTGGAATCCTAGGCCCAGAGGGCTTGCAGAAAGAAAAAAGTGAGATAGCACAAAAAGTGGCAAGCTGCAGAGGAATGGGTGTTTAATTTTTTCTTTCTTTGCGTGGTGATCATCCTGTGTCTGAATGTCACGGGTGCAAAGTACACCTGACCTGCCATTGCTGAAGGCTGGTGGGCTAGCAGGGAAGCCATAGGCCAACCTGTCAAAATAGGCCCTGGGTTCAAATTCAGGTAAGGACAACTACCAATGGCAGGAGATCACAACATACTCATTACTATGCATAGGAATACCAATTGAAAGAGAAGTTTGTGCATTGGTCGAGCCTAAAATTGGATACAAAAATCCTAGGACAAAGATTGGTCTTAATTTCATGCTTTATTAAGCATGAAAAGAATAGTATTCGTTTAATTATGGTACAATAAATACCTAAGAGTTGTTAGGAATATAGTATATGTCATTCAATCATAGATAGGCGGCTATGGTGCTTTTTACCAACATATATTTATTTGTATACTACTGTCTGCCTATCCTTGTATCGCTGTTTTGGCCAATCCTGGGTCACGATCTCAGCACCTGGGAATCAACTAACAGCTTCATTGGCTAGAGGCTGCTGTGCTCACACTCACTCATTCATGAATTGGACCTGCTAGGCACTGAGTTCAGATCCTGGCAGTGCTAAAAATTTAATCTTGGAGTATGAAGCCAAGTGCGACACCTGTTTTCCTTTTCTGGGAGAGTCCTGGGTGTCAGACATGATGGAGAACACATCTACAAATCTAGATGGTATGTGATAGGATGTACACAATGTAATACATAGTTAGGTGTCATCACAGATTTGGCCAAATCTGGGTCTTGATCCCAGGTCCTGAGATCCACTTGGAAGCTGAATGGGCTAGAGGCTGCGGAGTTGACACTCACTCATTCATGAATTGGGCCTCTCAGGCCTTCACATCAGGTCTCATCATTACCAAAAATTTCTTCCTGGTGTAAGATTTCAACGGTGACACCTGTTTTCCTTTTCTGTACAAGTTCATAATATGTCTGCAAAGCTACATGCTATGGAATAGATGGGAATAAATGCAATAAATGTTATAGGTGTACTCACAGTCCATAAAATAAATGCTAACTAAATAAATAAATGATAAAATATAATGTATCACTCCAAAAAACATGATATAGACTGAATATATTGATGTAAGTATAAATCATATATTTTACATGTCTATAAATGTTATGAGGTGCTTGAATTCAGGCCTAGGGAAGAATTTAGTTCATGCATGATTCTCATAGGAAATGATAGGCAAGATGTATGGCACAACAATTAGTTTTAATTAAGAGTTGATGAAGTGTGACAATAAGAATCACATTCAGGAATTGGAGGCATTGGGAAAGATCCAAGAATCAGTACTCAAATGGTAGATTGGATACGAACACAGCTCACTACATCTCCTACTCTATCCAAATAGGTAATTAGCATACTAGCTTCAGCTTATGAATGGATGAATATTTTGCCCCATCCCCACCCTGGGGCTCGATCTCAGGTCCTGGGTATGGCCTAGATCCTTAGTGGCTCACAAGCTGATTGGCTCATGTGGACCTATTTGGCTGTTGGGCTTCCTAGACCCCAAGTTCAAATTCCAGCACTACCAAAAGGTTTATCCTGATTTGAGAAGCCAATCCTTGCACCTGTTTCCCTGTACTGTGCAAGTGCTGGGTCTCAGCAAGAATCAAGAAAGCATAAGCAACTCTACACCTGTGGGAATAGATTGTCATCCATGTCAACACAGTTTTATATGTCATTCTATGCTCAATAAAATACACAATACATCCTTGAAAAAGACACAAAATAAAAAGAATAACTACACTGAATACAAGACGCATACCACACCTGTAGGTAAATAGAGATGCTATGCATAAAAGAGCTGGGCTTCTTATTTTGTCCAGTGCTAGGGCATCGAAGAAGGCCCTGGACCAGGCCTGACATTCTTGTTTTCAAGGATGGTGAGCCTTCCCTTCCCCCACAGTTCAACAGAGTTACCAAGACCTGAGTTCAAATCCCAGCACTGACAAAAGATTCATCCTGATGTCAGAAGCCAGTCGTTGCACCTATTTCCCTCTCCTGTGAAAGTCCTGGGTCTCACCTAGGATGGAGAATGAATGCATAGGCAACCCTGTAACCATGGGAAAAGTTTATCATCCATGTCAGCACAGTTATAGCTGTCACCATACTCAGTAAAATACACAATATCTCCATGAATTAGACACAAATTTAGGAGAAGAAATGCACTGAATGCAAGTTGCTATCTGCACATGTATGTCAATATAGATCCTATGTTTAAATTATGAATTTAGGAATATAATGGCCTCAGCTTCAGTAACCTCAGGGTGGCGGGCTGCCATGGGCCCATAGCCAACCCTGGGATCCTAGGCCCTGAAGTCTTGCAGGAAAATACACACACACACACACACAGAAAAAAAGCCGCGGGATGGATTTTTGACATTGGTTTCCTTTCCACGGTGATCATCCTGGCTCTGAATGACTCGCCTACAAAGGGTACTTCACCTTGCATTGGCGAAGGCTAGTGGGCTATCAGGGAAGCCATAGTCCCATGCAGCAATGTTGGCCCTGAGTTCAAGTTGGTCCTGACACCAACCAATCGGGGGATTTCCCAAGAGACTCATTCCTATGCATCGGAATACCGATGGAATGTGAGCAAATTCTTGATTGAGAAGTTTCCCCATGGATGGGTCTAGTCTAAAATTAGACACAATGATCCTAGGATGCTGACTGATCTTATTGAATAGTTTATTAAGCATGAAAAGAATCCTATTCCTTCAATGGTGGCATAGTAACTACCTAAGAGTTGGTAGGAATGTAGTTGATGTCATTGAATCCTAGGTAGATGTCTCTGGCACTCTATACAAATATATATTTATTGGTGTACTACCACCTGCCTATCCATGTATGTCTATTTTGTCCACCCCTGTGGCTCAATGTCAGGGTCTGGGAACTGCCTGGCAGTTTCCTGGGCTAGAGGTTGCCGTTTTGACACACCCATTCATGAATTGGGTCTGCTAGGCCCTGAGTTCAGATCCCAGCACTGTCAACAATTGGATCATGGAGTAAGAAGCAGAGTGTGACACCTGTTTTCCTTTGCTCTGAGCATTCTGGGTGTCAGACATGTTGGAGAACATGTCTACAACTCTAGATATTATGTGGCTATGTGATAAGATGTCATCAAAATAATAAATGGAATATGTGTTACCATGGTCAATAAAATAAATTGTAAATAAATGAATAAAACAGAAATACAATAAATAACCACAACAAACAGGATATGTACTGAACATCTATGAGTAAGTACAAATCCTATCATTACAATGTATGTAAATAGTATGTTTCCCAGGGGTGGGGCTTGAATTCAAGCCTAGGTCCTAGGTCTGACTTTCTTGTCTTCAAGCACGGTGAGCTACCCCTTTGTCCACAGTGCTGCAGAGTTACTCAGACCCTGAGTTCAAATCCAAACCCTGGCAGAAAAAAACAGCACCAATTGCAAGCCAGGGAGATAATTTTTTTTTTTTTTTTTTTTTGCGAAACAAGGTCTTGAACTCATGTAAGGCAACTCTATTTAACTTCCATGACCATAGTCTGGGGTGCAACCACTGGAACCACATGTGATCCTGGGATCCTAGACGTCCAGGCCTTATGGGGGGGAGACGCACAGAGAAGAAGTGGTGGGATGGAGTTTTAACATTTTGCACCATGATCATTTGGGTCTGAAGGACACGGCTACAAAGGGTACTTCACCTTGCAGTACTGAAGGCTGGCAGGGTACTGGGGAAGACAGTCCTGCAGGACAATATAAACCTAGAGTCCAATCTCAGTCATGTCACTTCTGAATGGCGGGGGTTCCTAAGAGAGGGAGTAATGATTGAATGTTGTAAGTGTCACAGTTGAGTGAGTTGCTCATGAATGATACTTGTATAAATTTAAACATCATGATTTCAGTAGGCTGATTGATTTTATTTAATATGAAGCATTAAAAGACAACTATTTCTTACAGGGACACAACAATTTCAGGACACTGATTTACTTAATAGTTTATTAAGGATTAAAACAATAATATTAATTATATGGAAGCATAACAAATACCCAATAATTGTTAGGAATGTAGTCTATATAACTGAATAATGGATAAACATCTCTGGCACACTATAAAGATATATATTTATTAGCACACTTCTATGTGCGTGCCAATCTGTTCTTATTTGGTCAACTCCAGAGGCTCAATCTCAGGTCCTGAGAAATGCCTATCAGCTCAGTTTGCCCCAGGATGGCAGGTTGACACTCAGTCATTCATGAATTTGGCCCTGTAGGCCATGAGTTCAGATGCCAGCACTCCCAAACAATGAATCGTGGAGTAAGAAGCAGATGGTGACATATGTTTTCCTTTTCTGTGAAAGTCCTGTGTGTCAAGTATGAAGTGGAATACATATGCAGACCTATATCCCATATAACCAATGTAATCAATATTCTATGTGCCATAATAGTCAATAAAATAAATGGTTACCACATGAACAAAACAGAAGGTAAAATGAATAACTACACTGAATGCAATATCGAGTCAATATATGTATGTAACTTTAAATCATATATTTAAAATGTACACAAATAGGATGTTTTCTAGTGGTGGTGATCGATTTCAGGCCTAAGGAACAGACTTGAATTTCTTGACTTCAAGAAAGCAAGCTTCCCCTTCCTACACAATACAACAGAGTTACCCAGACCATGAGTTGCAATCCCAGTCCTGGCAGAAAAAAATGGCATCTCTATGCTATGTGACAATCAATTCTTAGGTATTTCATTATTTCTCCTTTAATGAATGTAATTTTTTAAACGCTTCATAAAGTATTGATTAAAATCAATCAGTATCATAGAATATAATTGTATATAATTTTATCCTAGAATTATTCAAGAACTGCCCATTCAAGCATGACATATATCACATTCCATTGGTATTCATATGGATAAAAATGAGTTTCTTAGGATTTCCTGCCATTTGGAGGTGGCAGGACCAGGATTAGAATTGTAGGCTCCAGCTCCCAACACTTAAACCCGAAGTTAGGGAACTCACTGGTCTGTCCAAGAACATCAGCAAGAACAATGATTAAGCAGGCACCAGTGGCTCTCAGCAGTCCTCCATGATACTTCCAAGGCTGTGAAAGGAGATTCATGGTCAAAGTCACCCTAGACTGGAAAGTACTTGAGACCCCTGTCCATCTTCAGTATCAACAAAGCCAGAAGTAGAGCCGTGTGGCTCCAGTGGTAGAAGTGTAGCTTTGAGCAAAAGCAGCTCATGGACTGTGCCTAGATCCTGAGTTCAATGTCCAGGACAGGCAACAAACAGACATACACAACAATCTGTGCAACCATCCGGCCATCTGTTGGTTAACACCACTACCAGCAGTTGAGGAAGGTAGAGGTAACTGAGTGGTAAGCAAGAGTATCGAGGTGAATTTGGAGTACAATAGGAAATTGAGGACCTAGTCAGTGAGTGGGAGAATAGAGGATTTCCCAGAGCCTGGGAATGTGGCCAGCCCTTCTTTCCCATCCCAGGACTTAGATGTCTCAAACAACAAGAATCTGAGACAGAGCTGTGGGCAACAAACTACTGCCAGAACACCAGCAGAAAAATTCCATCGTCAGACCTTCAACATTCAAGAAAACAAAGAATACAAAAAAGGGAAAGATCCCAAAGACAAACTACACTGGGGAGGGTGATTCAATGGAGGGTCTTGCCAAAGGCCTCCCCTGCTTTTGGACATAGTCACAGCCACCAGGGTCCAGAGTTCAAGGGTCCCGATACCACCAAGAATCTGCAGAGGTGCTACAGACATGTGGTGCCTGCCCTGCACTACAGCAAAAGAAGAAACCAGGTGCTCTGTGACAAGATCTAACCACTGAAGAAGGAAAAGACAGACGTGCAGGATTGACAAGAGAAAGAGAAGGAGAAGGTAGCCCAAGTGCACAAAGCACCAAACTGAGCTAGACATCCACAAGCTACCCCTACAGAGGGTGGTTTCGGCAGAAAGTGATTTAGAATCAGGACCAGCACACATGCTGCTTACAGCCGATGACAGAAATGGAGCACGAAGCCCTCACCAGCTGCCTACAGGCCATAGAGCAGGACATGGGGGAGCTGGAGATGGTAGCTTCTGTGGTTACTACTTACAGAAGGAGACTGAATTGTTGTTCCAACAGCTGAATGATGTAACACTTCAGCTCAAGGAAAAGACCAGAAGTTTCTATGACATGGAGCAAGTGAACACAGAGTTTTAGGAGAAGCTGGAAGCACTCTGGACATAGAGGAGCAACAGGAAGAACAGAATCTGCAAGTTCCAACAAGTGCTGCAGAGGCATGATGTACTAAAGAGACTACAGGACAATCTGAGCTGAATGGTGACCACAGCAAATCTGGAGACAGACACCTTCTCGCAGAACCTGAGCATTTAGAGGGCCCTGCAGAAGGAGGAGGACTGGTGGCTGACCGACCAGGTAAACCAACTGACAGAGGAGAAGGAGTGAGGATGGAGATAGGTGATGCACCCAGAGAATAGCTGGGGGAACTGAGAATGAAGCTGGCAGAGCCATTGCCCCCTGAGGGTCCATCTCAGGAGGAGCAGCAACTGCAGGCCCACATCTACCACACGCAGATGGGGTTGAAAAACCTGGAGGAACAACTTCACATCTATGTCCAGGAAAACCAGAGACTCCGTCTCCAGATTGCGGAGCAGCGGGAGCAACTGGGAAGACTAGAGGAGAAAACCAAGGATCGGCAGGAGATCCCCGAGACCCCACGATGTGCATGTGTGTGCAACACACAGATGGAGGAACAGCTGGCCTTGCTGCGGGACGCTCTCCCCATGGTGAGCAGTGAGAAGGAGGATCTCACCAGCATCGTGGACTCAGAACAGCAGCTGACGAAATATCTGCGGGAACAGCTGGACTGCTCAGATTAGAAGATAGAGGAATGGAAAGAGGTGGCTGAGAGAGAGCCAAATGGCTCGGGGGCTGCAGGAGCAGCAAGAGCAGTCCCTGACCTAGCTGAAGGAGCTCAGAGCCACCTGTGAGCAGCACATCACTTCCAATGAGCAGCTGTGCTCCAAGTAGTAGATCCTGCAGTAGCAACTGCAGAGGTAGACCCAGCTGTTGGAGCAGCTGAAACAAGTGCAGTGTCCGACCAAATGGGGGGACTAGGTGGTGTCCCCAAAGTGGCAGGACAGTTTCAAGTGCTTGGAAGTGACAAGTCCACCTGCAGGCCCAGCTGAGCTTCCTGGCTTTCCCTGGGGAAGGGGAAGATGTGAACCCTGGAGAAGCAAAAGCTGAGGAAGCGACTCTCCTCGATGTGCCCATTGCAGAGGATGGAGATGTCTCCCAAACTGAGGGGGACTTGGCTCTGTTAGCACTCTCAGAGGCTGAGATCCACAGGGGGCAACTCCTTCAGGACTGCTGCAGGCACTCCTCCTCCCTGGGACAGCTCAGTGCCAGATAGAGCCAGAGCCACAGGTCCCCTGCCCCGTGATCTGCCACCACAACATGTGAGAGAATGGGAAGTGGGACATGTGGGCATCCGAGAAGAAAATCTGCTTCATCCACAACCTGTCTGATGAGGTGGACCTCCAAAGTCCTGCAGATGAGCTCCAGCATCGATGCAACCAGCTGTCAGCACATATCCGCACCATCCAGGAATCCCTCCTGGCATTTAAAGGACAGATGTTCATTCTGGATCAGCTGTGTCAGGAGAAAGCAGAGTGCAAGTGCCGGCTGTCTCAGGAGAAGATGAAGAGTAGATAACTGCAAGTGCTGCGGTCTCTCTTACACAGGGCTCCAAATGCTGACACAGGCTGAGCTCCCCACAAGTGCAGTTGCTTCAGAGGCCTCAGGCTCCTGGGTGGTCAAAATGAGGGAGAAGCAGAAAGGTTTTGAAGAATTGCAAATTCAGGATAGTGTGGAAACTGAAGGGGAGAGGTCAGGGTTCCCTTCCCCGGACTCCCCCACAGAGCATGTCCTGCTGCAGATCCCCACATCCAGAACTGCCCACAGCTGGTGCGCTCAGGCTTGCAGTGCTCTGTCCCATTTTCTGTAGACTGATGGGGATGATGACTCCCTATGTGACTTACTGAGTCCCAAAATCCTCAGCAGCCACCAGAACTAGGTGGCCAGGTGGGCTTCTCTAGGCCTCCATCTGCCTGGTGATAGGAAGCGTAAACTCCGGGCCAAGTAGAGCAGAGGCTGCTGGGAGGAGGCCCAAATTCCAGGGACATCTAATGGCCCATTGGTGGTCAGGAAAGAGGCCTATGGTATGCTTATCACAAAGAATAAATTATTTCCAAAGGGAAAATAAAGCCTCCACAAAGATTTGTTCTTCCAGTTATGGGGCTTGAACACAGGGCCTGACCACTCTCCTTGATCTCTAATTGATCATGCCTGGTAGTCTACAAGTTGAGCCCCAACTCCCCTTCCAGCTTTTTCATTTTTGGAATCAAACACAGGGCTTCAGGCTTGCTAGGCTACCACTCTATCACTGAGCCACATTCTCAGCTAGGATGATTCCCTGCCCCCAAACCCATATGGCCAATCCTCAAATAAATAGGAATTAGGGGCTAGGATGAATATGAAGCACAAGTCTGGTTCACTTGGAAATACTCCTCTGCCCCCTCTTCGACACCCTTATTTAAAGTTTCTCTTTTACTATTGAGGGATGAGAGAGGGAGAGGGATGTCTGAGAGAGGAGTACCAAGAACAGTGGCCCCCTGAGTCCCACAGCCTCCCACACACAAGTGGTCCTACAGATTCCTGTCTTACCTGACTCAATGTCATGTCTACACTGTCTCCCTAACCATGCAAGGCTCAGAATGAAATAAATGTCAGCCCTGGCCTCAGCCCACACCCAGAGTAGAAGCTCCTAGTCCCAGGCTGACTTCCACTTCTGACTTCCCCGAGTTAGGCTGGACCCACCACTCATCACTGTGTTGGTGTCAATGATCTCATGGATGGATTTCAGGAAGAAGGTCTATGTCAAATAGCAGAAGCAGCAGTGTGAGCAGGGAGGAAGGAGCCAGGGCAATTGGTCTGGAATCTTCCTCCTTGGAGCCATCCTGTTAATCCAGAGCCATCCTGACCTGAAGCACAGCCACGGCCATGAGGTGGACAAGATAGTGGAGCACGGGACTAAAGGAGGTACTGCTTTATCTTGGCGCACTTGAAATTTCTAATATTTGGCCCATGCCAATCCCAAAGCCAACATGCAATGCCTCTCCTTGTTGTTGTTGTCCATGAGCTGTTGCCCCTGACCTCTTTTTCTCAAGGCTTGTACTCTACCACTTGAGCCACAGGGACACTTCTTGTTTTCTGATGGTGCATTGAGGATAAGAGTCTCACACACTTTCCTGCCCAAGCTGGCTTGGAAGCCAGATCTCACCTTCCTAAGTAGCTAGGATGACAGGCGTGGGCCACCAGTGCCCAGAATGTGATGCCTTTTTAAAGGATCTTGGCAAGTCTGTAAAAGGAACCTCAAAGGGTCTGGATAGACCATGATCCAATCAAGGAGCTGGGATTGGGAAAGGCTGATCGGGGAAGCCATTCTGTTCCCCAAAATTATAGATGTCAGGTGGTGTTGGATGCATCAAACTCCTAGGCCAACAACCACTAGACTTAGTGGGGAAAAAGGTAGAGAATACCCAAAGGTTACAGTGTAGAAATCTCTGATTTTGCATGCATATGGGTTGTGTGTGTGTGTATGTGTGTGTGTTCAATGATGGTGGGTTTCCCCTCCCCCACAGTGCCAGAGAGTTAATCAGACCCTGAGTTGAAATCCCAGTCCTGTCAGAAAAATGGTTCAAATTCCAAGGACGGTCTTAATTTTTTTTTTGACCAGGAACGTGCCCTATCTTGAAAGCACTCTCTGTGCTATGACATCATTCTATTCAAAGCAAATTTGTTAGCTGGGTGCTATTCTTGATAACAACTATGGATGTTCACTGATAGAAATATATGTATATATACACAAACACATGCAGTTACTGGCTCTTTTTTTTTTTAGTGCAGATCCTGAGGCTTAAACTATGAGCCTAGAAATTGTCCCTGAGCTCCATTTACACAAAGAGCACTTTATTGTGCCTTAATCCATGATACTTCATTAAATGGAGGCATAATTTAATATCTAATAATTATTAGTAATATATTACATGTAATTTAATAATTATAGACATCTAACATTCTATAAATATATTTATATTTAAATGTACAGTAGAATATACATATACATCTCTCTTTCTCTTTCTCTCTCTCTCTACATTTATATACACGTATTTGCAACAATTTACACATCTATCTCTTTATATATTGGCCACTCCTCGGGCTAGAACTCTGGTCCTGGGAACTGCCTGGCATTGAATTTGTTTGAGGTTGCTGTGCTTAAACTGACCCCTTGATGAATTAGACATTCCAGGCCCTGAATTCAAATCCCAGCAGTGCCGAAGTCAATAGGTGGAGTAAGAAGCCAATGTTGACTTGATTTCCTTTCTGTGGAAATATTGTGCCCTAGGTACAACATGTAATATCTATGCAAATACATATGTATGACATATATTATACTTGTGTACAAATATTATTTTTGCCAGTTATAGGGCTGGAATTCACACACTGGGAAATGCTCCAGATTTTTTTCTTCTAGGAGGTTAGCTTTTACTTCACCCAAAGCACAATAGTGTTACCCAGTCCCTGAGTTCAAATTCCAGGTGTGGCAGATAAAATGGCCCAAACTGCTAGCCAGGACCTTAACTGTTTTTGGGTGCAGGCACGGGGCTTGAACTCAGGTCGCCACAACTCTGCCTCAGCCTTGATTACCCTAGGCTGCGGTGCAGCGTTTACACCCACAGATGATCCAGGGATCCTACAACCCAAGTTCAACTCCAGCTCTGGCAAAAAAAATAAACCAACCAAGATGGAGGAAGAAAAACCTGGAAGTTTTAGACAACAGTTTTACCTTTGTTTCCTTAGCACTGTGACCATCCTGGCTCTCAATGACTCGGCTTGAAAATTGCACATGTTCTTGCATGGCTGAAGGCTGGCTGGCTGTCAGGGAAGCCTGAGCCCAACCAAGACACCTAGGCCCTGAGTTTGATCCTAGGAATTCCACCTACTCGTTCCTATCTATAGGAACAATAATAGAATCTTTGTAATGTACCAATTGAACTACTGATTAGCTAGTCATTGTAGTATAAGATTGTACGCAACAAATACAGGTCATTGATTAATTTAATTAATACTTTATTAAGTCTCCTACCGTGATTAATTAATTGAGGCATAATTTTAGACCAAATAATTAATAGTAATAGAATATATAAAAATAAGATATGTCATCATTCTTTAGAGTTATAAACTAGCATCGACATAAATGTCTGGTTCTCTATATAACTTTATTTAGAGATTCATATACATATGTAAATATGCACACATACTGCAATCTACATATCTATCTGTTTATATATTGGCCACTCCTAGGGCTTCATCTCAGGTCCTCAAATTTGCCCGACAATTTCACTTACGTCAGATTGGTGTGCTAACATTGACCCATTCATGAAGTGAGCCTTCTAGGCCCAGAGTTCAAATTACAGAACTGCCAAAAACTTAATCCTGGTGGAAGAAGGCAATTGTCCCACTTGTTTTCCTTATTAGTGAAAGTCCTGTGTCTCAGGAATGATTTACATAGGCAAATCTATGTTCAATATAATAGGATGTAAAAAAGTTATACATGTAATCATACTCTCTAAAATATATAATAAAATAATAACAAAATGAATACACTAACTGCAATATGCAGTAAACATGTGTATGTAAGTATAAATCATGTATTTAAAATATTTACGAATATTATTTTTGCAAGTGCTAGGAACAGGCCTGTCTTTCTTGTCTTCCAGCCTTGTGAGCTTTCCCTTCCCCCACAGTACTGCAGATTTACCCAGACCCTGTGTTCAAATCCCAGGCCCCGCAGAAAAAATGACGTGAATACAACACCAAGTAGCCTAATAATTGTTTAAATATTTTTAATGTATATATGTACGTATGCATGTATGTATTAAGTATTTTTATTTTGTCAAGCACAGGGTTTGAACTCAGGGCATTGCAACTCTGCCTCAGCTTTGATCACTCTAGACTGGGTTGCAGCCACTGGACCCACAGCCGAGCTTAGGTTCCTGGGCCTCAAACTCTGACAGGAAAAATAAATAAATAAAATGACACAGAAAAAAAAAACAGCAACTTGCTGATGGCTGCCAGTTTTACATTTGTTTTCTTTTCAAGGTGACCATCCTGGGTATAAATAACAGGGCTGAAAAGTGATGTAACCTGGCATTGCTGAAGGCTGTTGAGCTTCCAGAGAAGCCATGGGCCAAAATGATAACATAGGCCCTGTGGTCAAAGGCGGGTCCTGACCCCTACCAATGGAGGGAAATCCTAAGAGTCTTGTTCCTATTCATAGGAATACCGATGGAAAGTTATGAATGTCAAGGTTGAATTACTTGTTTCTGAATGATACTAGCATAAAATTAGAGAGTAATTTTAGGAGGCCGGTGAATTTTAATGAATATTTTTTGACACATTAACAGAATTCTATTAATTACATGGACACTATAGTTTCGGGACAGTGGTCGATATAATTAATAATTCATTAAGGATGAAAACAGTAATATTAATTACATGGAGGCATAATAAATATCCAAGAATTGGTAGGAACATAGCCTATATAACTAAATAATGTATAGACATCTCTGGTACTCTATAAAGATCTATATTTATTTGTGTACTAACATCTGCATGTCCATATGTTCTTGTTTTGTCAACCCCTGGAGCTCAATCTCAGGTGCTGGGAACTGCTTGTTGGCTCCATATGCCCCAGGCTGGCGTGCTGACACTCACCCATTCATGAATTGGGCCATGTAGGCTGTGAGTTCAGATGCCAGCACTGACAAAAATTGAATCATGCAGTAAGACACAGGGAGACACATGTTTTTTTTTTTTTTTTTCTGTGAAAGTCCTGGGTGTGAAGTTTCATACATAGGCAATTCTATATCCTATGTAATAAATGTACTAAATATTCCATGTGTTATAGCAGTCAATAAAATAAATGGTAAATGAATAAAATAATAAAATGAATAACTACACTAAGCACAATATGGAGTCAACATACGTGGCTCAATCTCAGGGCCCGGGCACTGTCTGGCAGCTGAATTGGCTAGTGGCTGCTGTGCTGGCAGTCACCCATTCATGAACAGAGCATTCTTTGCCCTGAGTTTAGATCCCATAACTCCCAAAAATGTAATCTTGGAGTGAGAAGCCAATCATGACACATGTTTTCCTTTTCTGTGAAAGTTCTCAGTGTCAGGTATGATGTATAATTTGGATGCAAATCTATATGCTATGTAATAGGATGTAATAAAGGTAAAAAACATCATAGGCAGAAGAATTGCCACTACAATAAATGATAAACAGATTGAATCAGTAGTGAATCATTCTAGGATAAAATTAGATGCAATAAGTATAGTTTGTGCACTAAGTTTAATTAATATTTTATTAAGCATTAACAGAATAAAAATTACATGGAGACATAATTAAATAACTAATAATTTGGAGTAACACATGATGCATAATTTAATAATATATAGACATTGGTCTCATTCTATGAAATATCTAATTATATGTATAGATATATGTATATATATGATAAACAATTATAAGATATTGAGTAATTATTAATAAATGCTTTATTAGTTGTTAACTGAGAGACATCATTAAATGGAGACATAATTTAATACCTAAGAATTGGTAGCAATATTATCTATAATTTAATGATACGCAGAAATCTCTTTTTGTGTACAAAATATTTATATACAGCAATCGCTATCTATTTATACCTTGTTCACTCCTGAGGCTCGGTGGTTGAGTGCTCTCATAGTAAGCATGGAGCCCTGGGTTCGATTCCTCAGTGCCACAAAACAGAAAACTCAGAAATTCTGCTATCTTTCAATCAATTGAGTGCTAGCCTTGAGCACAAGCGTTTAGCGACAGTGTCTAAGCTCTTAATCAAGCCCCAGGTCTGATGCCCAAAAAAGGTAGGATCCTCTAACTGTAATTATAGAAGAACAGAACTTCAAAAACCTCATTAAAGAGCAAGCTAGTAATCTGGTGCTGACAGCTGCCACCTAACCTGACTTAGGGACAGGTAAATCGCTGCAACCCAGCTCCACGGGTTACCCATGTCATCCTGGCTTATGCCCGTCATCCTAGCTGCTCAGGGGCTTTAAAACACAGTCCTGGCAGGAAGTCTAAGAGACATCTCAAATTGTTGCTCCAAGTGGTAGAGCTTTGAGTTCAAGCCCTATGGCTAACAACCCCTCCCAAGTAAAACACCCGACTAAACCTTTAGATGTGAGCTTGTATGGTTTGTAAATTTTTCCTCCAAGAATGGTGATACTGATGAAAGCACCCTAACTCTAGTGACAGCTTGTGGAATGGAGCTATGAGCTGAGTCCTCCATAGGGTTCTCCGTTCTGAGGCCTGCACATGGTGCTATGTGCTGGGTCTTTCACAGGATGCAGTGTACTAAGTCCTGCATTGGGATCTGGGTGCTGAATATTTCACAGGATGTTGTGTGCTGAGTGGGGCAAAGACTGCCATGTGCTATGTCCATAACAGAGTGCATTCTTACAGGTTGTCTGTGTAAGAGCTCCACAACTTTGATGATTATACAGACATGAATATTGAGGCTCAGATAGGTCCCCATGTCAGGAACAAAATTATGTATTACTGAAGACTCATGAGTTGTCTACAGCAGACAATGGTTTGGTTTATTTTTTTCTTGGTCATGACCTTGAACTCGGGACTGAGGCACTGACTCTTACCTCTTGGACTCATGGCTAGCACTCCACCACGTAGACCCATGGACCCCCTTGCAGCAGAGGCCATTGCCAAGGGGGCAGTAGCTGAAGTCTGTCATCCTGCCTTCTCGGGAAGCTGAGTTTTAAAGATCTGGATTCCAAACTATCCCAGACACAAAAGGTACCATGAGACTATTATCTCTAATTCACTACTAACAACCTGAAGGGGAAGCTGGGTGCTTGAGCTCATGTAGGATATCCTACCTACTCAGGAGGATGAAATCTGAAGAGCATGGTTCAAAGCTTGCCTAAGCAGGAAAGTCCTTGAGAAACTTAGCTCCAATGAACCACCAGAAAACCGGAAGTAGCTCTGTGGCTCAAGTGGTAGAGCACAAGAATGGACTTGAAGAGGTCAGGGACAGCACCCATGCCAAGACTTCAACTCCTTCAATCGACAACAACAACAAGAACAAAAGGCAGAAATAAACTAACATAGCTTAAGTAGAGGGCTGGGAATGTGCCTTAGTGGTAGAATAATTTGCATATATGAAATCATGGGCTTCATTTCTCAGGACCACGTCACTAGGACAAAGCCTGAAGTGGCTCTGTGGCTCAAGTGGGAGAGGGATATCATTCTACAAGAGAAAATAGGTACAGTACTCATGTCCTAAGGTCAAGCTTCAGGACTCATGTATATGTGTGCATGCACACATACCTGTGCACACACACACCGTGGTGTGCACACATACACACTCACACACACATACACTCACAGACCAGAAGAAATGTTGTTACACAAAATGATAACGCACTGGGATTCTGCAACTGAGCTCATGGTCAGCACCCAGGCCCTGTGTTCAAACCCAAAACCTAGGCACCCAGAGCCAAACTAGGAGAAGTCAAAGGTTTCAAAACCTGATGAGCTTCACCAATCATAGATGTCAGGGAGCTTTGTGATATCCAACATGTGCTTGGATTTCCCAAGCCTCCTCAAACATAGGAGAGGCATCATAGGCCCAACATTGCCTGCAATGTATCGTTTCATTCTGTTCAGTGCCCTAGTTGTCTGCCTGAAGGACTCCTGAATTATATTGAACACTGTAACTGAACACCAGAATATAGTCTCACAAAGGGAGGATAAGCACACAGAACTTGGCCTGCCATCGGAGGTGGCACAAATGAAGGTCTTCTATTAAAACAGAGCACTGGGGATAGAGATCAGTAAGGGTACAAAGAGGTCTTATTCTCCTGACCTTCACTCATCCTCACTAACTGGCACAGATGGAGTTGTTACCGAACAGTACAGGAGTGAGGGCTTTTGTGTGCCTGTTCAGGCAATGAGAAAGTTTTCCTCCAGCAGGACTGTGATGCAGAGAAACCCTCAGGTTACACTGTGAACAGTGAGGGGACCCCCGGAACATGCACTATCTTGAAAGAAGTCTCTCTGTTATGAACTCATTGTACTGAATACAAATTTATTAGGTTGGTGCTATTCATCATAGCTACTCGGGAATTTCACCTATAAGAATACAATAAATAGACAAAGACATGGAAGTACAGGCTCTTTTTGAGGGGGCAGGTCCTGGGGTGGAAATATGAGCCTATGCATGGTCCCTGAGCTCCTTTTGCTCAAGGGTATTGCATTAAGCTTGAGTCCAGCCCCACTTCTGGGTATTTCTGTGATCTCTTAGAAATAACTGTCTCATGGACTTTCCTTCACTGGTTGCATTCAAACTAAGTTTCTCTAAATCTCAGCCTCCTGAGGACCTGGGATTACAGACAGCAGCCACTGGCACCTTATTTCTTCTCTTCTTCATTTCTTAATCTGGACAATCTGACTTCTTAACAGGGTCATTCCCAAGGTTTTAATTTATAAGTAAACTACCAAATGTTCTTTATAGCTGCTTTCCCTTAGAAGGATTTTCTCTCCTCATTTTCCCCTCTGGTCACAGGTTTGAGGCCAAAAGTGAGAAATGAGTGTCACAGGATTTGGGAACAAATATCCACAGTACATGCCAGTTCTGTCACTTAGCATTGAGCTGCTGTGAATTTACTGTCTCAGCATATGAGGGCCGAAAGCTGGAGTGATCCTCATACAGTCTGCATTGCTACTTTTGCCTATAAAATGATCTAATAATTATGAGTGTTTTGTGTCTCCAACATTAAGTGTCTAGAACCCACTAGGAGCATCTTCATGTGAAGGGTTAAAGTTTTGAGGCAGTGATCGCTTGTTGCTTGTTTCTAGCAGAGCAACACGTGCTGGTAATCCAAACACCTGGTTGGTTGTGTGCCTTTATAAACCCTGCAAATCTTTAGCTCGGGCTTCTCCTCCAAGGCTCCGCTGTGTGAGAGTATAGGATGAGTCCCAAGCAATAGTCCGTTTAAATAAAACATTAAAACAGCTGTAAAGTCTGACTGTGGATGTTCTTCGTGGTGGGGATCCTGCAACATGGGTATAACATATTAGTGGGAGCTCGTCCAGGATCCCCCCCCAAAAACCCCCCAGATCTCAGACTCCAAAGGTAAAACAGAGCTGTCTTTGTTAATTTGTCTTGTCCTATCATTTGTCTGTTTTACTTTCATTTTCCTTTGTGAGGATGGCCACTCCGATTCATAAGGGGTTGTTGAAGCAGAAGTGCTTGCACCACAACCCTGGAGCAACTGGGAGATGTCCAAGATCATCTTTTGGGGCGGAACCCCTCCATGTGGGGCAGCAGTCCTTGGAACCCCGCTGTCTGTGGCGGCGGGGGCGGTCCTTGGAACACTGCTGTGTGTATTGTAGGCCGGGGGTCCGTTCAGTTTTGGGCTGGAACTGACCAAGAGGGCCTCTGTTAGGAGGCCCACTGTGGCTCTGCTCCTTCTGCTGTGTGGCGTGGGTGTGAAACCCCATCGTGATATTAGTCAGTGACCAATTTGGGAGATCTCCACTTTGTAAGGCTTTTTTTTTTTTGTAACTGTAGGGCATGAGTGTGTTTTGTTTGTACTGTTTATTGTTTTTTGGACTGTACGTCTGACGGGACTGGAAACCATAGGCACCACTCCATCTAGCCCCCTAGACTTACAAAAAGAAACTGACACAGAGGGAAAGAAAAGTACCCCCTGGTTTTTCAGGGAGATAACTTGGATGAAGAAATGTTTCCTCCCACTTACTCTCCTTTCCAGGTTCATTTTGCAGAACCTGTGAATGATCAAGAGGAGGAGGGAGCTATAGAACACTCGGCACCTGCCCTTAAAGTTTCTGAGGGGCCAGTCACTCGACAATGCCATAGTATCAATCCTCCTTCTAATGCACCTGTTTTTCCCTTATGCCCCATAGGTCCTGTGGATGCGGATGGTCAACAGCAACTCCAATACTGGCCATTTTCTACCAGTGATCTATACAATTGGCACACCCAAAATGCCCCCTTTTCTGAGAAACCCCAGGATTTAATTCGTTTGCTTGAAATTATTCTCTTTACTCATCAGCCCACTTGGGATGATTGTAGTCAGCTTTTACAGGTCCTTTTTACCACCGAAGAGAGAGACTGTATCCAAGAGGCGGCCCAGAAATATATCCCTGGCCCCACAGGAGCACCTATCACAGATCCTGCCCTAATCACTACCTATTTTCCTGAGATGCGACCAACATGGGACTACAATACAGTTGAAAGTAGGGAGCAACTCCTCGACTATCTCCAGGCTCTGTTGGCAGGTCTCAAGGTGGCGGATTGCCAAAGTAATAATATGGCCAAAGTTTATGATGTTAGGAAGGAAGTGAAATTCCAACAGCTTATCTTGAGCGGCTCATGGAAGCTTTTAGTCAATATACCCGTATGACCTTGAGACCCAGGAGTCGGCTCAGATGATTATGTTTGCCTATATAAATCAAGCTGCACCAGACATAAAGTGAAATTTGCAGGCTCTAGACGACTTGGTGAAAAGTCTATTAGGGATCTCGAAGCTGCGGTGAAAAGGTTTACAATGAGAGAGAGAGATAGAGTAGCAAATACAGGAAAGGAAAGACAGGGAACGTGAAATTGAGTGTGAAAAGAGTGACCAGGCGAAAGAAAAGAGGCCAGACTTGTTGAACTCGCCACTATCGCATGCCGATCATACCTTGTTCACAAAAGGCAGCAGTTTCATTTGAGATGGTAAAAGGTACACCGGTGCAGCAGTCACAACGGACACTGAGATAGTGTGGGCAGAAGCACTCCCCCAGGGAACGTCTGCACAAAGAGCAGAACTAGTGGCACTAACAAAAGCCCTACAGAAGGGAAAAGGGAAGAGACTAAACATTTACAAGGACAGTTGGTATGCTTTTGCCAATGTGCATGTCCATGGAGCCATTTACCCAGAGAGAGGGCTGTTGACAGCTGACGGAAAGGCTATTAAAAACGAACAAGAAATTTTAAGCGTCATCCGTGCCTCATGGGAACCAGTAAATATTGCCACTGTCCTGGACATCAAAAGGTAACTGATTCAATAACTGAGGAAATAACTTGACCGATCAGGCAGCTAAGGATGTGGATCTCCAGCCCAGAGCGGAAGTAGACCCAGGGCCATAAGCTTTGCCTCCTGAGCCTCAGTACTCCCAAGAAGACTTGGGGTAGATAAAGAAAATTTCCATGGACAGAGAAAGAAATGAAGACTGGAAGAAAACTGGTGAGGGGAAACTTATCTTGCCACAAAGATTGGGCAAGAGGATTCTTAGGAGAATCCATCTGGTCTCTCACATGGGAACCTGAAGAATGGAGGACTTGCTCCTAAGCTCAGAAGTAAAAATCAGGCAAGGAAATCAACTCATTGAAGACATTGTTAAAAATTTTAAAAGCTGTTAGCTCACCAATGCCCCTAATCAACTGGTTACAAAAGGAGCTTGCCTCCATGGAGATAGGCCAGGTGTGTATTGGGAAGTAGACCTCACAGAAATTGAAACTGGAAAATTTGGATATAAATTTTTGCTAATTTTTGTATACACTTTTTCAGGATGGGTTAAAGCCTACCCAACAACGCATGAGACTGCGAACATCATGGCTAAGAAGATCCTGGAAAAAATCCAACCCAGGTATGGCTTCCCATCCACCATCAGGTAGGACAATGGACCGGCTTTGTTCTCAAAAGTAATTCAGGGAATAGCCACGGCACTGGGGACAGATTCTAAATTGCACTGTGGTTATAGACCCCAGAGTTCAGGGCAGGTAGAAAGAATGGGATTCTAAAAGAGACCTTAACTAAATTGGCCTTAGAGACTGGCCCAGATTGGGTATCGCTGCTTACTTTTGCCCTGTTTAGAGTAAGAAATTCACCCATTTAGCTTGGCTTTACTCCTTTTGAAATAATGTATGTACACCCCCCACCCATTATCCCTAGCCTTCAGACTGAGTTGCTTGCTGATTTGGATGATATTGAATTTCTGTGTAAGCTTGACTATTTACAGCTGGTGCATAAGAGGATGTGGCTCCAGCTTAGAGCATTATATGATTCTGCTTCTATTCCTACCCCCCCCCCTCCATTTGTATAAACAAAGGGACTGGGTGTTTGTTCGAAGGCACAACCTAATATCTCTGGAACCATGGTGGAAGGGACCTTACATGGTGCTAATGGCTACACCTACTGCCCTTAAGGTGGATGGCATTGTTGCTTGGACCCACTGCTCCCACACCAGAACGGCTGATCCCTTTGCCCTGGACAACCGTGAGGAAACATGGGAATTCTCCAAGCATCCTACCCAACCACTCTGCATACACCTCAAGAAAAGAAAAATGAACTGATTGTTACTGGTATTGTTGTTTAATAGTATGGTTAGGTCAGTTAAGGACCATACCCATTCAAGATCAAGAGCAGTTGGAGTTTAGTTTGGGGATGGAGCCACAAAATTGTGTCTCAGGACCATAAGTCAATGGGGGGAATGAAGGGTTAAAGTTGTGAGGCAGTGACCACTTGTTCCTTGTTTCTAGCTGAGCATCACATGGTGGTAATCCATACACCGGGTTGGTTGTGTGCCTTTATAAACCCTGCAAATCTTTACCTTGGGGCTCTCCTCCTAGGTGCTGCTGTTTAGAGTGTAGGACAAGGCCCTAGCTGCAGCCCATTTATATAAAACCTTAAAACAGCTGTAAAGTCTGACTCTCAGTGGTCTTTTTGGTGGGGGTTCTGCAACTGGGGTATAACAATGTTTCCATTTTTCTCTAGTACTCCTAGAGATTTAGACTAAGGGTTTGTGTGGAGCGGATCCTCGGTGAATCCCTGAGGAAACCACTTGAAGCCTCCTCAGGAGAACGCCATTCAAGCCAGCCAAGCAGGAAAGTCTCTGAGACTATTTTCTCCAATAAACCACGAGAGAACCAGAAGTGGAGAAGTGGCCCAGAGGGTAGAGCTCCAGCTTTGAGAGAGAAAACTGAGCAGGAGATACAATCCAGACCAGGCAAGAAAGCCTGGGAATTGCTTATGTCCAATTAACTACCAGCTGGCAGGAAGTGTAACTGTGGTGGAGGTAGAGCTTCAGCCTTTAGCAAAGCAGCTCAGGAACACATCAGTCCCTTAGTTTAAGCCCTGGGATGGCCACAAGAAAATTCAAAAAGGGAAGGTCAAGTTTATATATCAGTGCCCTACCTACTTATGTGTGTATGTATACTACCTCCCATAGTGCAAACTCTGCTTTTATTTACTGGTTTATTTTTCAGATATGCTAGTTGTGCATACTGCATCATTCTCTTCATTTCAGGCCCATTGCTTTTTCTCTTCCAGGGTTCTAGGCCTGTGTCTTTATATGATGCACACTGAAGCTCTCAGCAGCCTTTATTTAAATTTTATTATGAGGGCAATTCAGGAACAATCACAAATCAGGCAGGGGAAGAGAAGATCAGGTTTCTTAGAAGTAACCGGTATTCAGAAAAATAAACTTGAGAACATAAAATGCTAGCATACTTATGTAAAAATTGCTATTAAGGAAAAAATGAAGGGACTGGGAATATAGATTAATGAGAGAATGCTTTCCTAGCATGCAAGAAGCCCTGGGTTCGATTCCGCAGGCACCAGTACACAGACAAAGCCACAATATGTGCTGTTGTTCAAATAGCAGAGTGGTAGAGACAGTGCCCAAGCCTTGAGTTCAACCCAACAACTGTCAAAGAGATAGCTACCTAGGTAGGAAGGTAGGTAGAGAGATAGAAAGAAATAAAGAGAAAGAGAGAGAGAGAGAGAGAGAGAGAGAGAGAGAGAGAGAGAGAGAGAGAGAGAAAGAAAGAAAGAAAGAAAGAAAGAAAGAAGGAAAGAAAGAAAGAAAGAAAGAAAGAAAGAAAGAAAGAAAGAAAGAAGGAAGGAAGGAAGGAAGGAAGGAAGGAAGGAAGGAAGGAAGGAAGGAAGGAAGGAAGGAAGGAAGGAAGGAAGGAAGGAAGGAAGGAAGGAAGGAAAGACTGAAGGAAAGAAGGAAGAAAAGAAAGAAAGAAAGAATATTGATAGATGAATCTGATTTTGAAGTCAGAAGGAAAGAAGGGAACACTTCCCAGTCATGAAGCTTTCTGCAGTGTGCCAGGACACCAGCATCGCCTTCACACAATCGCAGAGTAGGATGACTGTCTCTCTCCCACTTCTCAGGCAGCCAAGAACCCTAGAGTCAAGATGGCAGAGCCAGGTTCTAACTCAGGTGCTTGGAGACAGAAGAAAAATGGCCCTGCCCCTCCTTGGACTGGGGATTTGCATTAATGATGTGGAGCATGAAGTAAGGATAATGGATTGGTAGAGATTGAAGGACCTTCAAATGTGACAAATGGAGAGTCAAAAACCCACTCCCTAAGACCAGAGAGCAGGGTTTTTTACTCTGTTCCTCCCCTCTCCCCCAGTAAACTGGCTCTCTATTGGTAACTTAAAGATAGCCTGAAGCTCCCTTCACCTGAGGGAGGAAGGTTAATTAGTCATCGTTTGAAGAGGCTGAGAAAAGCCTGACCCTGCTGTAACTCTATCAAATGTTTCAGGTTTCCCCCATTGCTGGCTGTGCCTAGAATGAATGAAATGGTTTTGCAGCTCACTTCCTTGTTGAGTGTGTATATTCTGCCTCCTAATCCTGCAGGCCTAGTTCTCTGCACCTAGCCTTGCATTTGAAACTGTTTTCTGTCCTTCAAATACAGTGTTACACTGGAGTTCTTCCTGCTAACTGAGCTAGGGCTTGGATTCTGAGAACTTCATTTGAATCCCAGATGGGATTCAATAATATTTCTTTCCTTCTTCTGTAGCTCAAGAACTCCAAGAACATTTAGAGTGCAAGTAACTTCTCATCACCAAGGGAAGCACAGGAATTTCTTGAGCATCTGACCTTTCAGAACAGGAAGTCAGAGTGTCCTAGACTTCCCTGCCTTTGCTGGTTTCACGCAGTGATAGAGACCTCAGCCTCCTGAGCTAGCGTGATGGGCATGAGCTATTGGTTCTCTGCTATGGTCAGAACTGTAATGACATTGACAAGACAAGTTAACTGCTTATCACAAACGGCTTGGGGAACATATTAAGCCTTTCAACAGTGTGCCTTTCAGAACCCTGTAGGACACAAGTTTATAATGCTAGAGTCTGAGAGGCTGGGCTTATGGATGTGCTACAATTGAATCTTGAGGTCTGACTCCAATTCTGTGTACATCAGCATACATTTTCCAAAAAATATTCTCATAAATAGCAAATAGGAAAATTACTTTGATTAACCCTCACTCTTTTTTCCAGTTGTGTGTCTCAAACTGAAGCCTGGGTGCTGTCCCTGAGCCTTTCAGCTCAAGGCAAACACTCTACCACTTGATCCACAGTGCCACATGTGGTTTTTTTTGATGGTTCATTGGAGGTAAGAGTCTAACAGGCTTTCCTTCCCTAGGCTGTCTTCAAACTGTGATCTTCAGATCTCAGCCTCCTGAGAAAGTAGGTTTCCAGAGCCACTGGAATCTGGCGTATTGTTTTGCCAGACCTGGGGCTTGAAATTAGGGCCTGGGTACTGTCTGTGAGCTTCTTTTTTCTCAAGGCTAGCACTCTACCACTTAAGCCACACCACACTTTCTGGCTTTTTCTGAGTATATGGCACTGAGGATTCAAATCCTGGCATTCATGCATGCTGAGCAAGCTCTCTACCACTAAGCCACATTCCCAGCCCAACCTTACAATTTTATCCCTGAACTTGCCTATCCACAAGAAAAGGCTTCTGAGTATAAATCATCTAAACAAATCCCTATAGGAAGTTGTCCAAAGATAAATAAGACAAAGCTCATACTGGGGACAGACTCTAACCATGTGATTACTTGACAAATGCCTCCATTTAATTATATATCATGTTTCAACACTTAATAAAGTATTAATGAAAATGATTCAATGTACTGAATTATTGTGTATAATTTTATAATATATATGCACAACATAATAAATATTATGTGTATAACAATACTAAATACAATAAACAATAAAATGAATAAAATAAAAATTAAATAAAAAATCAATAATAATAATCATAATATTAAATAAACATACATATGTACCTATATAGCTTATATTACACATGTATACAAGTATTTTTCCTATTGCAGGGCCTTAATTCAGGCCCTGGGAACTCTAGCTTGAAAATCTTTTCCTCAAGGACAGGGAGCGTAGCTTTCACCCAAGGTGCAAAAGAGTAACTTGGACAGTGAGCTCAAATCCCAGCAATGGCAGAAATACTGGCCCCAGTTCCAAGAAAGTGACTTAATATTTGTAACAGAAACAGTTTTGTTTATTAAGTTCCATATTGAAACACTGAAAAAAATCACTGTAGAATTTTGTACAGCTATTCAGACATCCATCCCTTACCCCCAAAGTGCTTCTTGAGCACTACATAATATTGTTTTACATTTTATATTTTAAAAATTTGTACAGAGGGGCTGGGAAGGTGGCTCAGTGGTAGAGCACTTGCCTTGCATGCTTGAGGCCCTGGGTTCGATTCCTCAGCACCACATAAGAAAAAAAAGCCGGAAGTGGCGCTGTGGCTCATGGTAGAGTGCTAGCCTTGAGCTGAAGAGCTGAGGGACAGCGCCCAGGCCCAGCGTTCAGGCCCCACGACTGGACCAAAAAAAAAATTTGTACAGAGGGGTCACAGTTACATGACCAAGGTAATGAGTACATTTGAGCATTGTTGCCTCCTCGTTTGTTTTTCCCCTACCATCCCTTACCTCCCATCTTCACAACTAACTTCCCTGCTGAGGTCAGTGACTTACTTACTTATTTTTGGCTTGGCATGGGGTTTGAACTCAAGTAATGGCAACTCTGCGCTTTCCTTCACATTTCTATGGATTCATCAAGACTCTGAGTTCTAATCCCAGACTAGGAAAGAAAACTGGCAGAAATACCAAACCAAAGAGCTTTATTATTTCAATTTCATTAGTTAGTTAGTTAGTTAATGAATTAATTAGTTAAGTAATTTTGCAACCACAGGGCTTGAACTCAGGTCATGGCAACTCTGACTCAGCTTCACTCTCCCTAGGATGAGGTGCAGTCTCGGGACCCAAAGTTGATCCTGGGACCCTAGGCCCAGATGGCTTGCTGGAAGGAAAAAAAAGCAGAACAGCACAAAATGTGGGGAGCTGTAGAGGGCTCAGGGTTTTAAAATTTTTTCTTTGCTTGCTGACCACCCTGGGTCTGAATGATATGGTTTCAAAGTAGACCTGGCCTGCCATTGCTGATGGCTGGCAGGCTATCAGGGAAGCCATAAACCAACATGTCAACATAGGCCCTGGGTTCAAATCCTAATCCTTACACTTACCAATGGCAGGAGATCACAAGAGACTCATTCCTATGCATAAGAATACAGATTGAAAGAGTAGTTCATGCATTTGTCAAGTCTAAAATTGGATGCAATAATCCTAGGATGCTGATTGACCTTAATTGTTTATTAAGCATGAAAAGAATAATATTGTTTCAATGGAGATATAATAAATAACTAAGAGTTGGTAGAAACGTAGTAGATGCCATTCAGTCATAGATAGACAGCTCTGGAAGTCTTTAACAATATTTATTTATTTGTATGCCACCCTCTGCCTATCTATGTTTTGCAGCTTTGGCCAAACTTGGGGCTTGATCTCAGTGACTGGGAACCAACTTGGCTAGAGGCTTCTGTGCTCACACTCACCCAATCATGAAATGGGCCTGCTAGGCCTTGAGTTCAGATCTCAGCACGGCCAAAAATTTAATCTTTGAGTAAGAAGCCGAGTGTTACACATGTTTTCCTTTTCTGGGAGAGTCCGGGGTGTCAGGCATGATGGAGAACACATCTACAAATCTAGATGGTATGTGATATGATGTAAACAATGTAATAAATGTTATAGGTGTCATCAAAGTCAATAAAATAAATCGTAAATAAATGAATAAAAAAAGAAATAAACCAAATAACCACACTAAACATGATATGGACTGAACATCTGTATGGAAGTATAAATCCTAACACACTAAACACAGTATCTACTGAATATCGGTATGGAAGTATAAATCCTATCTTTAAAATCTATACAAGGAGTATGTTTTCCCTGCCTGAAGATTGAATTCAGCCCACCCCCATGAGAAAGCAATGGCGGGAAATCCTGAGATACTGGTTTCTCGACCAGGAAAAGTCATGAAATTCGATCGATCTCATCAAATGAGTAGTTCATGCATGATGTGATTAGGAAATGATAGGCAAGACTCATGGGGTTTTGCTTATTTGTAAAGCAGTGTTGATTAAGCATGACAATAATCATCACAGTCATGAAATGAAGGCATCTGGAAAGATCCAAGAATCAGTAGACACATGGTAGATTGGATTCCATCACAGGTTATCGTCTCTCCTACTCTATAAAAATGTGTACTTATTTGCATACTACCTTCAACTTATGAATAGATGACTGCTGTGTGCCCTCCCCTGACATCCCCACCTGGGGGTCTATCTCAGGTCCTGGGAACGACCTTACTCCTTAGTGACTCACAGGCTGGTGTGCTCACATAAACCCATTCGTCAATTGGGTCTGCTGGTCCCCGAATTCAAATCCCAGCAGTGCCAAAATATGCATCCTGATGTCAGAAGCCAATTGTTGCACGTGAGTTCATTTCCTCTGCAAGTCCTGGGTCTCAGATAGGATTAAGAATGCATGGGCCAACCTGTGGCCATGGGAATAGGTTGTTATCATGTGAGCCCAGTTATACCTGTCATCATACACTGAAGAAAATACACAATACATCCATGAATAGAATACAAATTAGAATAACTACACTAAATGCAAAATACAGTCCACTCACGGATTTGAATATACATCCCATGTTTAAATGATGCCTTCTGGACAATTGTGGCCCCCCTGGTGCTCGATATTTGTTCTTGGGAACCGACCAGCTCTTAGTGGCTCACAGTCTGGTGTGATCACGTGGACCCATTGGGCAGTTGGGCCTCCTAGGCCCAAAGTTCAAATCCCAGCACTGCCACAATTCACCCTGATGTGAGAAGCAAGTCATTGCACCAGTTTTCCTGTGTCGTGCAAGTCCTGGGTCTCAGCTAGGATGGAGAATGCATAGGCAACTCTATACTCATGGGAATAGGTTGTCATGCAGGTCACCACAGTTATATCTGTCATCCTATAATAAAGAAAATACACAATACATCAATGAATATGACACAAAATAAAGAGAATGACTACACCGAATGCAAGATGCTGCCCATCCATGTATGGAAATATAGATCTTCGGTTTAAATGATGAATTTATGACTATATTGGCGCCCACCAGGGCTTCATCTCAGGTCCTGGGAACGGTCTACCTCCTTAGTGCCTCACAGGCTGGTGTGTTCACTATGACCCATTCACCAATTGGGCTTGCTAGACCTTGAGTTCAAATCCCAGCACTGACAAAAGATTCACCTTGATTTGAGAAGCCAATCGATCCACCTGTTTTCCTGTCCTGTGAAAGTCCTGGGTCTCAGCGAGGATGGAGAATTCTATGTAGACAACTCTATAGCCATTCGAATAGGTTGTTATCCATGTCAGCTTAGTTAGAAGCCAAGTGTGAAACTTTTTTCCTTTTCTCTGAGAGTCCTAGGTGTCAGGCATGATGGAGAACACGTCTACAAATTTAGATTCCATGTGATAGGATGTCATCAATGTAATAAAGGGAATGAGTGTCATCATAGTAAAATCAATGGTAAATAAATAAATAAAACAAAAATACAAGGAACAGCCACACCAAACGTGTATGGAGTGAACATCCATAGGTAAGTACAAATCATGTATTTACAAAGTATATAAATAGCATTTTTTCCAAGGCTAGGGCTTGAATTTTGGCTTACAGTACAGGCCTGACTTTCTTATCTTCAAATACAGTGAGCTTCCCCCTTCTTCCGCAGTGCTGCAGATTTACCCAGATTCTGAGTTCAAATACAAAGCCTGGCAGAATAAAGGGGGTGAATTGCAAGCCAGGGAGCTAACCTCTTAATTATTTTTTGCTCAGCAGGGGGCTTGAACTCAGGTTGTGGTAACTGCCTCAGCTTTGATCACTCTATGCTGGGGTACAGCCATTGGACCCACAGTAGATCCTGGAATCCTAGACCCCCAGGCCTTGTGTGGCAAAAATGTACAAAAAAAATGCAGTGAGATGGCCTTTTTATGTTTTCTTCCTTTGCACGGTGACCCTCCTGGGTCTGAATGACACTGTTGCAAAGGGTACTTCACCTTGCATTGCTGAAGGTTGTCAGACCATTGAGGAAGTCATAGGTCAACATGGCAATGTAGGCCCCGATTTCGAATCCCAGTCCTGACACCAATCAATGGCAGGAGTTACTAAGAGATTCGTTCCCATCCATGGGAATAACAAGGTAATATTATCAATGTCACAGTTGAATGAGTTGATGGTGAATGATGCTCCTATAAAATTAGACAGCATCATTTCAGGAGACTGATTTTATTTAATATTTATGAAGCATTAAAAGAATACTATTACTTACAGAATGCAATAATTTCAGGATATTGATTGATTTACTTAATTGTTTGATAAGAATTGAAACAATAACATTAATTACATGTAGCATTATAAATACCCATGAATTGGTAGGAATGTAGTCTACATAACTGAATAATGTATAGACATCTCTGGCACTCTATAAGGATATATATTTATTAGTGTACTACCATCTGCATGTCAATCTGTTCTTATTTTGTCAACCGCTGGGGCTCAATCTCAGGTACTCGTAACTGCCTGTCTGCTCAATTTGCCACATGATGGCAGGCTGACACTCACTCATTCATGAATTGGGCCTTGTAGGCTGTGAGTTCAGATGCCAGTACTCCCAAAAAATGAATCGTGTAGTAAGAAGCTGATGATGACACATGTTTTCCTTCTCTGTGAAAGTCGTTAGTGTCAGGAAGGACGTGCAATACATATGCAAACCTATATCCTATGTAATCAATGTAATCACTGTTCTACGTGTCATAATAGTCAATAAAATGAGTAGTCAATACATGAATAAAACAAAAAATAAAATTAATAACTACACTGAATGCAATATGGAATCAACGTATGTATATAAATATAAATCATATATTTAAAATGTACACAAAAAGGATGTTTTCTTGTGGTGGACATCGATTTTAGGCCAAAGGAACAGACTTGAATTTCTTGAATTCAAGGAGGCAAACTTCCCCTTCCCACACAGTGCAACAGCAGGGTTACCTAGACCATGAGTTCAAATCCCAGTCCTGGCAGAAAAAAATTGGCATCTCCATGCTATGTGATGCCCAATTCGTAGGTATTTCATTTGACCTCCATTTAATGAATGTGATTGTTTAAATGCTTCATAAAGTATTAATTAATATCAACCAGTGTCCTATAATGTAATTGTGTATAATTTTATCATTGAATCATTCAAGTAGTGCCCATTTAATCATGACAAACATCATATTCCTTCGGTAATCATATGAATAGAAATGAGTTTCATAGGATCTCCTGCCATTTGTTGGTGGCAGACCAGGATTCAAACTGTGGGCTCCAGCTCCTACCACTTAAATCTGAGGATATGTAACTCACAGGTCTGTCCAAGAACATCAGCAAAACCAATGATTAGCCAGGCATCAGTGGCTCTCAGTAGTCCTCCTTAAAGCTTACAAGGCTGTGAAAGGAGGATCATGGTCAAAGTCACCCTAGGCAGGAAAGTCCTTGAGACTCCTGTCCAACTTGTGCCAAGAAAGCCAGAAGTAAAGCCATGTGACTCTAGTGGTGGAGAGCTAGCCTTGATCAAAAGCAACTCACAGATTGTGCCCAGATCCTAAGTTCAAGGTCTGGGAACAAACAGACATACACAATAATCTGTGCAGCCCTCCTGCTAAAGCAGGTCACTCTCTTGTCCCCAACTGGCTTGGACAGAGTTCTGGGGAAAGGGGGTGCTGTCATATTGACTCTGCCCATTCTGCCTGCATCACAGGATTCCAGCCACACCCCCATTGTTTCATTGTTCTTTCTGACCAATGGGATACAAGAATGGTGGCCACGCCCACATTCCATGCTGCCCAGTAGCACTGTGATTCCCTCTGTTTGTTGACAACACTACCAGCAGTTGAGGAAGGTAGAGATGGCTGAGTGGTGAGCAAGAGACTCCAGACCTAGGAAGAGAGGCCTTCCTCAGGCCCACCATGTGCCCGCCTGCGCCCCTGCCCCTCCCCCCTTCCCCATGGAGCAGGATTTCAAACCTGGTGCTTATGGGTTCAGACCCATGGATTCCTCAGGCAATGGTGTAATGGTGTGCCACGAGCTAGCTTGTGGCTCTGACCTGGTCCTGGCTGCCCTGTTCTCTGCTCAGGGCCTGAGTGTCTGTCATGCCTCTGCCATTGCTGCTTGCCCCACCTTGAGCAGTTCCCAACAACTTCTGCCAGCAACACATGTGAGCCCCGCACCCTGCTACTCCATATCCCCCTCATCTCCAACCTGGAACCACGCCTCCCCTGTGCCCCACAGTCTGGCCCACACACTGGACACAAATGTGCCCCAGGGGTGGGGGTAGGTGTTGACCCGAGTATCCCACCACCATTCCCAGCGGCTAGTGTCCCAGGATACAGGGAGATGCAGGGTTGGGTGAAGAGTGGGTGCCACAGATCCTCTGGCCTGGAGCAGTGGGAACCACACAGCCTCACATCAGCGCCCTTCCTCTCCCTGGCGGGAACCCAGTGACTTTAATCAGAGGTGGGGAGCAGCATGTCTACACCTGCCTTCTGGGGTCTATTCCTTTTTTTCTGGAGATGGGAGATGTTGGATACAGAAGATAGACACCCTTGCTGTGTGAGCCCTTGTCTTCTGTGCTCGGTCAATCTTTCACCTGAAGACAAAGAGACACAGAGAGACAGAGAGAGGGACAGAGAGAGAGAGAGAGATCATCTTTTTCCTTGTACAGCCTGACTGTGCTCAGGTGAGTAATGAGTTGGCAAATTGCAGGTGCTGCATGGATGAGACTTCTGTCACCGGTCTGGATGTGTGTGTGTGTGTGTGTGTGTGTGTGTGTGTGTGTGTGTGTGTGTGTGTGTGTGTGTGTATGTGTGTGTGTGTAGAAGTGGGTTGTAAAAAGGAGGCTGAATGTTTTGGTAACTTCTATCTGCTATCTTTGGGGCATGTATGGGCTTCACAGCTGAGGTCTGGGGGCCTGGAATGGTGAGAGGCGTGAAGGGGACACAGCACACTTAAATTACAAGAACAAGGGATCTGTGTGCAATGGAGCTGTGTACCCCCTTGGGCCTGGTTGGTGGCAGTGCGAGCTTGGGAGGACCTGGGAGTGCGGCCTGCAGGGGATAGCTTCCTAGGGGGACAGAGAGCAAGGCCAACACTTAGTGAGGATATGAATTATGCTAGTATGGAGCGCAACAGCATAGGTCAGACTCTGGGTCTTCTCATCATGATGTCTGATGGGCGAGGCCAGCCCTATTTTAAATGTTGAGCTATGATCTTCAGATCTCAGCCTCCTGAGTACCTAGGATTATAGGCATGAGCATCTGGCACTGGGACTCTGGTTCTTTATGGTTTATTAGGGTTTGACCTCAAGGCCTTAGGCTTGCCAGTCAGGTCTTCTACCATGTGAGTCAAGCTCTTCTGTCTTGGGCATTTCTGAGAAGGAGAATTAATATATGCTCAGGCTGGGCCGGATCATGGTCCTCCTATCTGTGACAGGCATGAACCACTAGGCCCGGTCTTCTGTAGTTGGGATGGTAGACATATAGCGCCACGCACAGTCATTGGTTTAGATGGATTGTCCCAAACTCAGTCCATGGCAGCCGATTCTTGACCAGAGGTGAAGCTCTGGGTTGGACCTTGACCATTCGACTTCAATCTCCTCATGTGACAGTTGTGAGGAAACAAGGGATTAATACAGAGGGATCTCTGGAGCAGGGACAGGCACAGAGGGAGGGACCATCTGATACTGTTCTTGGCAATTCTGTGAGCATATGTTAGGAAGATACCTGGAAAGATATCCGATGGTGTGTGTTATTAATGGTGCAACAGGTAAGGGATTGTGAAACAAAACATGGCTCTCTTTCTTTATTACCCTATCCCCATGAGTAACGGGATCCTTCACTTTGTTCAGTTATGAAGCTGGGGAAACTGATGCACAGAGAAGCCGGGTGAACTACTAATAACTTCCAGCTGACAGGAAGCTCGGCCTGACTTCTCTGCCATCCTTCCTAGGACAATGAGTGCTATTCAGTCCACTTCTTGTGGTGGGAAGTCCACTTCTTTTCAGTCACGGGGCTTGAACTTTGGGCCCGGGGCAGCTCCCTGAGCTCCTCAGCTCAAAGCTAGCACTCTACCACGTGAGTCACGGCACCTCTTCCAATTTTCTGGTGGTTCTTTGGAGATAAATGTCTCACAGGTGTTCCTTCCTGGGCTGGCTATAAACCACGATCTTCATATCTCAGCCTCAATTGTACTTCAGCTTATAGGCCTGAGCCACCAGCACCTGGCTTAAGTGTAATTCTGACCTTCTTTCTTTCTCTTTCACTCTCAGGAACTGATTCAATGCGTGCTGGAGGAGGTGACCCAGCATCCCCATGTGGTTGGAACCAAGGTGGCCCTCTCATTCTGGAGGTAGGCTGTGGGTCAGGAGCTGTCTCACTCAGTCTATTGTACCAGCTCCATGAGGTAAGTCCCTCTGTGCCCTGTCTACAAGGTGACAGTTATCCATTGCCCATCTAGCCTTCCTGGACTCCGTATTGTGGTCAATGCTCTTTTCTAGCAAAAATTTTCTGGTTAAAATTATGATACATAGTTACAGAATGAAAAGGTAATGCATCTTAAGAAAGTCATTTAGGGTTCTGGGAATGTGGCTTCATGGTATGGTGATTGCCTCGCATGCATGAAACCCTGGGTTCAATTCCTCATAAATAGCAAAGGAAACACTGGAAGTGGTCCTGTGCCTCAAATGGTGGACAAAAAAGATAAAAAAGAAAAGCTGAGGAATAATTCCCAAGCTCTGAGTGTCAGCTCCAGGACTGCCAAAACAACAACAGCAACAACAACAACAATGAACATTTAAATAGTAAATGAAAAATAAAGAACCCATACTTGGAATGTATAATTGCTCCTTCCATACTGATACCTGACAATAGTCCCTAATTAATGTACTTTATCTGTGTTAGGATACTGTGTTGAAAAAATATTTTGTTCATTAGGTCATATCAATTAATGCCAGGAATGTGCTTAGATGTTAGGTGATTATTTCTGGAAATTCAAAGATTCCAGGCTTTTGAGTGTGGTCACTGCTAATCACAATGAGAAGGGTAGTCTAAGTGAGATTTGGAAACTCTTTTGGCAAGTCATCGCACCAAAAAGGCAGAGGCTAATTAACAGTTGTGACAGAAGAGAAGGAATAACTCCAGATGGAAAGAAAAAATAATAGTAACTAAGGTATAGCAGAAAGCGTTCTAGGGAACTATTTTTGGTTATTGAAAAACTAGTTATCAACTAGGTTTATTCCTCATTGCCTTTAGCATTCAAAATATCCTAGGTTAGTTCTTAATCTCTGTGTGATAAATGTATCTCCTTCTATGCTGTTCTTTCATACCTGATCTCCTTTGCTTTCTAAAAATCTGTCTTTCTATATTTCTCTATGAACATTTTCTGATACTAAATACACCTACAAAGATGAAAGGGGATGTTAATATAAGAGTCCCATAGCTCATGAGTCATTAATGTAACAAAATGTGAAAGGAGGACATATTTATTGCTACCTAAATTATTCTGAAAAGCTGCAATGTCACATCATTTGGTTCAGATTTCCATTCTTTGTCTACATAGTGACATTAAGTGTACATAAATGCAAATATGAGCTGGGTGCTAGTGGCTCATGCCTCTAATCCTAGCTACTCAAGAGGTTGAGACCAGAGGATTTTGGTTCAAAGCCAGCCTGCTCAGGAAAGTCCATGAAACACTTATCTTCAATTAACCCCCAAAACCCGGAAATTGTGTTATAGCTAAAGTGGTAGAGTGCTCAGTTGAGCTGATGATCTGAGAGACAGTGCCCAGGATCAATGTTCAATCCCCACAACCAACAAAAAAAGTGCAAATATGGCTTTAAGTTTCCCCCAAAGGAATGTGAAGTCAATAGTAATCTTCCCAAATGATTTAGTAGTGCACCTACTTTGGCTGAGTTATTTGTTATGGCTTCTTGCTAAACATTTCTCTTCTTTAAAAATGGTCAGATATTAGCTATATAATAAACTTCATCTCATATTTCTTGGTTCAAAAGAGAAGTTCATACAGTTGATGTCACTTAGCTTTCTTACTGTCTTAGTTCAAAGCCAACCCAGGCAAGAGAGTCTGTCAAACTCTTATCTGTAATTAAATACCAAAAAAGCCAGAAGTGGAGTTTTGGCTCAAGCAGTAGAGTAGTAGCTTTGGGCCAGGTGGGAAAGAAAGACAACTGTTCAGGGACAGGGGCCAGTCTCTAAGTTCAAGCCCCAGAACAAGCACAAACTAAACAAACAAGAAAACAAAACAAACCCTGGGTGTTTCTTTGGGACTCTCCTTAAAATAATGGTGATCTGAGAAGAGGCTGCTTTTGCTGATCATACTCACTGGATCCTGCTTTTCTGGAATCCTTATTGTTATGGAAAACACAGGACCAGAATAAAGGAATTGATAACTGATTCCTGCAACAAGAGAATCATCTCAGGAGTGAAACATCCATGCATAAGACACTTTAAAACCTCCATATCTTTACTTCTTTGCAATAGAACACTTTTAAAACAAAGTTACTTTCTTTTGTTCTATGCTGGCCTTTAAATGGTATATTGTTTCCTTTTATAATACTCTCAACCGGAAGTTTACAGACAAGTTTTACATGAGTAAAGGACACACTCAAAAAAGTCAGAGACATAGTTTCCTTCAAGCCTTGGATTCTTTTCTTGTACAGTAAAAAGGAAAGCAATAGATAACTTCAACTTTGTCATTTCTCTATGTTCAATCTCTCTCCTGGGATCAGTTTCCACATCCATTAAAAGTTACTTCCATTTTCTTCCAGTAACAAACTATGGTGCTGCTCCAGGAAAAATATGAATGTTTTCTTGCTTCATTGAAATAGCACAAGGACACTTTTGGACATGAGGTAACACGTGTTTCAGAGCCAACTTAGTGAAGAGAAATGAAATTTAAATTGCTTATAAATACTTTATCCATGAGAACATTTTGTTCAAACTTCTTATGTGCTCTGTAAATTAAGGTGAATTTTAAATGAGAAGAATGTTCTCAGATCATTTTTTTTGAGTCTATATGCTGTGTATTAATTTCCCAAGTGTACATGAGCTAACACTAAGAGAAACAATACCAATTATAGGAGAATAAGAAGTTCTGTGTTTATGTATAAGTGTTCACTACAATATAGAAGACTCTAAAAATAAGATAACGATACATTGAAACAATAAAGCCAAGTCCAGTATGTAGATTTATGGGAGTGATATAGAGAAAGCATTATTGCTAAGTGGAACATGAAGCATGAGGCCACTCCTTTTCTAAATCACGCTTGCTATTCACCTAAATGTGCAAAAAGGAAAATGGAAGAATGATTCGGTTTCCAACGCAAGTCAGATATGGGAGAATAGATTTAACTGGAAAAAGAGAGTCCATCTTAGGAGAACAGGAATTATACTAGCAATGAACCTGGTGGCTATGATCACATTTCTTTTTTTCCTTTTCTTATATTCTTTTTTTATTGTTCATGGCACTAGAAATATGGGACAGGTTGCTGTCCCTCCGAAATGCAGCTCAAGGCTAGTGTTCTTCCACTTGAGCCACAGTACCACTTCCAGTTTTCTGGTAATTATTGGAGAAATGAGTCTCCAGGACTTTCCTACCCATGCTGGCTTTAAACCCAATCCTCAGATCTCAAAACAACTGAGTTTATGACCACATTTCTAACAGTGTACACTCAGGATATGTAATGTATAATGTTCATCTGTCTTTACACGAATTCTCAAGTTAAAAATCTGGGCTACAGGTTAGACTTTACACTCACAAAAGTGTTTGAAGTTTAAAAGTTGATACTCCTGGATAAATAAAACCTAAGAATGTAAAGGAGTCTGGGAAGTTCAATTTGCATCCAGCTTGGACAGTATAGGCTTTGCGACACTACCTATAATTAACCAGGCAAAAGCTGGAATACCACTCACGAGCAAGATTGCTGAATAACAGCTTTAGGTTTTTGCATACATACATACAATCATACACATACACACAGAGGCACTTATAGGTGCACACAAAAATACACAAATGAAACAATGCTCAGAATATGTAGAAAACATAGAAAACAATAGAAAACAGGTCTTGAGTAAGATTAGAATCAAGTGATAATTTTTATTATTAGCAAGCCCTCACCTGAACTTTCCCCCAGAAGTTGAGAATATTACATTGGTACGGACCAGAGATTGTAAGAGAGTCTAACAATCATTATTAATGGGATAGGATCCATGGAGGAATGAATCAGGGAACCCTGCAGATGCATCTGAAAATGTTCATATCCTGTGTCAAATGATAAAACATCTTTGAAAATAGTACATAAACAGTCTGAGCAGTCAGTCTAATGGATAAGATCAGAGGAGAATTTCAGAATTGTTAGTCTGTTATAGATTATATAAACAAACTATGGCAGGGCAATGTGCTACAAGTCTAGAATTCTTGCACTCAGACAGGAGATTAGAGAGTGGAATTACATAAGGATACCTTCCCTGGACAACGTGAATAATTTTGTCTCAGTAAAACAAACCAAACAACAAGAAAGGAATATACAGTTGGAAGCTTGGGCTAATTGTGTCATTATGTTTTGAGAAGTCAAGGTTCCTAATGAATGCAACTCATATATATCCTCACTTGTGTTTTAAATGCTCTCATCATTACAGAACATTCCTAGATGCAAAATAGCTCATGATTCCCATCCAAAAATTTGCAAAAGTAAGAAAGCCTCATTCTGTTGGATTCCAAATAAATGTTGAAGGATTACAAAAGCTTAAGTCTGGAGAAATAGTAACGTTTGCCTAATGTAGGACTTTGTAGACCTTGTTAAATTAGAATTTACATTTAAAATATATTTTTTGGTTTTGTTTGTAATTTCATATTCTATAGGATACTACAAAATTCTTTTTAAGTAGAGGGATTAAGTGAAAAATTCACAAATGATTCTGGCATTCTATTTGCCTAGATATTCTTTCAAGAGAGTTATAATTAGAACATAGTTAATAGATAATTCACCCAGTTCATGTATACCATATTAATGTGAATAATCCAGCAGAGTTGCCAACAAATGGATGACATTAATTTATAAATTTAGAAAAACCAATATTTTAATGGTTTGCTTTAATACGGTATGAACAGAGTAATTGTGTGACATCTACTTTCTTCTACCTATATGTAATACAGGAAGCCATTTCCTTATATACGTGCCTCTGTATAAATGAAGAAAAATGCTAGGTTTGTGGTTTGTTTTCAGTTTTGTTTTTGTTTTATGGGTTCGTCCTAGAGCTTGAACTCTTGGCCTGGGCAGTGTCTCTGAGCCTGTTTATACTCAAGGCTCGTGCCCTACCACTTCAACCTCAGTGCCACTTGAGTCTGGCTTTTGTGAAGAAGTTTTTTGGAGATAAGATTCTAAGAAACCTTCCTGCCTGGGTGGGCTTTGAACCATAATTTTCCTATCTTTGCATCCTGAATATCTATGATAGTTAAAAAAGTATAAATATAAATAATATTTGCATGTGTTCTGATCTCAAGAATACCAGTGGAGGAAAAATGATGCATTTTATTGTGGTGTTCTTTTCAGAACAAGGAGGGCCTCACATTAGCAGAGGTGTAGTCTTTTTTCAAAATAGAGATAAGGTATTCATGATGTGAATTAAGAAATTTAAAGTTGCCCCTTACAAGTTGGAAACTGTTGGGCTAGGATGACTTTATGGCATAAATCTTGGGATTGATGGTCATATTTATAATAGCTTACTCTGATAAACAATTGTTTACTCTTGAATTAATAATTACACATGCTTCATAGTCTTATCCTCTACCAGAATGTGGCTATTTTTCTGTTGACTTCTCAATCTGTAACACCCCATTAGAAAATGCATCTATTGCAGAATTACATAACATGCAAACAGGTACTGTTTTGAATCTCTCAGGAATGTTGCAAATTTAAAAATAAGTAGTTATTAGTCATACGAATTTTGAAGAACACATATATTCTGTCCTCTTAACAACTTACTTACTTTTAAAAGTTATGAGTTTCCATAGCATTAAACTGTTTTCTGTTTTAGAATGAGAAAGTACTAAATTTATTCTTTTTTGAAAAATTTGGCAATTATATTGTGAAAATATTTTCTAGTTGGATAACATTCAAGTTGATGACCCGCTGATAAAGAAGGGGTAATTAATTCAAATTAGATGCCAAATAGTATTGATTTTTAAAATATTACTACATAAAGAATATTATTTACTGTGCCAATACAGTGAAAGTATATTTTACGCAGCTTATTTTTTTCAATTTTATTATCAAAGTGATGTACAGTGGTGTTACAGTAATTGTAAGGAATTAAATCATAACTTTTCAAACTTGTTAACACTCCCTCATTTTTCTCACAGTTTTACTTCACCCCTTCACCCCTCACAAGTTTTAATGTACGTTTCCAACATATTGTCTTGTGAGTATTGCTATTGCATTGGTTTTCCTTTTGTCCTTTGTCTCACCATTATGCTTTTCCTCTTCCCTTTGCTAATTAAGGTAAATATATACACAATACAAAATGAAATACAGCAGGGATAAACCATAGGGGAAAAACCCAAAGAAATCAGAAATCACATAGTTCATCAAAAACAACAACCACAAATGAAAAAAATCTGGTTCCATATATTTGAATTCATTTTGCTTAGCATCAGCTAATATGGTTATATATACGCATAACAAAGCCACTGGAAAATAATAGCTGCATGGATACTATATCATGAAACAGCATGTTAACTTTTTGATGGTAAGGGTGGAATTAAGATTGATGAATTCGTGATTCTGATAAAGGATTTTCAAGAGTTTTAAAGTTATGACAGGTAAATTTTAATTGTTCAAAATTTTAACAACTTAGCCTATTAAGAAAATTTAAAATTGCCTGGAAGAATAGGCTTTCATGCAAAGAAATCCAAGGAAACTTAGTAGAGAGGGAGAAATGTGGATGAAGATGGCTCTTTTTCACACTAAACTATCTGACCTCAGAAACCTTGCTGTAAGTCCTGTAGGTTCCCTTGGAATTGTCTTTACCCAGGAACTATATTCTCACTGTTTGAAACAAGGTTGTATTGCAATTTAAATTCAAAGTTCTTAAAAAAATGAGGCTTCAAAATTTGTGAATTTACCTTTAATTTCCAAGCAGTTATTCTCTGAAAAAGATAATTTGAGTCAAAATATTTAGGGAGAAAGTGCCCTTCATAATGGAAGAAGGTGTTGGGATTACACATTTCTGTTTGTAACACTTTCCACAATGTCTTTGGACGTAAAGCAGTGAAACACAGAAAAAAATCTGATTGTATACTTCAAACCAATGATTTCACATTTCTAAGTGACTCACAAAAAATAATATCCTTATTAATATCAGATAGTGAAGACTTCTGTTATTTTATATGCCAAAAAGGTCAGAAAAGAATTGAGCAAATGGAAATGTTAATTAAAAAAGTTTTCTTAGAAGCCTTAGCTAAGTGTATTGTCTTCAGCAGTGAAGGGAGGTCAAAACTTTTTTATATAAATTGTGTTAGTATTTTTACTCCCTAAAGTGATTTTACAGAGCCCATTTAGCTCACTACAATGCAGAACTTATTGAATGAAGACATGAAAATAAATTCCACATCCAAATGAGGCAACTTAAAGAGTTTTAAAAAAGAAATAATGAAGATGGAGCAGTGGTGGAACCCATATAGTCCTTCAGGTTCACTAGACCTGAAGCCAAGAAGCTGTGATTAATTGGAAATCCGGCAAGAGCTAAGGGGAGGACATAGAAGTAGGACATAGAAGCATTGTCCTTTTGTAACAGACACTGTCTTCCAAGGTATGGGTGATTTAACTGTATTCTCCTCCATACATCTTGGTGAAGAAATGCAAGACCAAGAAAAAAATAATATATAGAAATAATTTTGCATGGAATAACTTCACTGTTCCTGATATGGTATCTCAGGAGAATCTTAAGAGAGAAGATAAAAGTGCAGTATTTTTTGGTTTCCTCTAAACATCTTGTTAGCAAAATATATCTTTGAGGTTAGACAATTCTGATTGAACCAACATGTGACAGAGTACTTAATTTTGACTTTAGACACAAGAAGTCTTTCAAGGTAAAAGAAAAAATATAGCCAAATATTTGTGATCACAGCTTCTTGGACAGTTTTCTGGAGACAAAGTTTTACATTAGATTTCTCCTCATTAACATATATGTTGTTTCATGGCAACCAAATGCAAGAGGGAAGTTTAATGGACTCACTTGGCCAATTAAACAGCATGAAAGAAGCAAAGGGCAAATAATATTTAATGAATTACTTTGACGACCAATTACTTTGCCAGAAGAAAGAAGCAAAAATATAATTCAAAATCAATTGACTTAAAATATGAAGAAAGAGTAGTGAAGAGAGATTAGAGAAAATATAGAGGATTGTTTTCTCTCCAGTGGAGTAATGGGTTCTTGATCTTGTTTCTTCTATTCTATCCTCACAAGCTACCAAGTGTGTCTCAGGATTGGATTATCCAGTTTAGACAGAAAACTCTTAGAAGAAAGATATTATTTGCAGCAGATTTAGGTGATTTATAACCTTAGATAATCTATTTAATTCTGTTCAAATTTCTCCCCTATCTCAAACTTCCCATTTTGAACAGCTTTGTTTGCTTTTCCCAATACAGCCCTACTTTAACTGATTAAAATTTTGAGATGCCATATTCATACTCTCTAGAGATTGTTGTTAGGTTGTAATTTTTGTGTGCTTTTGTTTCTTGTTGTGTTTTTTAACTGAATTTTAAAAGGTAGTGCAATTGTGTTACAATTAAATATATCCATCTAATTGTCTAATGCTCCTAGATTAGAGCCACTCTTTCCATCATTCCTCACCAACCCGTTCTCCAAGATTTATTTCCAATTTACCACGTCCTTTATCATATGTGCACATTGAGTATTCTAACTTTACTTGCCACTTGTTCATTATTCATTCATTCTATGTCTTTACTATAATTCCTCTCTGGTTTCAACTTCCTGATTGTCATTCTGTTAAACTGTGTATTAATACTTTGAAAGGTTTATATACATTCCATGGACTTTCAATCCTGCATATTCTTGAACTATGTCAGCCTATATTTCCATAATTGATTCATCTGCAGCAACAATTTGCAAGACTGGAGACGTGAAGCACCTAAACATGATTTTATTCTCATTCATTTAGAAGATTAATCTTTAGTCGAAAAGAAAGTTAAAAATTTATTAGAATGTATTCTTAACTACGAATTTTTATAAATGGCTTTGTACAATGGTGAGATTCTTTTATTTTACATGGAATAATATTTTCTACTACCTATAAGTTTTGGAAAAAGAAGAAAATATAATTTATTCCTAGAGAGGAATATGATAGAAATAGAAGACAGATATTATGTTTGTCATATCTCTGAAGAGTACCGATATTCAAGACTTAAAGTCATATTTCTTACTATGTTAGACAGAGGGAAAATATAAAATAACATATCATAAGGCAACTATTTTTGACTTTTTAAAATGTAACTTATTAAATGATGTAATTTATTAGCTAATGTTTGGGTTTGAAATTTAGGAGGCTGATCTATTTATCACATTTCTGGAAGGCCCTTACTGAAAAACACAAATTGTGGGTGGTACTATTTCTACACTTTAATGAAAGGTTGAATGTGTTTTGCATTAGTGTTGTGTAAATAATTCAACTCTATTGTAACTTGTTCCCTACACTTGAAAAACTTGTAATGTCACTAAGTATCATCAACTTGTCAAACGTTATTTTGGCGAATGTGATTTTGAAAAGTTTATTTGAAAAGGAATACACTTTTAGGAGATTCAATGTAGATTATCATTGGTTTGAGAGTGACATTTTTATAGCACAGAACCATGTTGTACTGAAGTCCCAGTGTTTTGAAGCACTTCTTAGTGCTTCAAATGTTTTTTCTGAATTATATTTGACCTCTAAGTCAAGTTTTCTGGGCTTTGGTAGATCAATTATGGATCTATCCTTCCAGCAACTATTTTTTGGCCAATTTATGTTGGAATAAAATCTTTCATTAATCATAGGGGTGGGGTATTAAAAATAATCTTATGACACTTTGTGAACTTGTTCACTCATATGGGCTGGTCATCTGTAAGTTGAATGTTTGAATTACAGTACTTTCTCTCAAATTTTGTGATCTCATCCTTCATTTTAAATTGCCTTGCATTTCACAATTGCTTGCTGCTAATTCCTGCATCTCAAGGAATTGGGGCCCTGAAATGAAGGAAATGAGAAATTGAGATGGGTATTCAATTATTTGTGTTGACATGTTGCATGGGCCTTGGTGGGAAGACTTGCCCCTATTATCTGATGATGCAGGCAACTGGGACCTGGGATCCTAGGACCCATGGTTACTGCAGAAGAATAATATTTTTTAGACATCTTAGCAAAATTTGGACATAATCAGTAGGAATGCTTCAGAAATATGGAGAAAAACAGCCTGGGACAAGAGAGTTAAAACAGTAAACAGAGCAGCAGGGTAAAATCCATTATAGATTAGAGGAAAACACTGTTTTTTACCATGTGGATTCAGAAGACCAAGAACAGTTACAATGTATCACAAGTTTATACTAAAAACATTGCATTGATACTTTTTATAGTCTAATATATATTTTAAACCTAATTATTTATATCCCAAATCTATTTATTGGAATAAATAAGTATCAATTTATTTGTCCAATTATCAACTAATTCCAGTAAGTTTCACTGTGTGAAATATAAAATAAGCACATATAAATATAAAATATATAACTATATATAATATAATTAAAAGACATGTGTGCTGCATTGTTCTGTTGTAGTTACTGTATCAAAGGCAACTTTGTTTTAAAGTATTATTCCATTATCTCTACCTCAGTGTTTGATAGAGTTAGACCTAAAACTTTACCATTTGTAGATTTACAGCATGGAGGCAATAGAAAACACTGTGATTAAAACATTATCAATTTAATGCCTAATAATGAGGAGAAATATATGGACTTCTGAAAATATTTGGTGATAAAAAGGCAGTAGTGTAAGTTCCTGCCTGGTTGGATGGTAGACAGGCCAGGACATTAAGTAATCATGCATACCAACAATTTTTTCACCTTCTTGGCTTTAGCTACTTTTGAAATGGAAGGTATAATAAACAATTATATTTTGATAAAATACCTTCTAGTCTGAACAGTTCTGTTTGAAATGTTCATCTCTCCATGATCCCTTGTAACCAAGATTAGTTTTGTTCCAGTAAGACAATCTATGCTGTCAGGGTAAGATGTTCTGATTGGTCTGTTCCCACATGGAAAAAGCGTAAAGGCTCAGGTAGACATTTGTGCCAGTAACACCTCATTTGGGAAAATGTCAGCTGAAGAAGTTTAGAAGTAGCTCTCAAGCAACGCTTACTTTGAATCCATTAGGTCCACAAAGCTAATTCAGTTGGATAAATAAATACTTGAAAAAGCCATCACTTTTGGACCTATCTATAAATAATTGAGAGTACGATCAAATTCCAAATCAAAAGACTTAAGATAGTCATTCACAAAAAAATTTGCAAATGTGAGTAATCAACTGATCAATATAATTTTTTCCACTATTCACAGAATTTTGGGGAAATAAGACCGATAGCATTGTTAGAAACAATAAGGTTTCCTTGTTACAAGTAGGCACCCATAGGTATAAGCCTGTATAAAGATTGCTTCATTAACTACATAATTTAGAGGATACCACATGCTTCAGCAGCATGTATACTCAAATTACAATACAGATACTAACATGGCACTTGCACAAGGATAAAATGAAAATTTGAGAAGTATTCCATATTTTTCATTCTTCAGATGCAAGAAATGAAAAACAGTTATTAAAAAGTTAATTACAAAATTACAAGTATAACAATACACACAATTCATATAATTAAATTTAGTTTGACATCAGTGTATTAAATCTTCACCTCAGATAGGCGTTTACATAACATAAACTTTACAAAAATTTTCAAATTAGACAACATTGTCATTTTATCCCAAAGAAAAAAAAATATTACGACCTAGAAAAAAAAGGAATAAAACTGTTTCTATATGGAATGCAATCGAAAGGACATGTTAATGAACCTATATATTATAAAATAATGTAGAATTCAAAGTATATCTAGGAGAAAATAAAATAAATTATGAACATTATGCAAACATAGAATATAGAATATTTTAAAATATACATTTTCATGCAAGCACCAGAAATATTTTATCTTCTGTACTACTCATTTCAACAGGTAAGTTAAAATTATTTCTGATTAAAAAATCACAAACCCTGCAGAAATCATTGTACATGTATACAAAAACTATTTAATACATTTTGACATCCAATGCAGGCAATTCACTTGGAAGAATTCTGCGGAATCCATGAATTTTTACAGTAAAATATTGGTGTTGCCAGGCACTGGTGGCTCATGCCTATAAACCCTAGCTACACAGGAGGCTGAGATCCGAGGATCATGGTTCAAAGCCAGCCTGGGAAGGAAAGTCTGTGGTATTCTTATCTCCAATAATCCACTAGAAAACTGGAAGTGGAGCTCTGGCTCAAGTGGTAGAGCACTCATCTTGAGCTGAAAAGCATAGGGATAGCTCCCAGGCCCAGGGTTCAAGCCCCATGACCGACCAAAAAATAAAAAAAGATATTGCTCTTAGGACTTAGGTGAACAATTTGTGCAGCCTTCCAAAACTTCATAGAGGTAATGATACATACTTATCTTTTTGGCAATATCAAATGCAGTTTCTTCTATGTTGTTCTTCAGGCCTGGTTTTATATAATGGTTCAAAAGAAGGAGATCCAGTGTATCTTTGCTATCTCAATTCTCAGCAGCAAGATGTGAGGGTGTCAAGAGGCCTTTAGTTTGGGCATTGGTATCTGTATCATGATGAAGTAGGAAAGAAGCCACTCTGGTATTATTCCACGTATATGCACTATGCAGGGGTGTCCAGTCATCTACAGTTATTGCATGTGCCACTTGAGACACCAACTCACTGACAATGCCTAAGTGTCCACTGTAGGCTTCTCGATGAAGAGAGGTATACTCATCGTCATCCCTACTATTCACATGAGTGGCCTTTTGGGAAAGAAGTCTCCGCACTGTAGTAAGCCGAATATTTTTGGCAGCCCAATGAAGAAACTTGCTTGGATCCTTCTCCATTTTTTTCTTGCAGTTGATACCATTCCTTACTTTTTCATGTTGTTCCTCATATTCCTAAGAATTTTCTAACCAGAGACTTTGAGTGCCAGTGAGAATGAGGTGTCCATGTATTTCCCTAATAGTTCATATTGTTTGAACTGGTCAGAAATATTCGTTGAATTTTCTGCATCTGTTTATTCACCATTATTTGTTTTCTCTTTTTCCAATTTTACTATTCGAAATTATTCTAACTGGAGAGTAGGGAATTTATGGAGAGCAGAGGAAAGATGTTCCTCCGTATTCAAACATACACACTGAAAATGAGGACCAGTGATGTCTTCATGTGCAACTTATTCTAGGAATGAGAAAATAGGATCTAATGCCTTCTATATAAATGATTTGGGAAATGGCAAAGCAAAAAGTGAAATGATGCAACCAAAAATATAAAAGCAAAATAAATTAGGATAATTATGGAACAATCATATTATCCATGAGAACCAAGAAAAGGAGAGAGAGAGAGAGACAGATGTGCAGTGACCTAGCTAGCCACAAAATCTATGCCTCTGATCAATTTATAGAGCAAACAAAATTTTATTTTTTAAAAAAGATGGAAATAGAATTCATGTAATTACTTGAAGTTATTAAATACATTTTTAGTAGCCTACATAAAGCGACATAACTTTGATCAAATTACAGAAAATCAACTAAATCCTTGATAATTCTAGTAACAGATCTGACTGAAATCAGTTGAATCACGCTTTTCCTGTACAATGAAGGAATAGGAGGGTAGTAAAGCAGCTAGAGAAGTCAGGGAGATGGTATCTGTGACAAAACTTTGTGGAAATTGGCATTGAGAATTTCTTACTCATGATCCACTTGCACTGGAAGCATGATTCTGAACTATTGCTTGCTGATTCTGAACTACTGATTTGATCATTATATTCTCCAAGAAAAAAATGTGAATTGATAGTTAAGGACTACTAATACATTTTGACCTCCTCACTTTCAATCATCAACATCACATGAAGACTATAGACAGGCCTACTTTTTAGATGAAAGCAAATGTCTTTTCAAAAAACAAGGAATGTATGTAGTCATGCAAAGGACTTCTATTTTACTAATGACTCATGCATTTTTCTAATGTTGGGTACCAATATATAATGGATCTATTAGAAAACTCTTAACGCTCATATGTTCAATGGTGAGTTCTCTTACACTATATCATGGTATTTTTTGTGTATGGTCTTAAGAATAAATTTACATTACTAACTTGTATTTCTGACAGGACAGTATCATCACTGTACACCTTGCTTCTATACTCTCATTTTTAAATTAATATCTAAGTATGTGCATTAGATACCTATAGAGGAAAAAGTAGAAGCCACACTCATGGCGTATGTCTTTAGTAGTAGTTAATCAGAAAGATGAAATGTGTGGATTGTGGTTTGAAAGCAAACCAAGGAATAAAAAGTTCATTAGATTCTGATTTGAAGGTAACCAGCAAAAGCTAGAAATGGAGCTGTGGTACATGCAGTAAAATGGTAGCCTTGAGAAAACTGAAACAAAAAATAAATTCTGGGACAAAGCCAGGTCCTGAGTTCAAGCCCTAGCATTTGCACCAAACAAATGAATTAATTAATAAGGCAATTAATTAATTAAAAATAAATTAAGTGGTCACATGTGGAGAGGCAGATAAAATGTAACATGCGTGGTGATGGTTTATGTATTATTTTGTAATAAGGCATATTATCATTTGTCCTAATCACTAATATTTTATTTGAACTTTTTTGTACAATAAACCCTGAATTTAGCATGCATGTATATGTGTGTATACATGTGCGAACATGTGTGTATGTGTATATGTGTGCGTGTGCTGTTGCAATGTTGCTTGCCAATGTGGACAGGGTGAGGCTGAAAAGAGCTAACTGTGTTGCAATGTTTTTATTTATCAGTCTTCTCTCATGTCATTTCAGTGGAACCACCCGTCTGTACATATTATTTGTCTAATAATAACGTCATCATAATCAAAGCATTTACAACTTTAAGTTAGATAAAGAGACTGCTTTCAGCTCTTATTGTATGTTAGGTAAGAAGATACAGACATAATTAGGTAGTAAGTTATTGCTGTAAAATCATTGTCAGTACAAAATATATATTTGACCTCTTAAATTGGTTATACTTTTAAGATACACTCATGGAGTGATTTGGACCGACTTTACCAAACAGATATTACTCTCTCGTTATTCCTGTAAAACACAAATTGGATAAACTCTTTCCGGATTTCTGTTGAAAACCACTTTCTTTGCAAGATCATATCTATTCTCACTAAGAGATAATCAAACCCATATTACGTTTGAATATCCCATCTTATTGATTGAAAGTAAGTATTGTGGATATGCTTGTTAGATATTCCTTTCAAAAATGAACAAACAAAAAGCATGTGTCATGTCCAGATTGTGGACGTATTTGAAAGTGTTTTGTACATGCACAGGGATCTTTACTAATGGCTCTTTTGTGGGAGTAACTATGGCAATTTTAACAAATAAGGCTTATATAACATCCCAGAGCAAGTCTTGCAATTTCTGAAAATCCTTTGAATATTTTAGTTTTATTTCAGTTCATTGACTATAGAGATAAAATTTCTGAAATAAAAATTGTTAAGATCTGTAAATGTAAGTGGGTATATAGGCATTTTTATGCATCATTTTATGAAAACCCAGTTTTTATGAAAATAAATGGAATAGAATAAAAGAACATAAGTGAATTGGGTAAGCTAATTATTAGTATAACTTTGTTTTCTATTAACAGTCCATTGAATGTACATGATGCACTTAAATTATTTCCTTTGTGTCTCTGTACTTCAGTTAGTTTTAGACTCTCTTTAGTTATGAGTGAACTTTTAGTATAAATAATGATCTCTTAAAATGATTAGGATTAGCCTTTTGTTTTGTGTCCTACTCCCAAGAAAATGAGTTATTTTTAAGTGTTAATAGTTTATCATTATCATTATCATTATCATAGGGAATCATTATCATGATCATAGAGAATTTAAAAATGCAGTAGTATTGATGTCTTTTTAAACCAATTGTATTCACAAGTTGGAGAGTCTTAAATTCATACTTAGGACTTGGTGTCTATGATTTTTACCCTCTCGTTCCTAACATTAATGATAGGTCAGACTGCATTTTTGTGTATATGAAGGGTAAAATATTTATCTGGGGTCAAAAGTGATTTTTATATCAGTCTTATTTTAATAACATTTTAAAGTAGTACATTTCTCTCAAAATGTTGGGTATAAAAAACAATGAAAACACTTCTAATGGTAAACAATTTAGGTGAGCTACAATGTGGAAACGATTGCTCCAAAAGACCTGCAGTCTGTTTCCATCAGGAATTGGGCAGGTCATTCTTTCAGTAAGAATGGGTTAAGAGATGGGGTCCCCAGGCAGTACAGTGTTGAGTGAAGGAATAAAATATGATTTCTACTATTTTGAGCTAGAAACCAAGAATGTTATAGTTTAGCAGTTCCTTTCACCAGAGAGGTATAAATTGATTATGAACTTGGAATTTTCGTATTACAGTTACTTATTTTCTTTTTTGTTGTTGTTGTTGGTCATGGGATTTGAACTCTCGGCTTGGGTACTGTCCCTGCACTCTTCCACTCAAGGCGAGCACTCTACCACTTGGACCACAGTGCCACTTCCAGCTTACTAGTGGTTTATTAGAGATAAGAGTCTCACAGTCTCTCCTGCCCGAGCCGGCTTTGAACCTCAATCCTCAGATCTCAGCCTCCTGAGTAGCTAGCATTATAGGTATGAGCCACTGGTGTCCGGCTTAATTACCTATTTTCTAAGAAAGATGAAGTGAAATATTATTAGAGTGTGCACAATAATTTTGGGAAATTTTCCTAGAATTAGTAGCCTGAGTGCTGGTATTTAGTTATAAAATAGAATGAGGTTATTTGATATGGTGGGACTGGACCGCAGGCTAACACTTACTATGTGTGCAAAGTTGTACTAGTAATTCCAACTCTGAAGACTTAAATATCATCATCTTAGAATTAAAAATAGAAGTAGTTCCACTTTATGGGATTATTGTAAGGATTAAATTAGATACCAAAGGTAAAGCACTTGGAAAAACAATCAGAGTTTGATACTTTGTACCTGTTATTTTATCATGTGATATATTCTAATATTTTTACTGTGATTTTTATATTGTGTCTATTTAGGATATGCAAAGAGATGTATTGACATTCATTGCATTGTTCACTTTTTTGTCATTATGAGGATAATACCTACAAAGAAAATTTCTGAGAAGTAAATTATCATATTGACTCATGGTTTAAGATCAGATGTCTCCATTGTTTTTAATTATATTTTTATTAAATAGTTTTACGAAATGTTTTCCATTCAACGAATCACTTTATAAGAACAATGGATCTTTACATAGCTTCCTCACATCCTTCCAAACCTCACCCCACTTTCATTTTTTCTAGTTTCATACTATCTGCATTGAATATTATGGCTTCACTCTCTACTTCCAGAAGTCCCTTTATTCCTTCCCTTTGACTTCCCCTCACATTTTCCAAGTCATATTTTCCTGGTATTCATTTTGTTGGATTAAAAGTTCAATTTTATAAGAAATTACACCTTTCAAATACTCCTCTGCAAATATCATGCTTTGATTAATATTGTTGTTTAACTTGCATAAAATTCTGGCTTCCAAATAAGCGTCCTTTGTGTGTCTGGCTCTGACCTCGTTTATTTAACATAATTTTAGATCTATCCATTTCTTTGCAACTGCTGTAACAGTCTTTATAATGGATGGGTGCAATCCAATTGTGTATAAGTGCAACACTTTCTCCAACCATCCCTCCGCTAAAGGGTTTCTGGGCTGTTTCCATAAGTTCTCTACGGTTAATAGTGCAGTAGAGAACATGATTGTGAGAGTGATTTTACCATAACCTTTTGGAAGAATTCACCACTATTTTTCTGGGAGCAATCCTCTAGCCAATTTTCCAGAATAAGAACATCCCTTCCATCATCTCCATCACAATGTTTTTCAAGATCTCAAAAACACACTACCGCCTACAGTTCTCAATCAGCTAAAACCACACTGTGCCCATATTCTTTGTTGTTGTTTTTTTTGTCCAGTCAAGGGGCCTGAACTCTGGGCCTTGGCTCTGTACCTCAGCTTTTCTGCTCAAGGCTAATGATCTACCACTGGAACCACAGAGCCACATCCAGTTTCTTCTTTTTGCTTATGTGGTGCTGAGAAATCAAACCCAGGACCTAATGCATGCAAGGCAAGAGCTCTACTACTGAGCCACTTTCACAGCCCTGATGTGCCCATATTCTTTTAATACATTTTTTCATAATTTTACACATGATTTAGTAAGAACCTTCTATGTACTTTCCTAATGTGGGAATGAGGGATATGATAATAGAGTAAAAGTAAGAGATATGGAATTAATTAGCTATTATCATATTTAAAATAATTTTCAGCTCTAACTCATAGCCTCACTTACTATTATTTTAATCTTTATTTGATTACTTCACACCTATCCACTAAATTATAACATGTGATTTAAATACAAAGGCAAAAAATGTGGTTTGACTTTGACACTCATGTGTGAGGATGTACAATATGGGCAAATAAAGGGATTGGAATTAAAGCTATTACCCATTTTGTTAAATTGTTTTCTGAAACTGATTCTCACAATTCATATTTCATTCAACAACAAGAAACGTGACAATTCCCTTTTCTTTGCTCCTCATTAAACTTGTTTCCATGTTATTTTATAATGAAGGATGATTTCATAAATGTACTGTAGATACAAAAATATGTTAAAATATTTCTATATGTATGCATTGATATAAATATACACACATATAAAGGTTATAATGATAAATTATAACTTCTGTAACTGTAGAATTTACTAAATTATTAAAAACATGGACGACTCAGGCGTGGAATCCTGGCTAATCAGGAGGCTGAGATCTGACAATCATGGTTTGAAGCTATCCTGGGCAGGAAAGTCCATGAACCTCTTATCTCCAAACAACCAACAGAAAATCAGAATTGGAACTGTGGCTCAAAGTAGTAGAGTGATAGCCTTGAGAGAAAAGACTCAGAGATATCACCCAGGCTCTTAGTTCAAGAACTAAAATCTACCCCAAACAAGTATTTAATTTACACTTGTGAAGAGTATTTCCTTCACCCAAATGCACATCCATGCTCATTTGCAAGGTAACTCTGTTATGTCTGGAGTACCACATAATATTATCACTTAAGTAGAAAACATTGCAACATGAGTAAACTATCTCTCATGGATTTTTCTCCACTCAAATATTCAAATCTTGCAATTATTCCCATCATTTAAAGTCATAGCTTTTTTTCTTTAATACCCATAATATTAGAATTTGAATTGAGTGTCTTATGTCTCGTAAATGGATGTTCTTACCACTTGGGCATGCCCCCAACCCTAAATTATCCTGATTAACTTTCAGAAAGAATCTAGCTTCCTACTTGTGTATGATCGTGGGCTCAGTCTACTTCATGTTATTCTTCCTGGAATTTAGAATAATAGGTGCCCGGCATTGTGAACAGATCATTCTGACCAGTCTGAGCTTTAACCACTATCCTCACAACAGTAGACTCCCATGTAGTCAGGATTTTCAGAAGCTTATCATAGCTATTTTTTTTAAAAAAAATCTTTGCATTTCCTGCAGGTTCTTGAGTACTGAGTTAATTTTTGTTCTCTTCGGTTGTTTTGCTTCTTTTGAATGTATGTGTTGAGTTGTTCCTAATTTTTCCTTTTGTTTCTTTAATCTTTTTTTCTTACTCTTATAACTGTTATTTTACGTGAAAATGTGTGTGTGTGGTTTTTTTTAAAAAAGTATCTACTGACGTTTTGGTCTTTTTTGTTCCTTCTTTGTCATTCTTTTTACTTTGTCATCTTTTGTTGTTTTTGCATGAATTATTTGCCGGGCGTGGTGGTGCGCACCTGTAATCCCAGCTACTCAGAAGGCTGAGCCCGGAGGAACGCTTGAGTCCAGGAGTTCTGGGCTGCAGTGCGCTATGCCGATTGGGTGTACACACTAAGTTTGGCATCAATATGGTGCCCTCCTGGGAGCGGGGGAACACCAGGTTGCCTAAGGAGGGGTGAACCGGCCCAGGTTGGAAACGGAGAAGGTAAAAACTCCCGTGCTGATCTGCTTGAATTATTTGTTGTTCTGCTCATCCTCATATATACCTGTCATTGATTATAAGACTTTATCCCCCATTGTGTACATACTTAATCCAAAAATGTATTACTCAATTCAAAACCTGTTAGGATTAAATTCCTTAATAGCAGTATTATTTATTTACACCTATACAATATTGGAAGTATTTTTATTTTTTAGTTTTTCAGGTCTCCTTTCTATCCCTCCCCTCTTTTCATCCTATCCCCGTTCATCTCTCAATATTACTTCTTTAAATTTTCATTACTTTTAAGAGTTTCACTTTTTACATTTAAATATTTGTCTTTTCATTTTTTTCTCTCTTTTTAAATTTTTTTTCTCTCTTTCCTATCATTCTTTCCAATCCATTTCCCTCTGTGAGATTAGGACTTGGTTAATGTCACTCTCCTTTTACCTTTCCACATCCCTCTAAACCTATTTTTCCCCACCTTTCTCCCTAAATATAATAATTTCTGGTTTGTCAAATTCTTCTTTGCTATTCTTAGCCCATTAATACATAGTTGTTTAATGTTAAATAGAATGTATCTCTTGAACTAGATTGTATCTGCAGACTTTTGACTATGCAATTACAGGACTTTGGTTGATGCTTGCCTTAAAATGGTGTTCTAGCAAAAAACTGGCATTACTTTCATCCCAAATGGGAAGAAAAAGCAAGAAAAACACCAAGAAAATGGCAAGTCCGGGTATCTCAATGCCCACTCAAGATAATCAGGTGACAGAACAGATAATGAATAATCTAGAGGAGAGTTTCCAAAAAGCTCTACAAACACTCCTGTAAACATGGTGAATGAAAAGATTGAAACCCTGCAAAAGACTCAGTGTGAGCGTGATAGGGAGAGAGAGGAGGCAAACCAAAGATCAAAACAGGAAGCTCATGGGCTTGAGGAATCTACTCAAAGATTGATACTGGAATTGTGTGAGCAAGATGGGAACACTCAAAGAGAAATGAAAGTATTGTGTGAGCAGGCTGAGATCAGTCAAAGAGAACTACAAAAGTTGCATGAACGTGAGAAATCTAATCAAAGAGTAATACAAGAATTGCAAGAGCAGGATGAACATAGACAACGATCAATAGAGGCATTCATGGAATCAATAAACAGACACCTGAAAGGAGTCAGGGAGCCCACAAAGGGAATGCTGAATGGAGCCCAATAGAAGGAATGGGAGTCCAAGGAAACCATAACCCATCAACTAAGTGCTTTGGGAATAAACACTGAACACCAAATTAAGGAAGTAAAGAATTTCATACAAGATCTAAAACAAAGCTCCAACAAAGAATTTGAAGCCATAAAAGCTGACCAATTAGAAGGAAAAGAAATGAAAAATAAAGTAGAAAGTCTTGACAGTACGTTAGACCATGCAGAAGATTGAATCTCCAGCATTGAAGACAGCCTAGGCATTATAGAGAAAGAACATACAACTATCAAAGACAAATTCAAGAAATATGATAGATCTATTCAACACTTGGATGACACCATCAGAAGGCCTTATCTGAGGGAAATGGGTGTATAGGAGCACATAGAGACAGAAATTAATGGTCTAGAAAATTTGTTTAAGAGGATCCCAACAGAGAACTTCCCAACACGCAAGAAGATAGGCATATTCAGATACAATAAGCTTTTAGAATTCCAAATAGACCAGACAAGAACAGGACATCCCACCGTCACATTATAATCCACACAGGATCAATTCAGACCAAGGAAAAGATCCTTAAAGCTGTGAAGGAGAAAAGATCAGTCACCTATAAAGGAAAACCAATTAGAATCACCACAGATTTCTCAACAGAGACAATTAAAGCAAGAAGAGCCTGGAATGATGTATACCATGCCCTAAAGACAACTATCAACCAAGAATAGTGTACCCAGCTAAACTCTCCTTCATAACTGAAGGTAAAATAAAAATCTTCCATAGTAAAGAAAAACAAACAATATATCTCCACCAAATCAGCTCTACAAAAGATACTTAAAGATGTCCTACACATAGAAAACCAACAAGACCACAATAAAGGCCAAGAAACCACACGCAAACCGAATCCAAGTACCATAGGAAGAACCCAGTAGGCGTAGCTCCCAAGAAGGTGGATAAAATGGCAGGAACACCCAAATACCTTTCAGTCCTATCTCTCAATATTAATGGATGTAACTCTCCAATTAAGCGACATAGACTGTCTAGTTTTTTTAAAATGCAAGAATGTTCTATCTGCTACCTTCAAGAATCACAACTTGCCCCCCAAAAAAACACATTTTGAAAGCGAAAGGCTGGAACAAAATCTACCAAGCAAACGGACCCCATGAACAGGCATGAGTTGCAATCCTAATATCAGATAAAAAGACTTCAAATTAAAATTATTGAGAAGAGATAAAGAAGGTTACTATACACTAATTAAGGGATCTCTCATACAGGAGCATATTAAAATTCTAAATATTTGCCAAACAATAGTGCACCCAAATTTATCCAAGAAATACTACTTTAAATCTCACATAGATCCAAAGAAATTAATGGTTGGGGACTTTAACACACCACTATCCCCACTAAATAGATCAACTCGACAAAAACTCAACATAGAAACCGCCGATCTAAACAAGTGCATACATCAACTGATTAGCAGACATCTAGCGAATATTCATCCAGCAGCATCAGAGTACAGTTTTTACTCAGCAGCACATGGAACATTTTCCAAAATACACCACATTTTAGGTCACAAACAAACTTGTCAAAATTCAGAAACATTGAATTCATATCTTGCATTCTCTCAGACCAAAATGGAATAAAATTAGATCTCAACACAAAAAGTCACCAAAGAAAATCCAGTAATACATGGAGGTTGAAAAACACACTTTTGAAACCTCAGTGTGTCATGGAAGAGCTGAGAAACGAAGTTCAAATGTTCATGATATTCAACAAAAATTGTCACAGAGATTATCTGCTCCTCTGGGACACAGCAAAGGCATGATTCAGAGGCAACTTTATAGATCTGAGTTCCTACATCAAAAAATTGGAGAGATCTGAAACCAACAATTTAATGAGATCTGACACTCCTTGAAAAAGAGCATCAAGATAAACCTCAATCCAGTAGATGGAAAGAAACTACAGAAAGGATTATACTCAATAGTGAAAAACTAAAGCTATTTCCGATAAACTCAGGAACGAGACAAGGATGCCCACTCTCTCTATTGCTCTTCAATCTAGTATTAGAATGCCTATCTACAGCAATAAGATGCAAACATAAAGGGGATTCAAATAGGGAAAGAAAAAGTAAAACTCTCCGTCTTTGCAGATGACATAATCTTGTATTTAAAGACTCCACTCCCAAGTTACTCAAGGTGACTCAAAACTTGGGCAAAGTAGCAGGGTATGAAATTAACCATCAAAAATCAATGGCTTTTCTGTATGCCAACATTGAGAAAATTGTGTCTGAAATTAGGAAAGCATCTCCATTCGTAATAGCCCCATACATAAAAATACCTAAGAATTAACTTAACCAAAGTCGAGAAGGACCTCTATGATGAAAACTTTAAATACCTGGAAAAGAAAAAACAGATTTAGAAAGTGGCAAAAACTCCCATGTTCCTAGATTGGAAAGATCAACATCGTGAAAATGGCAATACTTCCCAACGCTACCTACAAATTGAATGTGATACTTATCAATATTCCAACCTTATTCTTCAAGGAAATAGAAAAAGCAATCCAAAAATTCACATGGAACAATAAAAGACCCCGAATAGCAAAAACGATCCTTAACAGAAAGAACAGTGCTGGAGGAAAAGCAATACCAAATTTCAAACTCTTCTAAACAGTTTTTAAATATTTTGCTTTTCTGCTGAAGTTTAAGTATTTCAATGGTATCATCAAAGTATATTCCTTGGGTACTTGGGGCAGTTTTTTATAAAGTTTTTAACTAATGGCTTCTAAGAATTCTTAATTGCTATAATATTTGTTTTATTTTAATTTCAGTATAATTTTATTGTAAAGGTAATGTACAGAGGGGTTACAGTTACATAAATAATGTAATGAGTACATTTCCTTTGGAAGGAACATTGTTATCCCCTCCATCAATTTTTTTTGTACACTGAAAAAATTACTGATGCTTTTGTTGTTGCTATTGATCAAATGTACTTTTGCTTTCTTTGTTCACGCATTTTTTATTATAAAATTGATGTAAAAAAGGGATTACAGTTACTTAAGTCAACTAAAGAGTACACTTCATTTTATTTTCTATATTTCAAATTTTGATCTTAATTACTCATTTTCTTGTTTCTTTAGGATAATTCTTTTTTTCAGAGGTGTAGGGTTAGTTAATTTAATTTTGCATGATTTTTACACATGTAAATTATTCAGACACATGTATGTTGCTTTTAAAATATTTAACATGTGAATATTTAAAATTATTTTCTTAATTTATATATGGTTAGTGAATTTAAATAAATTGATTTTCTTATAGTTCTAAACATATTTTTCCAGGTAACAAATAATTACTGTATTTTCAAGAAGCACATACTATATTAAGAAAGCCTTCATTTCCTGGTCACTTTTTTGGAAATATTTGTACTTGAATTAAAGAAAAGTTTGAGCTGGGCATGGTGATTTGTGGCTTCAATTTTCTACCTATGGTAGGAAGTGCAAATAGGGTTTGTAATTCGGGAGAGCCTGAGAAACTATGAGACATTATCATAAAAATATCCAGAGTGAAATGATTAGAGATATAGCCACCCATAGTGAGATATAGAGCACCTGGTTATCATATTCTAAATCTTGAGGTTAAAACACCAGTAACAGTAATCGTTTGTCAAAATTAAAGGATACATGTTTCAACATGTTTATTATTTAAAACTTATTAGCAAAGGTTCTCATGTCTTCTTTTTCTTAATTTTCAATTTACTTAATCTATAAGAATCCAAGTATACTGTGACTATTTGATTTCTAGTAAACGTTTAAATAGTATGAGCAATAATATGATTACATATATTAACTTATTTTTATTATTTGTGATAATTTCCAATATTTAATATTATAATATCAATATTCCAAATGTGTGTATGTGGTGTGTGTGTATGTGTGTGTGTATGTTTTTGTGGTTTTTGTGTGGGTATGCTTTGTGTGTACTTTGTAATACTTGGGAGATCACACCATTATTTCACATATGCTATGTCAAGATTTCACCACTGAACTATACTGTGTAGTTATAATGTAAACAGTGTTTTAAATTATGACTTTTAAATTTTCATTCCTAGTATGTTTTTCAAAATTATATATGATAAAATGTGATCCATTTTCTATCCAAGTTAGCAATTTTTATTGTTATTTTATTGGTATTTAGAATATTTCCACTGCTTTTTCACTTCCAAATTCTTGTGTTTGTTATTGATAAAGGCTTTACTTTGCTTCTTTTCTCTCTTCATTCTGTTTGCCTTTAGAGTTTACCTATTGTTTCCTTTATTTCTTTGAAAATTAATTATCACCACAGACCTATAGCCATCTAATCTTCGATAAGGGAGCTAAAACAATAGAATGGAAGAAAGACAACCTCTTCAGTAAATGGTGCTGGCAAAATTGGTTAACTACATGTAGAAAACTTAAGCTAGATCCTTATATATCACCCTGCACCAGAATCAACTCCAAATGGATCAAAGACCTTGAACTCAAAGCAGACACTCTGAAAACATTACAGGATGGAATAGGAGAAACCCTAGGTCTCCTTGGCTCAGGCCGAAATTTTCTGAATAGAGACCTGGAAACACAACAAATCAAAGAAAGGTTGGACAAATGGGATTGCATAAAGTTGCAGAGCTTCTGCAGGGCAAATGACATAGCTAGCAAGATCAATAGAAAGCCCACGGATTGGGAGAAGATCTTTACTAGCCATACAACGGACAAGGGTCTCATATCTAAAATATACTTGGAACTCAAAAAATTAAACCCCCCAACAACAAATCCTCAAAGAAACAACTGCCCAATAAATAAGTGGGCGAAAGACTTAAAGAGAAACTTCTCTGAAGAAGAAAGAAGGATGGCCAATAGACACATGAAGAAATGTTCAACATCCCTAGCCATAAAAGAAATGCAAATCAAAACAACATTGAGATATCACCTCACTCCAGTGAGAACGGCAAAAATCAAGAACTCTAACAACAACAGATGCTGGAGGGGATGTGGACAGAAAGGAACCTTAATTCATTGTTGGTGGGAATGTAAACTTGTTCAACCACTTTGGAAAGCAGTATGGAGGTTCCTCAAAAGACTCCACATAGAGCTCCCCTATGACCCAGCAATCCCACTTTTGGGCATTTACCCTAATGTTTACAAACAAGACCACACTAAAGCTACCAGCACAACTATGTTTATTGCAGCATTATTTACCATAGCTAAGATATGGAACCAACCCAGATGCCCCTCAGTAGATGAATGGATCAAGAAAATGTGGTATATATACACAATGGAATTCTATGCCTCCATCAGAAAGAATGACATTGCCCCATTTGTTAGGAAATGGAAAAACTTGGAAAAAATTATATTAAGTGAAGTAAGCCAGGCCCAAAGAAACGTAGGTCCCATGGTTTCCCTTATTTGTAATATCTAGTATATGTATGAGTCAAGCGGAAAAGGTCAGATAATGTGATGTCAGGAAAATGAACCCTTAGATGTGTATTTTAATGTTTTTTTCTTTCATGCATGTGTTTCTAACACATTTATAAGATTATCTCTTTGTTGCTTTGTATGTCCCTCCCCCTCAGTATAACCCTTGCTTTCACTATATTTGATGTCAGTATAACTTGTGGAGGAGATGGGGAAAAACCAGTTGTTTAAGGATACAGGTGGACCTGTTGCAACAATGAGAAGTACAAGTTGTCATGTCCAAAACGAACTTTACAATGTTGGTGGGGGGGGGGGGGGCTGGGGGGAGGGAGGAAGGAGAAGGATTGGGATTAGGGGGGGAGGGGGGAGGCTGGGAAGGGATGTGAAGGATAAACAAAGGAGGAGGCTGCAATGCTTGGTAAGAAATGTACACATTATCCTGCCCATGTAACTGTAACTCCTCTGTACAGTATGTTCACAAATAAAATAAAATTAAATTAAAAAAAAAATAAAAAAAAAAAAAAAAAAAATAAAAAAAAAAAAAGAAAATTAATTATCATATTCCTATTACAGTTTATTTACATTGTAAGAGGTCTATACAATGCTTTACTTTCTATTTTATTTTTCTGACTCTCAGTCCACACTATTAGGTGGATTAAAAAGAAACTTGATTAAGGACACTGATTATTTTCCTCCTTCTCTTCTCTGAAGTCTTTCTGTTTTTGAAAAACAATAACAATGACATACAGCTCCTAGGTGGACCCTCATTCTATCCCCTCTCACTCTCCTATGTAGTACAGCTCAAGTCGTTATCATTCAACTTTATTATGCTATAGTGTTAACTAAATCTTAACTCATTCCTAAATTAATTTTAGTTGTTTTAAGCATTTTCTAAAGACATTTTTCCCTATATAATATCTTGGTTCTTGTGTTTTCACAAGGTGCAAAATATAAGTGACTATCAAACATCTAGATATCTGTAGAATGTTGGTCCACCTGCTCAATAAACTTGTATATAAATTCAAGGAAGACAGGTCAGTCAGAACAATCTTGTAAAATGGTGTAGCTTGAGCACTCATACTAGATTTGAATCTTATTACCATGTTTTTTAGTGAAAGAACCGACACATAGAAGAATGTAACAGATTTATCAAAAAAAAATTCTTAGTTTTATTGTCAATAGATTTTGAAAAGGATGCCATAACTTAATGAAATAAAAATAGAATCTTAAATGGGTGTATTGGTACTACTGCCTCTCTAGTTTTAAAGAATGAACTTAGACTACTACCTCAAAACTTATACAAAAATTTAAAATAAAAAAATGATTATCAAACTAAATGTTAGTTGTAAAAACCTACAATACATAAATGTAAAAATTCATGGCAATGGATCAGTAAAGGTTTCCAAAAATTTGACACGAAAGCACTAGTGGTTAAAGAAAAGCAAGAATAAACTAATACCAAGGGATAACCTTTCTTAATTCCATGAAAGTAGTGAGAACATATCCAACAGATAGAAGGCACATAATTGTTAATGCTACAATGTTAATGCTACAATGATCCTGAATCTTAAGTACTTTTATATCTTCTCATTCTGTATAAATTTTTCCTGAACAGGATATTCCTATAAAGAACATATGTAAATTAATAGTCAATAGGAGGTGCATATGAATTAAGCTCCTATTTAGTATCTAAGAAAAAAGAAAAAGAAAACTCACTAGTATGACCATAATATAAAAAGATGACACAAAATATAGTAATGCATTTGTGGAGAAATTGATATGCTCCGCATAGCAGAATGGTTTGTGTAATACTGCAGTCATTTTAGCAAGCACATTTTCAAGTCTTCAAAAGGTCAAAGAGAATTGTATATGTTCTAGCCATTACAATTCTATGTATGTATTACAGAGAAGTAAAAAAATTGTATGGATCAGGTATGTAGTTCATTGACAGTGCACTTCAACAGTATGAGTGAGAACCTGGAAATAATTTCCCCAAACAAATTTTGAAAAGACACCCTATAGAAGATGTATGCAGGACAAATTCCGGTAACTCAATTTTATATCTATTTTAATATCTGTTCTAAAATTTATAGCATTTCTATTTGTAAAAATTAGGCTTGGAAAAGCTATGATTGTACAATTCACTTCCAAAGCACTAAAATGTATACAATGAAAGGAGATAATATAATGCATGCGAATTTCATATCAGCAAAAAAATAAAACTATAGTTAAAAATTCTTCACACAAAATCCAAAATACTTAAAAAGATGTTTTTGGTGTTGGCTAAAAATTCTTTGTAAACTACAGCTTCTAAAAAAAAGATGTGATTTCTGGTTTTTTTTCGTTTTTTGAGTTTTTTTGTCTGTTTTTTGAGTTTATGCAGAGATAACCCAATCAAAAAATGTATGTGATAACTGGAATATCTAGGAATTATACATCACTTGTATGTAATTGATAACCTTTTCTGGAAGAAACTTTTAGCAAATGATAGAAAACACAAATCTGTGCATCTGCATTTTATGATAGCCATATGTTACTTGCTCAATACATTTGCTTTTCTCTACTTTGCTAGAAAAAAGTATTCTCAGGATAAGAGCCAATAAAGTGAAAAGACATAATCATCTTGATTTATTTGTGACAAAAACAAATGAAATAAAACAATTCCACTTATTATTAGTAGTAGTATCTATGACGATGATCCTGAATGCCAACATCCATTGAATTTTTGGAATTTTAATTTCTACGAACATATGAAAATTAGAATAAGAAAACAAATATAGTCTTAGAGCAAACCAGTCTTGGAATAATTTTCCTAATTGTTTGAAATTACAAAAGAATTAAAACCATTAAAATTATCCTTTCCTATAGAAATCATTTAAATTTTGATCATTTATTATAATTAAAATACCAAGCAAGAGTAATTTTACAGAATAATTACAAATATCATTTTATTACTATCATAAAATAGAATAAAAGACCAGTCCCAATATATTATCATTTTTTTAAATTTCGAGTCATTACCTAAATATCTTAAATAATCTAAATAGTCATGTCTTTAACCTAGACATAAATATTCTATACTTTTTTACCTAACATTTTTCATGGGCATGTGTTCGTGTTTCTAAGAAATGCTCACAGCAGGTAAAACATGCTTCTGTGAAATTAATGTGATATATTTTGTTGTTGTTCTTGATGTTGATTGCAAGGTTAGGCATTGTCCCTAAGCCATTTTGTGCTCAAAGCCAGCACTCTACATTTTGAGGCATAGAGCTAATTCCTGCTTTTAGTGGTTAATTGGAGATAAGGATCTAACAAGTACTTTTCTGTCTGGGCTAGATTCGAACACAATTCTAAGACCTCATTTCCCAGAATAGCTCGAATTATAGGTGTGAGTCACTGGCACTTGGTTTAATCTATTTTTTAATTTTAATTATGCTTCAAGATTTTTGTTTCTCTATAATGTGCATCGTTCTACACATACATTTAGATATATGTACATATTTCTGATGACAAATAATCTCTAAAAATGTATGTCTTTCTACACATAATATATATATGTGTATATCTATATATCTATCTATATATATACAAATATATTTCTGAAGACAGACTCCCTCTAAAACTTTTTATGCTACTATTTTTTTACCTTTTTATTTCAAAGATATACAGTGTATTTTTCCAAAAGTTTCCTAGAATAAAATAAGTAATATTTGAATGGAATGTAGCATTTATTACTTTTAAGGGAATTTTAGATATACACATAATATTGTAGTAATATTTATAGTATATTACTTGAAATAATTCTGTTCAAACTTTTAAATATTTGTGTGTAGTGGTGGGGAGAGAGGAAGTTAATTCATACTGCTTAGGAAATTGCAAAACTTCAAAAATCTATTCTATAATTTGTTATAAGCACATAGTCAAGCTACCTGTTATGGTTTAGTTATTTTTTGTTTCTTTGTTCAAAATTTTAATATGGATGCATGCACAGTGGTAACATTAAAATTATTAATCAAAAGACAAATAATCGGAAAATCACAGATACATATCAGAGTTTCAATAGTTATCACTTATGATGCTAATAATTTTGATGAGGATAATGATGACCACAGTATACCCTGATAATGACAATATTGTGATTGAAAAGGAAAAAAAAACTTTACACATTTTGAAGCTGTATTTCCCACATTGAATATATAGTAATAAATAGCGTTGGATTACATACAATAAGAATAACAAGAGGAGAGTTTAAATATCAAGAAATACTATCACATAAACAAGTAGAGACAGTAAAAACCCTAATGTTATTCCTGCAAGTCTCTCTAATGTATACACACTTTTCTTGGTGGTATTAATTTCTTATAAACAAACTTAATTATTTCCACATTTTGATGGGCTAAGATGTAGTTTTCAGCTTAGTGTGATTAGTTCAAAAATATTCTCATATAGATACTATTCAATGATCAATGTTTCCAATGATATATTAAGGGTATGTTTTCAATACATCTGAAAAAACATGACACTCTTTACACAGTACTACTTACATATCTGTAGTTACCTTAAAAGGAAATAGACCTTAGAGACAGGAGGTGAAATTTATTTTTATTTCTGCAGGAAACAATTTGTGACTTTATACCAACAAACTGAATTTGACTCTTTCCTTATTTGTAAGGTAAGCTGGAAAATGTAAGGACTCTTCACTTTTCTTTTTTCTTGCTCTAGAAATCAACACATATATTGTTCATTATTTCTGGTATATTACATCCATTTATAGATGAGAAATGTAAGGCCAACAGTCAATGTAGTGAGTAAATGATACTAGAATTTGTATCTGTGTTCTTCACTCTCTGTGCTTACAAAGAGAGTAATTTGGTGATGGAAAGGACCAATATGAAAAGACTATGGGGAAAAAGCATAATTTGGAAATGGTTGTTTTAGGACTAGTTGACAGTGTTGATTAATTGAAACAGGATGGTGTCAGGTGCATAAAAAGGAGTATATAGAAATCATTTGAGTAGGGGCTGGGAAGGTGGCTCAGTGGTAGAGCGCTTGCCTTGCATGCATGAGGCCCTGGGTTCGATTTCTCAGCACCACATAAGCAGAGAAAAAAAAGCCGGAAGTAGTGATGTGGCTCAAGTGGTAGGGTGCTAGTCTTGAGATGAAGAACTGAGGGAAAGCGCCCAGGCCCAGAGTTCAGGCCCCACCACCTGATCCACCCAAAAAATAGAAATCATTTGTGTTACAGAAAGAGAAAATCTTGATCAACTTATCTAATGGGAAGGAGTAGAAGGGTAAGAAGAAATCTAAATATCTAATGTGCTTCCACACGTTTGGCTGGCAACTGTGTTAGTGCTATTCTTAGTTATAAGGACCACAGGTGGAAATGATAGATTTAGGGGAAAAAATCTGATAGTTCTAAAGTTTAGATGCAAAGATGGGTCTGTTTAGACATCATCAAAATATCCATGACCATGAATATGAAAAAGAATAATAAAATTGGGGGTACTATTGAAGGGAAAAGGAAAAGGAAATTCTGACACAAGTGTGAGCAATGTGAGCACCACTGTAGACAAGATTGGGAGAAAGAGATAAATAAGGAAATAAAAAACTAATAAACACAAATTTACAGAAGTAAAGGACGGAATTTGCAAGAAGAGATTGAAAGAAATATGCTATTTGGATTTGAAAAGTAAAAGGACATAGACAAGTTCAATAAGAACATTGTTTTGGTCAAAGTCATATTGATAAAATTTTGGGATAGGAATATGAAGACATATTATTATGGATCCATAAATTCAACAGATCCTGTTGATTTTAAATGTTGGGAACCAATGCTTTTATCCTGACCTTAGAAGAATTATACATATGTAACTGTCATGAACTTTACTTATACGTATTGTGTGAATATTTTTGAAGACTTTGTTTATTCAGGAGTTTATACATTGAACTACACACAGAGAAGCCTAATTTGTCCTACAGTTCCAATGTGTGGCCCATCTATCCACATCAGTTTGGGATTTTATTGAAATATCTTTAGATATGTTTGGATGTCTTATCAGCCTATTCATTATAAATGTAGGGCAAGTAACACTAAGTATTAGGTTGAGCATACATCATTACTGATGTGACTGAATGCCGCGGACCGGCTCTGTCGGGACAACGGAGGACACCTAGTGGAGGAACTGGAATAGGTGGGGAGTTGGCAAACAGACAACTCACACACAAGAGGAGTGGATGCTGAGTGTGATTTAATGCAGAGGATAACAAACTTTTATAGCAAAAGTCTCCATGAGAAAGGGCAAAAGGTTACACAATCTTCATTCTTGGGTGGTCACCAGCTGGTCACCTGATAGGCACTTGTTTCCAGCTTATATCTATTTTTAAGAAATACAATGGGTTTCGATGTTTATCATCAATTAACCATTACTTTTTTCTATAGAGGCCTTAACTATCCCATAAGATCTTTCCTGTTCCTTCTTTAATAGTAAGCACCACAGAGGCCTAGATCTAGCAAGTCTCTTAGTAAATGAAAGAGAGTAACAGGAAGTTCTTTCTCCTAAGAAGTTATCCCAGCAATTGCCATACATTCTTCCTGTTCTAGCCGTGCCTAAAGCTTCTTGTAAATCTCTTACAAACAATTCCTTCTACTGAAATGGCATCATGAAACCCCAATACTTTTATATTTACTTATGACTTGTCTATTAGCCTCCATAAGAGGGGCTTTCAGGGTAGCATTTAACTCTGGTGAGTTAGTCATATTTTTAAGACACTCATCAGATGTTGGAGTCGTCAACACTCTTAAGAAAGAGCCTTGAATAAGGGAACGTTGAGCATGAGTAAGTACAATGAGCACCAGGAAGAGTAAAAGATTACTAGGCACTCCTATACAGTGAAGAAAATAAAAACAAGAACAGAAACACATCTTTCCCAGGGGCTTGCCAGCCATTCCAGGAGGTCGGCCTCTCTGAAGCCCCATTCTCTGAGGTAGACTTCGGTGAAGTCCCATTCTCAGAGATAGGTCTCTGTGAAGCCCCATTCTCTGAGGTAGACTTCAGTGAAGTCCCATTCTCAGAGATAGGTCTCTGTGAAGCCCCATTCTCAGGTCTGAAAGCAGGTTTCCCATGCTAAGCAGACTCCACCGGAGTAGGCGTGGCAACTGAAGACTCCTCGAATTGATTCTTCTTTAGAATAGAAAATGCCTCACTAGCCATTGACACATCATAACTGCCATATACTCTATTTAACTCTAATTCTTGTTAGGGATATCTCTATGGTGAAATAACCCTGTCAATCAACCTGCCACAAATTCTTATATGTAGAGAATGCTTTTATAAACTTCAATCTTTTATTGAATGGACGAGTTCAGATTTACCCTCAGCAGTATGACTGAATGCCTAAAAAGATAAGACATTTTGCTTTAATGCCTTTCTTTCATTTTCTCATACCCATTGGCAAGTAGGGAAGAATTCTGATGTAACAATAATACAATGGTGACTTGTACTAACACAACATCTAGGATCTAGTGTTAATTCAGATACTTACTAATTAGCTCTAGATTTTGTGTCTATTTATATTTCTCATGGGAAAACTAATGAGTTCCAAGGAAATTGACCTAAGGAGACTTTCAATTCTAATATCAGTTTGTCTCAAAATGCTTTAAATTCTACATCCTCTAATGTGGGCATAGGTTTACAAATTGGAACTTTTCTCCTTAAAGAGTGAGAACTACCCTATTGCTTATTAGGGACAAAGTACTTTCATACATAGACTGGTCTTGTGCAAACAAGAAGTGGTAGTTGAACAATGTTCTTAGCAGTTTATATAGATGAAATGGAAATAGAGCAACTATGAACTCAAAAGGAATGTGCAAAAAAGCGAGAGGTACAAAGTAGAATGTGCCAAGGAAATGCTGAAGTATAATTTCAGCTTAAGAAAAAGTAGTTGTATATCTTGGAGAAAAACTGCTTTAAACTCTTCGGGGATAATTGTACAAGTAGAAGTCCCTAACTCTGACTCTAATCAGCCACGTCATCATCAACTTAGGGACTATTTTCCAAGTGCAAAGTGAGAAAAAGAGGGCTCATCACAGTTAGTGTTCAGGTTGAAGTAATGGAAATAACATAATTTTTCCTATAAGACTTCACTTATTTTGGAGGGTTAAAGTAGGAAAAACCCAAGTAAATATTTTGCATGTACCTAAATTAAGTGGGACATAGTATATTACTCTCTTTTTAACTGGGAAGTTGTACATTATGGCATTTTATACTCTAACTTGGGACAATGATCTGCTGTCAGTCATTTTCTTCCCCCTCCCATCTTTTGCCCTTCCAATTACATAATTTTTATTTAAAGAGACATACTTGAGCTTGCATTTCTAAATCCTTCAAAATTATCTGAACTAATTCATACTTCTGGCAGCCTCCTATATCTTTCTCAAGGGAATATTTTGTCACTACCATTTTAACCCATACGATATTAGATATCTTCCTGCCTAATTCAGTGCAAGATATACATTAGACTCATCCAGATATCCCAACACCTGTACCAACATGAAATCCTATCTTCATAAAAACCATGATTTTATAATATCTGGGGAGGTGGCATCTGTCATGTTTTAAATCAATATGCCTCTCAGTAGATGAACGAATTGACAAAATGTGATCTATATATATATATCCACTGTGCAATTCTATGCTTCCAATTCATACGGAAATGGAAAAATCTTACTAAGTAAAATAATCAAGACACAAACAAAGAGATTCCATGGTTTCCCTAATTTGTAACAAGTAGGAAATATCTAGGATAGCCCTAGCAGATGAGCAGAATTGCTCAGTAGCTAGGTGTAAGATGATGATGAGCAAAATGAACTCCTACATATGGAAACAAAGGTGTTTTTGTGGTTGTTGTTTTTAATGTACTCTGTGATTCTTTTTTTCTTTTGTGTTTTCCCATATGGTTTGTCCCCTGCTGTATTTGATTTCAGTATCATGTGTCATTGTTTATATATTTATCTTAATTAGGGAAGGGAAGAGGAACAACATGTTGTGACAAAGTACAAAGAACAAACCAATGTAATAGCAATGCTCACAAGACAACATTATGGAAATTTACATTACAACTTGTGAAGGGTATTGGGGTGAAGGAAAACTGTGAGAAAAGTGAGGTAGTGTGTAAAAAGTTCGACATGTTATATATTCACCATCTTATAATTACGGCAACCCCTTCTATATATCACCTTGACAATAAAATTAAATAAAAAATAACTTACATAAAATATAATTTCATTGTATTGATATAGTAAATACCATTCTATTCCCCCTTTCTTTATCAGAGGGTCATCAACTTGAATGTTATCAAACTATACAATATCTTCACAATATACGTGCTTTTATGTTGAAAAACCATTATATCATACTAAAACAGAAAATAGTTTAATTCTATGGAAACTCCTAACTTTTAAAACTGAATAATTGTTCAGTCGACAGAATATGTGTATTCATCAAGATTAAGATGACTACTAACTAATCGTTTTCAAATTCTGATCATGTCATACCAGAGACATTTAAAACAGTATCTGTTTGCAATTTAATTAATTCTGCAATAGATGAAATTTCGAATGTGATGTTACATATTTAAAAGTCAATAGAAAAAATAGCCACATTCTGGTAGAAGATAAAACTATGACCTATCAATAATAATTAATTCCTGAAGAGTAAACATTTGTTCATCAGAGTAATCTATTATTTCTATGACAATCAATCCCAAGTTTTATGCTGTAAAGTCATCCTAGCCCAACAGCTTGCAACTTGTAAGGTGCACCTAAAAATTGCCTGAATTCTCATCATGACTAGCTTATCAGTATTGTGAAAAAAAATACTACACTTCTGCTATGATGCCCTCCCAATTGTGCGAAGAACACTACACTAAACTTTTCTGCATCATTTTCCCTCCAGTGGTATTCTTGAGATCACAACACTTGCAAATAGTATTTATATTATTATTTTATATTAATTTTATTATATATTTTTATCTAATCATAGATATTCAGGAGATCTGAATATCTGAATATTATGATCTGAAGATTATGGTTCAAACCCACCCAGGTAGCAAGGTTCCTTAGATTCTTATTTCCAATAAACTCATAAGGAATAGCCAGACAAAAGTGGCACTGAGATTCAAGTGGTAGAGCACTAGCCTTGAGCAAAAACAGGCTCAGGGACAGTACCCAGACGCAGAGGTCAAGCCCTAGCATAAACTAAACAACAAAAACAAAATAAAAACAAACATTAAACCTAGCTTTTTTTCCCTCATTTTATGAGTAATTAAGAGGTACGTAAGGAAATTTCTTCTTGTGTTATGTATAGGTAGAAGAAAAAAGATGTCATACAATTACTCTCTTCATACCATATTACACCAAAGTCTCAAAAATTGCTCTTTTTCTAAATTTATAAATTAATAGCATGCATTTGTTGGCAACTTTGTCTAGATTATTCAGATTATCATGTTATACATGAACTGTTGCAATAATCTATTAACGAATTTCTAATTATACCTCATTGGAAAGAATATTCTAGGCAAATAGAATGCCAGAATCATTTGTGAATTTCTAAATTAAATCTTCTACTTGATAACAATTTTGTAGTATCCTAGAGAATATGAAATTATAAACAAAGAACATTCATTCCAAATCTAAATTCTAATTTAGGCAAGTCTCCAAAGTCCTACATTAGATGAACTTTGCTATTTCTCCAGGCTTAAGCTTTTGTAATTCTTCATCATTTCTTTGGAATCCAACGGAATGATGCTTACTTTTTCAAATTTTTGATTGGGAATCATGAGCTATTTTGCATCTAGCAATGTTCTGTAATGAAGAGAGCATGTAAAACACAAGTGAGGATTCTATATGAGTTGCATTTCAATAGGAAACTTGACTTATCAAAACATAGTGAAAAAATTAGCCCAAACTTCCAACTGTGTATTGATTTCTTGTTGTTTGGCTTGTTTTATTGAGACAAAATTATACTACCTGGTTCAGGGAAGGTATCGCTTTGTAATTCCACTCTCTAATCTCCTATCTTAGTCTGAGTGCTAGAATTCCAGGCTTGTATCACATTGCCCTGCCATAGTTTGTTGGTTTATTTAATCTAGAAACAGACTAGCAATTCTGAACTTCTCTAATGATCTTATACACTAGACTGACAGCTCTGACTGTTTATGTACAATTTTCAAAGACGTTCTAACATTTGACACAGGATATGAACATTTTTAGATGTACCTGCAGGGTTCTCTGATTCATTCCTCCATGGATATGATCCCTTTATTAATGATTACTTGACTTTCTTAATGTCTCCGGTCCTTACCTTTGTAATATTCTCAAGCTCTTTTTAGGAAAGTTCACTTGAGGATTTTCTAATATTAAAAATTATCATTGTTCTATTCTTACTCAGGACATATGTTCTATTATTTTCCAACTTTTTCTACACATTCTGAGAGTTGTTTCATATGTGTGTTTACACATCTAAGTGCCTCTGCGTATATGTGCATGCTTGCATGTATATATGCCAAAACCTCAAGCTCTTATTCAGCAGTCTTGCTTATACCTAATATTCCATCACTTCAGCCATTCTTACAATGCAGGTTTAGGCTGGTTAATTATAGGTATTGTCGCAAATACATTTTTCCCCCCAGGCTGAATGCAAACTGAACTTCCCAGAATCCTTTACATTCTTAGGTTTTATCTTTCCAGGAGTATCAACTTTTAAAATTGAAATAGTTTTGTGAATGTAAAGTCTAACCCAGATTTTTAACTTAAGAATTCATAAAAAGATAGATGAACATACACATTACATATATTGAGTGTACACTGTTAGAAATGTGATCTTAAGCCTGGTGACAGTGGCTCACGTCTATAATCCTAGCTACTCAAGTGGCTGAGATCTGAGGATTGCAGTTCAAATCCAGCACAAGTAGGAAAGTTTCTGAAGCACTTTTCTCCAATTAACAACCAGAAAACTGGAAGTGGCACTGTGGATCAAGTGGTAGACTGCTAACCTTGAGCTGAAGAGTAGAGGAAGAATGCCCAGGCCCAGACTTCAAGCCCCACAAATACCAAAGAAAAAAGAAAAGAAAAGGAAAGAAATAAAAAGATGTATGAAATTCGCAAACAGTTCATTGCTAATATAATTCCTTGTCTCTCAACATGGCTTTTTTCCAGTTAACTCCATGCTCTTATATCTGATTTGCTTTGAAACTAGAATTGTTCTTCCATTCTACTTTTTACAAATTTGTATGGTTAGTTGCCATGATTTAGTGCTAATAGAAGAAACAGAGTGGCCTCATCCTTCATGTTCCACTTAGTAGTAATGCTTTCTCTATATCACTCCCGTAGATTTACATACTGGCCTTGGCTTTATTGTTTCAAATTTGTCTTATTTGCAGAATCTTCTATACTGTATTGAACAACCATACTTAAACACAGAACTTCTTTTTCTCCTATTATTCATATTGTTTCTCCTACTGTTAACTTATGTACACTTGTGAAATAATGCACAACACATACACAAATATTTCTGAGATCCTTCTTCTCACTTAAAATTGGTCTTAATTTATAGAGCATTTAGGAAATTTGAACTTAATGTACTCCAAGGTAATGGATTTTTCATGTTTTTTTTTATTGTAAAAATGTTGTACAGAGGGGTTAGAGTTATATATGTAAGTTAATTAGTACATAATCTATCAAGCATTGTTACCTCATCTTTTGTTTTTCCCCTGCCTTCCTTTCCCTCCTCGTAGCCCCAAATCCCCACTGCCCTCCTCCAGTTGTAGAGTACATTTTCTACATAGTATCTTGTAGAACTCATTGTTACAATGGGTCATACTGTATCCTTCTTTCAGCATTTTGTTATTTCCCTTCCCTTCCCCACATTAGAAAAAGGTATATGCAAGATGCAGATCACCGACATCAAATACAGTAAAAACAGGGGTTATACCGTGGAGGTAGAAAATAGAAGAGAAACAAAAATATCACATAGTACCTGTTAGGTGACAATAAAGAAAAATCAAGTTGTGTCCTATCTTGGAGTCCATTTCACTTAACACCATTTTTTATGGCCATATGTACATGTATAATGTTTTATAAACGATTTAAATTCCGTATTTTCTCATTACTAAGTTGTTTCTGAAACACATGTTACCTCATGTACAACGATTTACTTGTGCTATTGCAATGAAGCCACAAAACGTTCATTTTACCTGGAGCAGCACCATAGATTGTTACTTGAAGTAATTGGAAGGAACTGTTACTGGAAGTGGAAACTGATTCCAAGAGAGGAATTGAACATAGAGAAATGACAAGTTCAACTTAATTTGTGCTCTCGTTTTACTGTACAAGAAAAGAATTCAAAGCTGGAAGGAAACTCTGTCCCTGACTTTTTCGAGTGTGTTCTTTACTCACATAAAACTTGTCCGTAAATTTCTAGTTGAGAGTATTACAAAAGGAAACAATATGCCATTTGAAGGCCAAAATAGATAAAATGGAAATAACGTTGTTTTAAAAGTGTTCTACTGCAAAGAAGCAAAGATATGTAGGTTTAAATGTACCTTATGCCTAGATATTTCACTCCTGACATGATTGTCTTGTTGCAGGAGTCCGTTATCCATTTCTTTATTCTGGTCCTGAGTTCACCATAGCAATAAGGATTCCAAAAAGCAGGATCCGTGAGTATGATTAGCAAAAGGAGCCTCTTTTCAAACCAGTGCTTTAAGGATGGTCCCAAAGAAATATGTGGGGTTTTTTTCCGTGCTTGTTTGTTTAGTTTGTGCTGCTTCTGGGGCTTGAACTCAGTCTGGACCCTGTCCCTAAACAGTTGTCTTTCCTGTCCTCCTGCCACCATAGCTAGTACTCCACTGCTTGAGCAACAACTCCACTTCTTGCTTTTTTGGTATTTAATTACAGATAAGAGTTTGCCAGACTCTTCTGCCTGTTGGCTTTTAGATTGTAATAAATCCAAGAGACATCAACTGTATGGACTTCTCTTTTGAACCAAGACGTGTTAGATGAAGTTTATTATAAATCTAGTATTCAACAATTTTTTAAAAGAAGAGAATATGTTCAGCAAAGAAACCATAATTTAACTCAGCAAACGTAGGTTCACTGAATTATTTTGGAATTATGTTCTCTGCTTGGGAAGATTACTATTGACTTCGTCGTTCTTTTTGAGGAACTTTTTCTGTTGGTCGTGGGGCTTGAACTCTGATCTTGGGTGCTGTCCCTCAGCACTTCAGCTGAAGATGAGTGCTCTACCACTTTAGCTACAGCACTACTTCCGGATTTCTGATGGTAATTTAAGATAAGTTTCTCATGGATTTTCCTGACCAGGCTGGCTTTGAACCACAATCCTCTGGTTTCAACCTCCTGAGTAGCTAGTGTTACAAGTGTGAGTCACCAGCACTCAGCTCGTATTTGCATTTATGTGCACTTAATGACACTATGTTAACAAAGAATGGAAATTTGAATCAAATTGTGTGACATTGCAGCTTTCAATAAAATGGAGGTAGCAATAAATATGTCCTCCTTTTCCATGTTCTTACATTAATGACTCATGAGCTATGGGACTCTTACATTAGCATCCTCTGTTGTCTGTGTATGTGGACTTAGTATCAGAAATTGTTCATAGAGAAATAGAGAAAGACAGATTTGTAGAAAGCAAAGGAGATCAGGTATGAAAGAGCAGCATAGAAGGATATACAACTTATCACACAGAGATTACGAACTAGTCTAAGTTGTTAGAATGCTAAAGACAATGAGGAATAAGCCTAGTTGATAACTTGTTCTTCAATAACCAAAAATGGTTCTCTACAACAGTTTATGGTATAACTTAGTTATTATTATCATTTATTCCTTCCATCTGGAGTTATTCCTTCTGTCAAAACTATTAATTAACCTCTGCCTTTTTGGTGCCTTAGCTTACCATAAAGATTTTCAAATCTCACTTATACTACCCTTCTGATTGTGAATTGCAGTGGTCACTCACGAGCCTGGAATCTTTGAATTTCCAGGATTAATCTTCACTGATATCTAAGCACAGTCCTGGTATTAATTGCCATGAGCTATTAACACAACGTTTTTTTTTGTTCAGCACAGTATTCTAATATAGGTAAAGTACATGAATTAAGGACTATTGATAGGTATCATTTGGAAGGAGCAATTATATATTCCAAGCATGGGTTCTTTATTTTGCTTTTCCTAGTTAAATGACTTTTTTGCCAGTACTAGGGCTTGAACTCAGGGCCAGGGAACTGTTCCTGAGCTTCTTTTTTTGTTTTTGTTTTTGTTTTTGATCAAGGCTAGAACTCTACCACCTGAGGCAAAACACCACTTCCAGTGTTTCTTTTTCTCTTTATGTGGTACTGAGTAATTGAACCCAGGGTTTCATGTATGCTAAGCAATAACGGTTCCATGAAACTACATTCCCAGAGCCCTAAATGACTTTCTTTTTTTATATTAATAATTTTTTGTGTTAAAATACAATACAGAGGGGTTATAATTACATGAGCAAGGTAATGACTACATTTCTTATCAAACATTTTTGCCTCCTCCTTTGTTTCCCCTTACCATCCCTGCCCACCGATCCCCTCATACTGCCAAAGTTGTAAAGTTCTTTTTTTTGACATAATGTCTTGTTGCAATGGAAATTTCTTAAGATGGCATTGCTTTTTCATTCCGTTAATATGTATTACAATTTAGGCCAGGTGGTAGAAAAGGAAGTGGAAAACAATACTAAGTCCAGTAAGGCTGACATTCCTATCACATCACTAAGGAAATAATGTGAAGACCTGCAGGACTCTTAGGGCTGTTGTATGTGATATTATTATGTAAAACACTATTAACTGTCATCCCCGACATCCATAACATTCTGCTTCCACTTTCCTTGTGAAGAACCAATTATCTACGCCTTTTTATTGACTGGGTGTGCTTTCTAGGAAGGAAGAAGGAGGATGTAGTATGTGATGGTGGAAAAATATGTATATTGGCTCTCTGGCCACATTTTTTGCATTTTTAAAAAGTGCTACTGATGAACTCCCACTTACATCTAATTGACTTGCTGTTTGCACAAGATGCAGATAAATGAAGACATTTATTCTGGTGGATAGTCACATATATTAAAAAATCCATTTCTGGAAAAATAAGATACTAGGTAAGAAATTATAAATTATTGTCTATAAAAAGGTGTCTTTTCTTGGAGAACAAAAGGTAGTATTGAAGTGATTACTCCAACATTCTTTGAGATTTTATGCTGTCTCAGTATCAAAATGTTCTCTAATTTCTGTAACATCCAAACGTAAAAGACATGATTTGAAGATCTCAGTAGTTTCAGAAAATAAGGAACGTAATAGCATCCTTCCTGCAGACACATGTGATGGCAAGTATGATTGATTGTATTATGGTTCTCTTTTTTTTCCTGTTTATCTCAAGTGTTACATATCTTGGCATATGACTCTATGTCCTGAATCAGCTTCCTGTAGGTGAGATTTACCTCTACTCTGCAATGTCAAGGTTGGTCATGTGACTTACTTCAGTTTACAGAAGTGAACCAGAAGTGGTGAAAGGCTATTTCTAGGGGAAGATATCTATCTCATTATCTGTGTCTTTTTTCCCCTTAGCTATCAAAGTAGCATATTTCCAGAGGGAGTCTTCTTTCAACTTATATGTTGGAAGAGTATAGCATGTGAAATTGAGGCAAAACTCAAATACAACCTCATACATATAACACAGGCAGAACTAAGCTAATATTAGAATATGATATTAAGATGCTAGTTTCTTACCATTCTTTTATACCTTTATGATAGTTGACTATAGTACACTAGAATTTGACAAATCCTAAACAAGAACTAAACAAATTGATAACATTTCTTATTGGATGATATTACAATTTTTAATAAATAAGCATTCTCCATGTGATAACTTGTGGGATTATCTATTTCTATAGATGTGTTTAATCACTCTAGAGCACAGTATCTAATATCCACAATCATTATCCAGACTTTGTGATTGAGATGAGGAAGAAAATAATATCTAGATTTCTCTTTCTCTTTTCCTCTTCTCCTTTTTCTAGTGTGGATTCTCATCTTTTCTCCAAATTCTCCTTTTAATAAAGGAAGAATGACACATTGTGGATATGAAGCAAAAGGCTTCAAAACCAGAATTTCCTTCTTTCAGAAATAGATGAAGTAAATCAGAGTGGCTCAATGAAGAATAAAAACATGATTATTTTTCCCTTTCTGGATTTCACCATATACTCTGAACATGACTCTAAACAGCTAGTGAACAATTTGCCTTGGCTAACTTTATAAAAATATAGTTTCTAAAATAAATGATAATTAAAAAGTTAAAAATAATTTAAAAATAAATAGTAATTTGTTGTTTGCTTTGGGGAGGCATGAAATAAGACTGCATTAACATTGTGTGAGTTGAGAGGCTAAATTTTATCAGAATGTAAACATAATGAAAAATAGATGATTTTAAGATAAATAGCTAGTAGATACATTTTTACTTTGACATACCCACAGAGATATATTTTTTTTCTTCTTTTCCTCTCCATGCTGATTCAACTTCAATAAGCAGTCAATGTAATGCAAATGGCTGTGTTTCTTTCAGAAATAGAACAGATCCAAAAAAGTTAGAAAATGAGAACCAGTATCGGGTAATGCATTCTTTAAAAATAGCAGTCAAATAAATATTAACCATAATTCCAAAATAATAACAATCCAATGCTCTTCAAACGAGAAGACTGTAAGCAGAATATACAAAAAGTGATAGTGCCACAACTACTTCAGGTGTTGCTCTCTGGCATTTAGGATTTCTAGTACATGACAATGTTTTAATCAGGATTAATTGCTTTCCAGGACTAATTTTTTTTGTTTAGTTATATTTCATTGAAGAAATACATTGTTCAAAATTAATGAAAGGGTAACAGTTTATAGTAGAAAGAATGCTCCACACTCATTTTACATATCAAAATACCTTTCCATAATATCTGTCTTCCCCAAATAACTAATCTCTCAAATGTACATTTGCATTATATGTATATTAGTTTGTAAAATAATCACCTTTCATAATCCAAGGAACACAAATATGAAGAATTATCAGATGGGGGAAATATATTCAAATGGGTACTTTAAAGTCCCAGGTGTAGTTCGAAAGGACATGATGAGGTTAGAACCATCAAAGACATGTAAAGATGCTATATTAGAAAATAAAACAACAACAACCCAGATTCTGAATTTCTGGAAAGAAGAACAGCAAGTAAATGCTTTTTCCACTAAAATTATTTGAAAAATATTTTAGCTCTGTAGGTGGCTCGATTTTAATCTAATGAGACTTCTTTTAAATTTCTGTCATTTAGAACTGATAAATACAGATTATTCAAGCCAACTAACGTGTAGAAATATTTTACAGCAGATTTAGCTTAGTAAACTAATTCAACTACAGCCTTTTCCTGAAGCAACTACAGGGACACAACATTTCCTAGTTTTTGAGAATAAGAAAATGTTGCCACTGTCTATGTACACATGTATGATGTGCATAATAATTACGGGCCTTACATAGAGAAGTCTTGAAATTCTAAATAAGAAGTTTTCTATCTTTATTTTCTCATTTGGAGATCACTAAATACCAAAATTATGTAGAAGGCTAGGGTAAGAATGTGGAAATGAAATGTCTCCTAATATTATAGAGATAATATATGTCATTTTGAGTTACAGTTTCTAAAGTAATAAAAATAAGATAAAACAGATTCAAAACTCACTTTTCTATCCTTCCTAACTTTCCAACAGCAATTAGAGAATCCAGTAAATGTCCAGCCATCCCAGGATGGTATAGGATCACTAGACGGTGAAAAAGAAGATAACAAAAATGGTTCCCCTGAAACAATGGGAAACAAAATCTACATCTACAGAGTGTGATATAGCTAGAAAATAGTTTCCACTATTCTAAGTCTTTGATATTTTAGGTTTGTTTACACAGCATCTTTCTACTCTTATGAAATGACCCATTATTAATACTCAAGTGTTTGCTGCTTATAACCCAGAAACAAACAATGCTTCTAAATGTAAAGAAGAATGATATTAAGAGTAATCAAGGCTACTTCCATAGCTATAACTGATAAATAAGAATGATATTGGGGAATAGTCCAATAATCTTGAACTTTTTCATACCATTCTCTTCTCCAACACGAGAAGTCCTAGTCAAAATATGATAAACATTAATAGAGGATTTTTATATTTTTTATTGTTCACACCAAAGCAAATACATTTTCCTCTTTGCAAGCCTGACTTTAAAAGAGTCAGACCCCCAAAATTATTTTATAGACAAAAGTTTACTGCTTTGACTTAGGTGTTTTCCTGCCTTTGGGTGTTGTTCTCTATTATTTTGACAACTGCATAGAAAATCAAGATAATTCCATTATGCTTGTGTTGAATTGTTCAAAGTCTTCAAACAAAGTTTTCTGTTCCCTTCTTCACTGCTAATTAAAGTTTAATTATTGCTCTTTAAATGTAACAAAAAGTGATACTTTAACGTACATTCTCATCGAAATGGATGAAAACAGGAGTGTCTGTGATTGCTTTTTTAATAGTTTTCAAGTATTTTCCTTGGCTGTTTTCATTATTGCCTTTGTTCCGGTCTTCTAATCAGGAACAGAAAGTTACCCAAAAATATCTTCTAAGATATAGGATGTTAGGTAGAAAAAAAATAGATGTATAATTAAAGATTTTTATCTTCTTAAAGACTGAAAAGCTCAGAAGACATTTTGCTATTACTGGCATTGTTAAGGTGATTTGAATAATTTGGTTCTTAAACTAAGTGAAACATTACTTGTTCCAACAATGATTATGGCTTATACTTTTCTGCTCCAATGAGATGAAAGGTCTGACTATGTTGGAGGGCATATTGATTTTAGGGTAGGAGGGTTAAATATAGAAAGCCAAGGAAGATTCCTAAAACAGTATTGGCTTTCATGTATCACTTAATTATACTTAAGGTATATAAGTATAGAAATATACAAAAACGAATTGAGTGACAAATGTGTGATTTACAAAATTGATTCAATGACAACTAATCCAGAAAGCAATTCTCTATATTATATAAACTAGTATACCAAGTAAGGATTAAAAAATTTTTAGAGTATAGTTTTTAACATTTATGTCAAAATATTTGTTTATTTCTGTTTATTTTTTAATTTTTGTTGGTCGTGGGGCTTGAAATCTGGGCCTGAACACTGTCACTCAGCTCTTCAGCTCAAGACTAGTGCTCTACCACTTGAGCCATTGCCAGTTTTCTGGTGGCTCATTGGAAATAAGAGTCTCATGGACTTTCCTGCCTAGGCTGGCTTTGAACCATGAGTCTCAGCTCTCAGCCTTCTTAGTAGCTAGGGTTATAAGCATGAGCCACTGGCTCCTAGCTACACAATTATTTTTTACATAGCTATGAGATATTGATTGATAATCGCATTCATTTATATGTTGTGTAATGATAAAGCTACATCATATCCATTAATTTCTACATGTAACATTTCTTTTTAGTGAGAATGCTCAAAAACATCTTCTGGCTAGGATGAAATATCTATTCTTAACTATAATCACTTTGCTTCTTGTAGTATACAATTAATATATTTAGTTTTAGTCCTGGAAGTCTGCTAATTAAAGTTACATAAAACATGAATTGTAAAGTGAAAGAAATTCATGACTCCATTACTTGTTTTAAGAAAACAATTATGCCTTTTGTTACCAATTATATTTTTGTGGGAATGTGGAATATTAATTGATTTACTGGTTAAAATTTATAACAGTTACATTATATCAAGTTGATTCTAACTTGTTTGGTCCCCGGGGCTTGAACTCAGGGTCCCTGAGATTTGTTGCAATTTTTTAACAATTTACCATTTCAGTCATGCCTCACTTCTGGCTTTTTTGCTGATTAATCAGAGATAAGATTATCAGGGAGTTTATTTTGTGGGCTGCCTTCAAACAGCAATACTCAAATCACAGCCTCCCAAGTAGCTAGGAGGAGATACATGAGCCACCTGCTCCCAACTTCTATTCACCACTTATATATGAGCTTTCATAGACTAAATTGTTTTACATTTTTATTGAGTTCAACTCTTTCATTTTCCTTTCCTATAGTTTTAATGCCAAATTTGACTGCTTCATATCAAAATTGTCAAAACATCTTCCTTTGCTTTACATTTACATCTCTTTTTTGTTTTATATGCCACGTTTTAATCCTGCTTGAAGTTAACATTTGAATAAATTGCTATGTTTAAGTCAATGTTCACTTTTTAATTTTCCCAAATATACTATCACCTATACTATCACCTCTTATTAAGCAGAACGTCATTCCACAAATGTTTGGATTTACCCCTTATTAAATATTCCTTGATAATATTTATGTGGATCTAATCTGGTACCCTACAGACCCATTGAGGTGTAAATCTTTCCTCTACAAATATAACAATTTTACACTAATAACTTTAATATTTTACAGAGAAATATATTCCAGTTTATTTTTCTTTGTCAATGACTCAAAGAGTGGTAGTCAGGTGTTTTTAGAAATTGTCATAAACATAAATAAAACTGTGAAGCCGAGCGCTGTTGGCTCATGCTTGTAATCCTAGCTGCATAGATGCTGAGATCTGAGGAGTGTGGTTAAAATCTAGCTTGAATGGGAATGTCCCTAAGACACTTATGTCTAATTAACCACCCGAAAACCGAAAGTGGCACAGTTGCTCGATGAGTAGAGCATTCACTTTGAACTGAAGAACAGAAGGACAGCACTAGGACTAGAGATTTCAAGCCCCATGAATGACAAAAAAAAGGGGAAGAGACAATTTATATCTTTTCTCAATTGTATCCTCCAATCAACAAAAATTATGACTCCATTTATTTAGATTTTTGCTTTTATATTCAACATTGTATAATTTTCAATGATGGTAAGTAAATAGCACTTTAATACATTTTGACAATGTGTGAAGGTAGCACAAAGAAATTCACAGAAAACAGTTGAAATATAAAGGACAATATGCCTCGGACCGGCTCTGTAGGGACAAGGGAGGACACCTAGTGGAGGTAAATAGAACAGGTGGGGAGATGGAAAACAGACAACTCACACACAAGAAGAGTGAATGCTGAGTGTGATTATTGCAGAAGATAACAAGCTTTTATAGAAAAAGTCTCCATGAGAAAGGGCAAAAGGTTACACAATCTTGGTGCAAGGCTTCGTTTTGGGTGGTCACCAGCTGGTCGCTTGATCTTGTTTTGGGATGACAAGCTAGGATGATAGGCGCTTGTTTTCGGCTTTACCTCTATTTTTAAGAAATACAATTGGTTTAGATATTTATCACCTATTAACCATTAACCAGAGCATATGGGCAAGGTGCTGGACAAAAAGGCATGAACTCTTGTACATTATTGTTACTTTTGTTTAGTTTTGTACTTTATGCGTTTCAAATCTTTTCTAAGCAATTGTGCTTCTTTGCCATTCTTACTTCTTCTTCTAAGAAGTTATCTTTAAGTCTTTATCCCATATATTAATTGGGTTCTTGTTTATTTGAGGGGTTATTTTTGTTGGTTTTAACGTTTTGACCTCTAAATATGGGTTAGTTATGAAAACACTTGTCTAATGCTTAGCTAGTAAAAATCTTCTTCAATTCTGTTCTCTTTCTATATATCCTGCTAACTTTTTCCATTGCCATGTAGAAACTCTTCAGTATGATGCGATTCCATTGGTCCAGAAAGAATGATATTACACCATTCATAAGGAAATGGAAAGACTTGGAGCAAACTTATATTAAGTGAAGAAAGACAGACTCAAATAAATATAGGTTGCCTAATTTCCCTCATTTGTTGTAGTAGAATGTGCCTCTAATTGTACATGTAAACACAGTTGGATGGTAAAAGAGAAAACATTACACTTGGACATGATAAATTTTATGGGATTCTAAACATTTATACAGTTATATCAAAGGAGGATGCCCTTTGGAAAGGATCACAAAGGATCAATAGCTGTACGAATATTGTCATATAAAATAATGTTCATTAACATGATCTCCAAGAAATGATTATGAGTGTTTGTTTATTATTTTGCTTTTTCCTTCAGTGTTCTGATGCCGTTGTTTTTTTTAAATTTCTGCACCTTTGGTCTTATATGTACGTTTGGATAGGGCAAGAGAGAAAAGAGAAATGGTGGCACAAATGCTTAAATGCATCAGTGCTATTCAATAGACACTACATTGTTAATGAACTGTACAACTTACGCGAGAGGGAGGGTGAAAGGGAAAAACTGTGAGAACATGAGTGAAGAGGTGACACTGTTCAAAAAGAAATGTGCTCATTTACTCACTTATGTAATTGTAACCCCTCTGTACAACATCTTTACAAATTAAAAATGGACCTCATAATCAGACTAGAGGAGCTATACTAATATTAGATAAAATTGGCTTTAAAATAAAAGTGGTATGAAAGTAAAAAGAGACAAAGAAGGACATTAAATACTGACGAAGAAAACTCTCCATCAGAGGTTTATAACAATTCTAAATATCAGTATCCTGAATCCTAGAGCTCTCAAATTAATCAGAGAAATACTAATTACCCTAAAAACATGCATACATCCAAATAAATTGTTGGTTGCTTGAACAAAACATTCTTACCTCTGGACAGGCCATCAAGGTAAAAACTTAGCAAAAATCTTTAGAGCTAAATAACTGTATTGTCAAGCTATACCTAACAGATATCTACAGAGTATTTTACCTACTATTGTCACAATATATATTCCACACAGCAACCCATGGAATGTTCTCCAAAGTAGATCATATCTTAGATCACAAGGGAAATCTTTCAAAATTCAAAAATAAAAATGAAATTACTCTTTGTATCCTGTCAGACCATGATGGGACCAAATTAGATCTAGACATCAAAAGGCATCACATAACATTCTGAAACTCACAGAGACTGAATAACACATTGCTAAATCATCAGTGAGTCACTGAAGAGATATGCAGGGAAGTTCCAGCGTTTATGGAATTCAGTGGAAGTGAACACACAAAATACTACCTCCTCTGGGACACAGCAGCAGCACAGACAATACTCAGAGGAATATTTATAGCTTTGAGTATGTACATCAACAAATTAGATAAATCTTAAATCAGCACTAATGGTGCACCACTAAGTATTTGACAAAACAGGAAAAACAAAACCAAAAATCAGTAGACAGAAATAATACAAATTAGATTAAAGAAATAAATTAATCAGTCTCAAAAACATACAATCATAATTGACTTTTATCTACTAGTTGCTCAAAAATTCACCCAATGAATGTCAATGTCGCTATTTTCAGAGATAGACTCAACCAGCTAAAACCAGTGAACAAAACAAACTTCTAGGATTCTAAGAAACAACATTTTGTTTACCTTTTTAACAGAAATTTACTCTGTTGTTCTTATTAAGGAGATTTATAGATGGATTACAATTACAAGTGTCAGATTATGAGTACATTTCCTTTTGTGAAATGTCTTCAGTACCCACACTTGTTCCCAATCCCACCCTCCTGTCCCTACCCATGTGTTAAATAGTTCACTTTCATCAATGTTCAATGAACTCCACTGTTGCAATTTTTCACTCTTTTCCCTAAAGCTCTGTGCCCACCCCTCACCTTCCTGAAGACATACAATGAATATACCAAGCATAAGGTAAAAAAGACAGAATTATCACAAACTTTAAACAACAACAAACACAAAACACAAAAGTTTTCTGTTTCCATAACTTACAGGTAGTTTGAGAATGTATATCTTGTTATATTAATCTAATTATTTTTTATCATTAAGTCAATTCAGGGGTTAATGTGTGATAACATAATTTTGCTTTCTATTTAATGATGCTTTTTATTTTAATATTAAATATGTAAGTAACACAATTCAAGTCCTAGTGAAATTTGAAAGTGCAGATTTAAATGTTCCAAATGTCTAATAATTCAATTTTGGCAACCAAAATGAAAAACAGGCATATTTTATCCTCAAGAATGTCATTATTTCATGTGTAAAAAATAAAATAAATATAATGTTAATTCAGTGGACATAAGGAATCAAATACTTATGCAATTCATCAGTACCATAGATTATGACATCTATTAATAAAATTAATAGAACTTGTTTTAAGTAGATTACTTAAGACATGAAGAAAGTGATAATTTTCTTTTCTAAGTGAAGTTGTATAGAAATCACAGTCCAAAGATTCCAGAATTCTGTGTGCTTTATACATGTCAATTTACACATATTCTAGGCTCATCTTAACATTATTTGAATATAACTGAGAACAGAATTAGAATTAAAAAATCATGCAAACGGTTAGCTGTATTTTGTGACTAAATAGGTCTCTTTTATATCTCTTTATATTATTTCAAAAGTCTGAAAAATTTATTTAAGTCACATCAAAAATAATGAGAAATAAGCACCCTTAGCTCCTTAAAAGACAATCAATAAAAATAGGAAACAACAGGGCTGGGAAGGTACCTCAGCGGTAGAGTGCATGCCTTGCAAGCATGAGGCCCTCGGTTCGATTCCTCAGCACCACATAAACAGAAAAAGCCGGAAGTGGTGCTGTGGCTCCAGTGGTAGAGCGCTAGCCTTGAGCTGAAGAGCTGAGGGACAGCGCCCAGACCCAGAGTTCAGGCCCCATGACCGGCAAAAAAAAATAAAATAAATAGGAAACAACAAAGAAAAAATTGAACCTCATTTTGCATGTGGTCTTTGTATATTGTGGTGCTTTGTTTTTGTGGATTATGTGACTATCCCATGAATCTGGTCTCAAATCACAAGGGCTACAGGAAGAAAATTTCAAAATCCCTAGAGCAGCTATTATAGCTGTGCAGTTGTTTGTTGGTTTCACTAAAGTCACAGCTGGACATGAACACTACAAAGGAAATAATTCTACTGCTTTGCAGGCAAGAATGTGATGAAAAGCATACTGTTATCTTCTTAGATGAAATAAGAAGTCCACACTTTAAAAGCTGACTAAATGATCAGCCCTTTGAATAACAGTGCCATTTTTAATGCACTCTAGATAATTCTAATCCTTCATCCCTCCACAACCATTAATGACATTCACAAATCATTGCCAAGGGGAATTTCCAGTTCTATATGATATTTCATTTGGATTAGGAGTAACATAAACAATAATTCAAGTTCTTGAGAATATTTAATTTAGAATAAGCAAACAGATTCAACTCCATAGCATAACCTTTAGGAAAAATGAATTAAGATATATGGCATGTCCTTTGTAATTTAATTATAGACATTAAGGCAAAATGTCAGAAACACTCTGCAAGAAGGAAACAGAAGTTTTGATAAGATATATTAAAGATTACAAGTAATTTTACCTACAATTTCTATTACATGATAGCATATTTTTTCTGCTAATCAGAGACAAAATATTTTTAATTATGATATGAAAAATGCATTATCATGAATGAATGAAATCAGGGTGTAGATGGCTCAAGTGCTGGTTGGTTCTGTTAAATATTCTCATTATTTTTAATGATCTGGTGTTTTTGTCTGTGTGGAATTATGAATGTATTTTACGTCTGGGCAGGAAAATTTGATTATTAGATCACTGCTGACACCCAGTGTCAGGAATCTAACCTGAGTCAGAGTGGTAAATATATGTGTGTGCGTGTGTGATTGTGTGGGTGCCTGCAAGTCTGTAGTTAGAAAGAAGTATCTCATTTTCCTCAGGGTATAAACTTAATTCTATTAGTTATACTTCATTAATGACAGCAGATAAAAGTAACTAACATTTTGAGACATATGTTTATGTTCCTATGTTTGCATGAACAAAATAAAAAGTTATATTTTGGGTATGAGTTTTGTGAAACGTCAGTTGAAAGTATAAATATCATGACAAAGATGTCAATGGCAATTATTTCAGTGTAGATCAATTTCAGACAACACTTGGAAGAATATGTAATCATTTATGAAAATGCAACATTTATTGATTCTCAAAAGCTACACAATTCGAGAAATATTTTGGAAAACAATTAAATTATGGAAACATAAAAGTAATCTGATTATTTACTGCATACAGTTTTATATTTTAGTTTCGTCAAGTAAAAATGCCATTTATTTCTACTGGATAGGAAGGAAAATCCTAAATATTACAGTTTGTGCAATATTTCACATTGAGAAGCTTTGTCTATATCTTTGTCTATTTCTTTTGTTTCTGCTTTCCTATTCATAATTCTGTGTCTCATAGTCTTCTTCTAAGGACTTTTTCTTTCTGCCAGTTTGAAGCTTGAACATACATTATGCTCTGTTTTGTTTTTTTTTGTTTTTTGTTTTTGCAAACTGTAGTCAGTCTACTATTTGAACCATGCCCCAGCCCAGAAATTTTTGTAGTTAATTGGAGATAGAAGCTCATGAACTTTCCTACCAGCCTGAAAACCATTATCCCCCAAGTCTCGTACTTAATAATTGGGATTATAGAGATGAGTCTTGGATCTGAAGAGTCAATGACTTTTCGTGTCTTATAGCTTCTGCATGTTTGCTAGTAATTGCAATAATAAACTAGCACAGATTGGGTAGCATTAAAATTGTAAATACATTGTCTCTGAGTTGGTGGAATTAGAACTCCAGATTAGAGTTGGCTTCTGATTCCTCTTTCCTTGGCATATTCAAGACATTCTGCTTCTCTTGGAGTAGACTTCAACTTAAATGCTACCTTTGAGATTCTGTTTCCATATGCAGTCACTTTGTAAGACAATGGGTTTTTTTAACTCTAGTCTGATTTCAGTGGGACATAACATATTACTTAATAGAAGAAAATCTCTAATATGAAATTATTTGTTTGGGGTAGGGAAGTTATGGTTATACTTTTTAAAAATAGCAAAAGAGGTAAAGGTTTTATTAGAACTTGTAAGACAAGTATGAAGTCTTGATCTTAGACATGCCACATTTAAGTTCCCAGCCCTCCTGGAGATTGAACTCAAAGCCTATACTTGTGAAACAGCATCTCTATTACTACCATACCTGCAGATTATAATTTGATTGCTTATTTTGAGGTAGTATCACTATGCCTGGGCCTGCTTGGACTGAGGTCCTCCTAACACAAGCATAATACATTTTGCCTGGAACTGGAATTCTCTAAGCTCTGTTTTCCAAGTAGATAATATTATAGATTTGAACCACTTATCCAGTAAAGGTATTCAATTTCAAAATATCTTGACATTGCCTATATTTGTGCTTAACATATATAGCTAACCTTAATTTTCTCCCTCTTTTGTTTAGTACTCTGAGTTGAAAACATTGGCTTTCTTGATATACATGGCTTTGTTTTGGATGGAATCACATCACAATCAAAAAAGTCTCACAAAAGTTTATGTCAAAAATCATGGAAAACAAGGCTTCAGGTTGGAAAAATCACTGATCTTTAAGTTATAATTGCAGTATTATTTATAGTGTTAGTCAATGCTTGCTTAAGTATCAGGAGGAAGCAGAAATGTGAAAGATGTCAGGTCTCAGTAGAAATTTTGTAGTTGTCACTTCATGTTGTCTTCCTTCCTTTAAGCTTGTTTCATTAAAACCCTCTGGGTGTATATTGGTTGGACTGATTGTTAATCATCTCTGGAAATAAAGCTGATTTTAAAAGGCTGATGGTGTTGTAAATAAAGGAATGATCAGAATATGCAGAGATATTGTCACAGATTGAGCCGACCAGGTTAACTGCTGAACAGCAAAAAAAAAGCAAAGTTTCAAGTTTGAAGATCCACATTGGAACATATACAGGTATATATACATATACATATACATACATACATGAAAAATTAAATCTCCAGTAGATTATAGAGAAACTTGGAGTGACAGGTATTAAACTATATCAAACTGGTTGCAGGAAAGGTACAGTAAAATATAGATAGTTTAGCATAGATTTTGCATACATTTTGTAGAGGATGAAAGTTCTTCCTTCATTATATACTTTACAAATATCCTTATTATGTTTTAAGTTTTTTTCTGAAAATACCATACAGAGGGGTTACAATTACAGGGACAATGTAATAAGTACATTTCTTATCAAGCATTGTTACCTCCTCCTTTCTATCCCTTTATCATCCCTTTCCATCTCCCTTTCCTGACCCTCTCTCCCATCTTGAGCCAAAGTTGTAAATTTCATTTTTCTACATAACATCTTTTACATCTCATTGTTGCACTGGGTCCACCTGTATCCCTATTTAAACAATTTGGTTTTTTCTTCCCCTCCACAAATTATACCAACATCAAATACAATAAAAACTAGGTTAAGATTTTTCTTATATTGTAGTAGCAGCATCTATAAAATGCTGAAAATTTGAATTACACAAAATATTCAACATGGGTAGGCACTGGTGGCTCAAGAATGTAATCTTCGCTAGTTAAGTGGCTAAGATGTGAAGATCACAGTTCAAATCCAGCCTGCATATGAAAGTTCATTAGATTCTTATCTCCAATTAACCACCAGGGCAAATGGAGTTCCAGTTCAGATTGTATGTCAAGCACTGGCTTAGGACACAAAAACATCATCCAGGCCCTGAGTTTAAGCCCTGGGATCTACAGAAACAAAAATATAAAATAAAACATGGAGTTAGATATTTTATAATGAAGCATAATTTAATATACTCTACATTGTTAGAAAGACTAGATTTCTGGATTAGCTTTATAACCTACCATAATAAGTGATGTTGTCGACTTATTGAACAGAAATGTTGATTCAGATTTACAAGTTTGAAGGTTTCAGTTATGTTCAGTTGGTTTTATTGCTTTGGGAGCCTGTGACAAGACAATAGCTAGGTGGCGAGTATGTCAAAGAGAAAAGCTTTTGACCTAGACTGATTAAAAGATAAAATAAGAAAGTAGTTGAGAGTCTATGTTCTCATAGCTTACACGCTGAAGAACTTAATCTCCAGAACTATTCAGATATTCTCCACAGTCTGGGAGGAAATAGAAAATCATTTTTCTTTAACACATAGATCTTTCTGAGGCATTCTAAAACCAACTGGCAACACCTTCACAAATGATAATGACTTGTCCAGGGGAAGAAGTAGGTAAATATTTCTGTAAATTCTAATCAAAACTCAGCAGACTAAAAATTTTATGGAATTTCTATTAAAATATTTTCTTGCAGACGGGGTGGGTCTTTATACTACAAATGTGTGTATCTGTGTGTTTGTATGTGTGTTGTGTGTGTTTGAATAAACTAATACAACAATGTAGCAGAGAAAAGGATTAATGGGGCTGGGAAGGTGGCTTAGTTGTGGAGCCCTTGCCTTGCATGCATGAGGCCCTTGGTTAGATTCCTCAGCACCACATAAGCAAAAAGAAAAAAGCCAGAAGTGGCGCTGTGACTCAAGTGGTAGAGCGCTGACCTTGAGCTGAATAGCTGAGTGACAACGCCCAGGCCAGAATTCAGGTCCCCCAATTGCCCCCCCCCAAAAAATATTAGTATGGCTTTTCGTTTTTCTTCTTATACTATGAAAGTCTGTCACAATTCCCAATCAAATCCTATCCAAGATTCAAACATTAATGCTGTCCCAAAAGTTTTGCATGCATGAAAGGCTGGGAAGGTGGCTCAGTGGTAGAGCACTTACCTTACTTACCAAAAGTTTTGCATGCCAATCCAAATATATCTACCTCATTTAAGATGGCCATGGTATATAAAATTTTAAGTCCTCCAATTACGTTTCACCAAGGAAACAACATATAATATTTCTTTAAAAATACCTAGATTGTAGAACACTTTACCCAGAAAATTGAAAGAATATACTTTATGGAATTTAATTTAAATATTTAGTCACTGAAATGGATGTTCTATATCCACAACTCAGAGCCCTATTAAACTACATAATTGCAAAACTCATCTATTACCATCTTCCATGAACACAGTCCCTCATGAAAACAAACCAGATGTGGTAAACAAATTAACATGTATGCCATTGTCAAATGCAGCTGTTCTAAAGCATGGAACTGACAGAGCAATTAATGCCTGTAAACAGCTGTTTCTAAGGAGTATGGAAAGTGATTTTTCCACTATAAGTGGAAAAGTCCACAGCTGTTTCAGATTGTGTTTCATTGTTGGCATTTGTGAGATATATTTTGGAAAACACAATGAATGAAAGCATGCTGTTTTGTAAAACTTTGCTGGCAGACACAGCAGGGAAGGAAAACTTTTGACATGTTTCAAATGAAAAGCCAGACAATAGGGTGGGTAAGTTGTGGTATGCAGTTTAAATACAGACTGAAGCAAACCAAAGAATGGGAAAAATTCTTTTTCCTTAAGAAATGCTCTCTGGTTATATTGTGCTATACATTATAATGGTGAAATAATCATTTCTTTGGAAAACTAAGGAAAAAACACTCACCTGTTGAACTTCTTTTTAAAGTGAATCTTAAATGACAAGGATGAAGAAATTTAAATGGGTTCATATTATCCAGTATTGCTTTAATTTTTGATTAAAAGTTAAAACAAACTGACAAACTATTAGTCCATGAAGATTTACAGAGTAAGTTTCTGGCATATATTTTATTTTGTTCCTCTTTTTTGGGGGGGTGGTGATATAAATATTTTATTTCAAAAAGGCAACTGGTTTTAACCATTACCCACAAAATTTGTGCAGTCATAGAATAAGATTTTTTTGATTAATTTAAGACAATAGTAGGCTCATTTTATGCCATCAGAAATATGAAAACCAATGACATTTTCACTGAACAACCATTAATAAAAAATCATGAAATAATATAGTAAAACTCCGTGTCAATTTTTTTTTGTTGGTTGTGGGCCTTGATCTCTGGGCCTGGGCACTGTCCCTCAGCTCTTCAGCTCAAGGCTACCACTGTACCATTTGAGCCACAGTGCCATTTCTGGTTTTAAGGCAGATTATTGGAGATAAGAGTCTCACAGACTTTTCTGCCCAGGATGGCTTTCAACAACGATGCTCAGATCTCATACTCCTGTGTAGCGAGGATTACAGGCATGAACCACCAAAGTCCAAATCCAGGTGAATTTTTAAAAAACAAGCTTATTGAAACGTCTAGCTTTTTCCAGTAAACAATCTTATTTTTTTTCAGAATTTACTTATAACTGAGTAATTTTTAGATGTAACCGTGAATTTTTTGTTTGTTTGTTTTTGGTCCGGTCATGGGGCCTAAACTCTGGGACTGAGCACTGTCCCTCAGCTCTTCAGTTCAAGGCTAGTGCCATACCACTTGAGCCACCTTCGCCACTTCCGGCTTTTTACTTTTTGCTTATGTGGTGCTGAGGAGTCGAAACCAGGGCCTCAGGCATGCAAGGCAAGCGCTATACCACTGAGCCAACTTCCCAGCCCATAACCCTGAATTTTTTTTATAGAATCAAATATAATTCTATTACTCAGTATTTCACAAAAATCCACTGTAATTGACTTACCCCAAAAGAAATTATTACATACTATCTCACACACTATAATCATTGCATTCTAAATAGTTTGGACCATTTCATATAAATTCTAGGTGCTATTTTATATTATAAATTCACATCTGTGGTTTTAAACTAAGAAGAAAAGATTTTAGAGGTAAAATCACATATGAATATGTAGTGTGGCTCAATTAAACCAAAAATTGTGAATTCATACAGACAAAATTATTTTCTTTCCACTAAATACGTTGAAGTAATACCATTGGAAATATTGAGGCAGGAAGTGGCAGAATTCAAATCTCATCAAACAATGTCTCTCTTATTCTGCTAACCCCTGCACTAAGAAGATGTCCCTTTTCCCAGTTGTCACAAAACTTGCAGTGTCTCTCTTAGAATTCTATTTGGAAAAGTTCTAAATCACTGATTCTTTTTTTTGTATTTTATGTTATATAAAACAAAATATAGGCACAAAACAATTGAAATAAAATGCACACATATGTTGAAGTCATCACAGCTGGAAAAACAACCAACAAATTGGAATTTCCCCAGAGCAAAAACATGTTGTGCCCAGTTTATTTTTTAAATTACAAAACCTTCAAACATACGTTAATTTAAGTAGAGCTATGACTGTCTCTCAGAAATAAGGTTGTGTTAATTTGTAATTAAATTCATCTGGATCAACCTAATATAGAAAATCCCTTGAATGGATCAAATTGTTTAAAACAAATGAAGCTGTATATAAAGTAAGATCTGCACATATTTAAAAGAAAAAATGCTACAGTATTAAATCCCAAAAATCATAACATTCTTAAAAATTCAGAAATGCAATTAGTAATTCCAAAATATCCATAATGAGAGCTAAATACTACTGACTTAACAAGAACAAAATGTGCAAATAATAGAATCTGAGCAGTGTACATGAGTGTACATAATTTAAAAATACTCCAAATTATACTGTTTTTAGAAGGTTGAATGTGGATTATCTAAAGGAAAACATCAGCACATTATATAAATGAAATTAAAAATCTCATGAAAAGAGAGAAGAGTAGTAGTTTCTGGAAAATAATATTTTAATAAATGGTGGTCAAAATCTAGTACTGACTAAATTGTATACCTAATTAATTAGATCCAAAGAAGACCCAAGTTACTCGAGCTGATTTGAAACTGTGGCAAAGTAGTAGAATACAACTGTAACATTATTATGGATGTTGACTCTGGCATGGAATTCAGTTCCTCTTTGATCTGACAAATGAATATATGAAAGAACATAACTTCTCCAACTAAATATCAAGACCTAACTAAACATATAACTAGAAAAGTCATCATGCAATCCGTATTGCAACTGGAATAAAAAGAAAAATCAGTCATACTGATTTTGTATTTATTTTATATGTTGGCTTTTTTCAAAAATTATATCCTTTGTCTTGCTTTTTTAAACATTGTGTTAAATGATTTATATCTTGGTAACTAATTTTGGATGCCTACTTAATATTTGTTCTGGGTTTAATATCTCACTTCAGATCCTAACCCATGAAATCTTGTTGTTTACAAAACAAATGCTAATAACCACTGTTTTTAATACACAAAATCTCATAAGCATGATTTCAGGAAGCATAGGTTAACATTTTGATATCATGGTCTCATGACTGATGAGGCCTATTGCATGAGTAAAGTTGTACCTACATTCCTCAGCCTAAATTTAGCCACTTTAAAAAAATGTTTATACCTTTATCTGTCACCCATCAGAGGTTAAACCAGAATATAGACTCTAAGGAAAATCATAAGGTAAGAATTGAGCTCTTCTGGATATAAAGTAAACCAAAATGCAGGATAGAGTAACTCATTCGACTAAAGTCAACTTATTTCTCTAAAACATGTTAAGCATTCCCTTACAATGTGTATTATTCTCAAGAAGGGACTGAAGAATGTGAGAAGAGGACTAAGCAAGTATTGTCTTCAAATATACATAATTTAGATTTACCTCTTTATTTCGTTACAGGAATTTTTGATAAAAACTGTTTGAATAATTGATTTCCTGGTCAGGTATAATATACTCGAGTTACATATACCAAACCGCATTCAGAAAATGGTACATAGTAATTGAGTAGAAAAATATTCTATAAATAACAAAAAGTATATACCTATAGGATAATATTTTGAAGAGTCAATTGGAAATATTCTAATATAATAATTTGAACAATTTCACATTGACAATAATTATCTAGAATACTTTAATGCTAATTGGACAAGATTGTCCTTCTAAATGAGCAAAACCTATTTCTCCTTTTACTTTATCAGGGAAATATCTAAGCTAAAAATGGAAAATAACATATGAATCTATAACAACTGGAATGAATTTTACTTTTTATTAGCAAATATTAATTTCACAAAAGTATTATATTGTGTTATACACATATGTCCACATAATGTAGCTTGTTAAATTTTATTCCTTTTATTAATTTTATTATCCTATTTTTATACTTGTATTTTATTATGTCACCATCCTAACTTATGAAATATTTGAACATATTTACTCCACAATATTTCTCTTCATCTCATCTCTTATTTTTTTCCAAACTTAATCAGTTCCATCTTTACACCTGGGTCATTCATTTTATTTTCTTGGTCTAGAGTCTGCATATGAGAAATCTAATATTTGTTTTTCACAGTATCGCTAATTGCTTTAATATGAAGGTTTCCAATTCTATTTTCTTGAAGATGATATGATTTCATAATTATGTGTGGCTAAATAGTATATCATTGTGTGTGTGTGTATATATATATACATATATATATATATATACATATATATATATGTTACAGTTTCTCTCTTCAATGAGTGATTAAGAAACATGTAGTTAATTCTGTATTTATGCTTTTTTATGTGGGAGAAGGAAGGATGGAAATAACGATGTTTGGAATAAGAAACATGCTCTTTAGACAGGCACTCTACTATAAGGATACAGGTGGACCCGTTGCAACAATGTTGCAACAAGTTGTCATGTTGAAAACGAACTTTACAACATTGGTGCAGGGTGGGGAGGACTGGGTGAGGGGTGGGGAGAGGTGGGAAGGGATGAGAAGGGGAAACAAAGGAGGAGGCTACAATGCTTGATAAGAAATATATTCATTATCTTGCCCATCTAAGTGTAACCCCTCTATACAGCGTTTTCACAATAAAAAATAAATAAAAATTTTAAAAAAAGAAACATCTCTCATCTGCTCTTTCATCAGTATTCCAATAATGCATTGTATTTAAAAATAAAATATAATTACATTTGCAAAGGTTTTCTTTTTCAGTATATATATATATATATATATATATATATATATATAATTTTTATTACAATGTTACCTTTAGTATGTCATGTGAGTATGGGGATGTATGTGAGCATGAAAATCTAGGCATGTTTGTACATGCAGCTGACTCAAAGGAAACTGGGCGTATGTGAGATACAGGATTCAAATGAAAGTTTGAGACCTGTAAGTTGCTAAATTGATGTATATGTCCAGTTTGTGGAGTGTGATTTCAAGATCACATTTGGGTAGGTTTTATACCACGTAAGTAGATGTTTCTAATCCAAAATCATAAGGAATAAAACAACAACTCTGTTTCATAATCATTCAGTCTTAGTACTCCAGACATTGTAATAAGTGGATAAAATGATTGAAAGTATGGTGGGTCAGTAGTAAGCCTTTAGACACTCTACATTTTCCCCAAAATCTTCAGATGTACTCTTTGGATATAAATTAAAAGTATATTTATCAACATACAGATATAATATGATCTTATATATGTAAATATATGTATATATTATAAGTACATCATATATTTACTTATATTTTAAATGTTTATCACAAATATTGATTTATATCTAAATGTAATTCATCTCATCATAGACACATAGACAGACAGACAGACAGACTGACAGGCAGACAGACGGACAGACAGATAGACAGACAGATAGATAGATAGATAGATAGATAGATAGATAGATAGATAGATAGATAGATAGATAGATAGGTAGATAGGTAGATAGATAGATAGATAGATAGATAGATAGATAGATAGATAGATAGATAGATAGATAGATAGATAGACAGACAGACAGACAGACAGACAGACCCATAGATAGATAGATAGATAGATAGATAGATAGATAGATAGATAGATAGATAGATAGATAGATAGATAGATAGATAGATAGATAGATAGATAGATAGATAGATAGATAGATAGATAGATAGATAGATAGATAGATAGATAGATAGATAGACAGATAGACAGATAGATAGATAGATGGATGGATGGTCAGTCGTGGGGCTTGAGCTATGGGCTTAGGTGCTGTCCAAGTACTCTTCAGATCAAGGCAAGAGCTCTACCGCTTACCGCTTGAGACGTAGCGCTATTTCCAGTTTTCTGGTAGTTTATTGGCGACAAGAATCTCATGGATTTTCCTGCCTGAGCTGGCATTGAACTATGATCCTCAGATCTCAGCCTCCTGAATAGCTAGGATTATAGGCATGAGCCACGGGCACCCGACTATACTTTTATCTGAGATTTGTTAGTGGAACAAAAGGTACAGAAACTATTATTCTTATCATGAAAGGACTTCACACTGACAGGTATAATTACAAGAAGAAAAACAATAACTATTCACAGTTGCACAAAAATACCTTAGGTGCCTAGCAAGACAGCATGCGTTTCCAGAAAATGCATGTGGTGTGAGCAGTTTGCAACCCAAGCGACAGTGGAAGATATTGGACCCTAAAAAAACCTGCCAATTGCGTAAACACAACCCTCTATGACATATTTAGCAAGGCCCATCTTAGAGATTCTTTTTAGGGACATGATGAAAAAATTTATAGTTTAGTTGCGATTACAGAACTCTTTTACACATATCACTCAACCATTAACTATATTTAACATAGTTCCTATTGCTCTAACTTATATTTTCTTGGCTCAGTAAACTGTTTTTTGTTTGTGACAAATTAGCTGTTCAAAAACATAGACATGGGTTTTTAATATTTTTGAAATTACTGTCTGTATAGTGTTGTATGAGATTAGCTTCTCTTTACCATATCAGGAATAAACTTAATCTGATTCAAACTTGGAAAAAGCTAGCTTGTTCTCTCTCCTAGAAAACCATCTATATAAACTTCTTTACATGTAAACAGACCCTCATTTACTTGCAAAAGTCTGTCAGTGAGTCAAACCTAACTCACCCAAATGAGGTGAATTCTTTTCTCATGCTTCCTTTACATTAAAAATGGTAAGAACTGTTCAGTAATGTGCATACTTTTTAGTATGAAGTGTGACTCCCATTTTAAATAATATAAATCAATTAGAGGAATTAGTTTAAGATGTGAAAGAGCCTTAAAAAGAGTCTTGGACCTTGAAAATTTTCCTGGGTATGAATTTTTGGAGAAATATCCCTTTTCAAAGACAAAGGACCCATTTTTTAAAAAAATATTGTTCTGGTACTGGGGTTTGAACTCCTGGCCTTGACCTCTATCTGGGCTTTAATTCTCAATGTTTGCTCTACACCACCTGAGCCACACCTTCACTTCTTCCATTTACCACAAGTGGAGAAAAGAATCTCTTAGGTTTATCTACTTGGAATAGCTTCGAATTGCAATTGTCAAATTTGAACCTACCAACTATCTAGGTGTAAGCCACTGGTGCTGTGCTAGAACTCACTTCTTAAGAATAAAAAAAAAATCACAAAAAGAGGAGAAAAAAACATTTGTTCAATTATTTATGTGTTGTCTGATAAACCTAATCACTTGCTACTGGAAGAGAAAAAGAGAAAAGTTAGAGATGAATATGCAGGAGAGAGACACAAAGAAAGAAGAGAGGAAGGGAGGTTAAATGAGGGGAGGGGAGTGGAAGGGAGGATACGAGAGGACCAGGTAGCTGAGTAGAATTGTCTACTCCTCACTTAGGTTTTGTTGGACAATCAGTACCTTTGCATTTATGTAGCCAAAGCTATTATGTTTGGTATTAGTAAGCTGGGATATAAAATACCAGTTTACGGGTAATAACCTATAAGTGTGCTTCCGTCTGCACCAAGGAAGCCAGAGTTAGGTTACTGTCAGAGAGAAGGCAAGAGGAAGCAATTTAAGTGATTCTGAGAAACAATAATTGACATGCCAGGAATGCTCCCTTGTATGGTGAAGTCAAGCATCAATCTTGTTCCCTGCTCCAGTCTTCCTCTCAACAAGAAAAGCAGAAACAGAAGAAGAAGGAGATATCTGAGTAATGATCATCACTCTGTTTACCCTTATCCATTGGTTTCAAAAAAAATAAAGTGAAAGGAGACTTAACCTGAACTAGTGGGGAAAATGGGAGGAAAAATTTCAGTCTAACTTATTGTGAAACTTTTAAAATAATTGGAGCAGCATTTCAAATACTGAAATAAAACTTTTTAAATTATTAACAGAAAGTAATTTGAAATTTATCGAAAATTTAGAAGACTACAGGGCTCACTACATTGTGTAAACTGAAAGTTAAAACTGATTCCTGCTTCTATTATCAGAAATTGAAGATCGTCCCTAAACTTCCAATACTAGGTAAATTACCCTTGATATTCACTTATACTGTGTGAATATAATTCAGAAAATATGACTTTAAATTTAGACTTCTGAAATGACAAGCGATGGGAATTCATGATAGATAACATAATGCTAAGAGCATGGAAATTATTTCCCTTCCAACTTCAGTGTGTAGAGAATAAAAATGCTCTATTGGATGGCCCTGAAAGTCCAATTCTAAATTTAGGACAGAAGGTGAATAGTAAAGGAGATCTATCTTAGCCATTCTGCGATTAGTTTTGTGGAGAAATATACTCATTTATGTAGGTCAAACCTGGAAGAGAGGATGTGGCAAGCCCATAGCCAAATGCCAAAGTAGAGATGTCTAACAAAATACCATGAATTTGAAACAAGTCTTAAAAGGGGATCTGGGCTAAAAGGGAGTAGAGTAGAAGAATGGAGAGGGAAATGGTGGACTAATACATTCATAACATTCAATGTACACGTCAGAATATAAGTAGGAAACATGAAGGGATAGGTGGGTTTGGGGTAAGGGAAGGAAGAAAAATGTGAAGTTTGACAATGATCCAGATGCACTGTATATTGAAATTCACATACACTCTATTCAACACTGGCATGATGAAGCAAAACCCCTCTGCACAACTAGCTAAACATAAATTTTTTGAAGTTTTAATATTCCGAGACCAGAAGCATAAACCTTTAGAGATAAATAAGAAGAGAATTGGCATATTGTTGAGGCTTGTTTCCCTTTCAATATACAAAATTTAGCGTGTCAAGTCTGCTGAAAATGTAAATTTTATTTTGCCTATTCTTTTATGCAAATTGCTTAAAATGTAGAGAACCAAATTCCAATATCCCTTCATTTCCAATTAAAAAAAGTCTTATGCACCTTTAAGTTTCTCAGTTATTTCTAAATACCTTAATGCAATGCATTATTGGAACTAATTTGATTCCATATTTAAATTTATTGTTTTGCTGTTGTTGTGAAAGTACTGCACAAAGGGGTTTCAGTTACATGGGCAAGATAATGACTACATTTCTTATCAAGCATGGTAGCTTCCTCCTTTGTTTCCCCTTCCCATAACTTCCTGTCCTCTCCCCACTCCCCAACCAAACCTTCCCCCCACCAAAATTTTAAAGTTTGTTTTCTACATAATGACTTGTACATCTCATTGTTGTAATGGTCAAACTGTATCCCTATTATTTAAACGATTTGCTTTTTCCCTTCCCCTTCACAAATTATAACAACATCAAGTACAGTGAAAGCAGGGTTTTTTACAGTGGGGGAGGGACATACAAAGCAAAAAAGAAATAATCTTTTAAATGTGTTAGAAACAATCGCATTACAGGAAAAATAAACAATTGAATATATATCTTAGGTTTCATTTCCCTAACATCAACTTGTCTGACAGTTTCTGTTTGTCTCAGACATAGACTAGTTATTGCAAATAAGGGAAAACATGGCACTTAATGTTTCTTTGGGCCTGGCTTACATCACTTAATATATTTTTTTCCCTAATCTTTCCATTTCCTAACAAATGGAGCAATGTCATTCTTTCTGATGGAGACATAGAATTCCAGTGTGTACATTTACCACATTTTCGTGATCTACTCATCTACTAAGGGTCATCTGGGTTGATTCCATATATTAGCTATGGTAAATAATGATGCAATAAACATAGTTGTGCTAGAAGCTCTAGTGTGGTCTTGTTTGTGAACATTTGGGTAAATACCCAAAGTGGGATTGGTGGGTCATAGGGGAGCTCTATGTGAAGACTTTTGAGGAACCTCAATAATTAATTCCAAACTGGCTGAACAAGTTTAGACTCCCATCAACAATACATTAATGTTCCTTTCTTACCACATCCCCTCCAGCATCTGTTGTTATTAGAGTTCTTGAATTTTGCTATTCTAACTGGCATGACGTGGTATCTCAATGTTGTTTTGATTTATATTTCTTGTATGACTCGGGAGGTTGAGCATTTCTTCATTTGTCTACTGGCCATCCTTCTTTCTTCTTTAGAGAACATTCTCTTTAAGTCTTTAGCCCACTTATTTATCTTCTTTGAAGATTTTTTTTGGGGGATTTAATTTTTGAGTTACAGGTATATTTTAGATAAGAGACCCTTGTCCATTTTATGGCTAGTGAAGACCTTCTCCCAACCCGTAGGCTTTCTATTAATCTTGCTAGCTATGTCCTTTCCCATGCAGAAGGTCTGCAATTTTATGCAATCCCATTTGTCCAACTTTTCTTTGATTTGTTGTGTTTCCAGGTCTCTACTAAGAAAATTTCAGCCTGTGCCAACAAGACGTAGGTTTTCTCCTATTCCATCCTGTAATGTATTCAGAGTGTCTGCTTTGACTCTGAGGTCTTTGATCCATTTGGAGTTGATTCTGGTTCAGGGTGATACATATGTATCTTGCTTTAGTGTTCTACAAGTTGTTTACCAATTTTGCCAGCACCAATTACTGAAGAAGCTGTATTTCTTCCATTCTATTTTTTAGCTCCCTTATCGAAGATTAGATGGCTATAGTTCTGTAGGTTCATTTCTGGGTTTTCAATTCTATTCCATTGGTCCTGAGGTCTGTTCTTGTGCCAGTACCAAGCTGTTTTGATTACTATGGCTATGTAGTTGAATTTGAATTTGTATTGATATTCTTCCAGCACTGTTCTTTCTGTTAAGGATCATTTTTTGCTATTCAGTGTCTTTTATTGTTCCATATGAATTTTTTGATTGCCTGTTCTATTTCCTTGAAGAATGAGGTTGGAATATTGATAGGAATCACCTTGAATTTGTAGATAGTCTTCGGAAATATTGCCATTTTCACGATGTTGATCTTTCCAATCCAGAAGCATGGGAGTTTTTGCTACACTCTAAGTTCAGTTTTGATTTCTTTTTTCAGTTTTTTAAACTTTTCATCATAGATACCCTTCACTTCTTTGGCTAATTCCTAGGTATTTTATTTTTTGTGGAGCTATTACAAATGGAGTTGCTTTCCTAATTTCAGCCACACTTTTCTTATTGTTGGCATACAGAAAAGCTATTGATTTTTGAGGATTAATTTTACACCCTGTTACTTTGCCAAAGTTTTGAATCAGCTTGAGTAATTTTGGAGTGGACTCTGTGCGATTCTTTAATTACAAGAACATTTCATCTGCAAAGAGGGAGAGTTTTACTTCTTCTTTCCCTATTTGGATCCCTTTTATATTTTCACCTTGTCTTATTGTTGTAGTTAGTCATTCAAATACTAGATTGAAGAGAAGTGGAGAGAGTGGGCGTCCTTGTCTCATTCTTGAGTAAGAGAAAATAGCTTTAGTATTTCACCATTAAGTAAAATGATGGCTATAGGTTTGTCATATACAGCCTTTATTGTATTGAGGAATGTTCCATGGATTCCTAATTTTTCCAGAACCTTCATAATAAAGGGGTGTTGGATCTTGTCGAATGCTTTTTCTGCATCTATTGAGACGACCGTGTGGTTCTTATCCTTGCTGCTGTTGATGTGATGAATTATATTAATTGATTTGCATATATTAAACCAGCTTTGCATCCCTGAAAGGAATCCTGTTTGACCCTGATGTATGATTTTTTGGATGAATTGTTGAAGTCAAGTGGCCAAAAATTTGTTGAGAAACTTTGCATCAATGTTCATAAACGAAATGGGTCTATAGTTCTCTTTCCTTGATGAGGCCCTTCATGGTTTTGGGATGTGTGTTATGATGGCCTCATAGAATGAGTTCATTAGTGAACTTTCTCTTTCAGTTTCATTGAAGAGTTGGAGGAGTATTGGTGTGATCTCTGCTTTGAAGGCCTTATAGAATTCTGCTGTAAAACCATTTCGTCCTGGGCTTTTCTTACATGGGAGGTCTCTTATTGCTGGTTCTATTTCAATGCTTGGTATAGGCCTTTTAAGATAGTTTGACTCATCTTGGCTTAGTTTCGGCATGTCAGTATTTGCTAGGATAAGGTCCATTTCTGCCAAGTTCTCAAACTTATTAGTTTAAAGGTTTTAGAAGCATTCCCTTATAATGTTCTGAATCTTAGTTGTTTCTCTGATATTTCCATTCTTATCTCTGAGTTTATTTGGGTGTGTTCTCTTCTTTTTCTGATAAGTTTGCTAAACGTCTGTCAATTTTGTTAAATGTTTTGAAGACTCAACTCTTTGGTTTCTTGATTCTTTCTATTTTCTTTTTACATTCCAATTCATTTAATTATGATTTAATTTTAATTATTTATTTGCATCTACTGGATTGTGTTTATCTTGATGCTCTTTTTCAAGGAGGCTCAGATGTCTCATTAAATTGGTTTCACATCTCTCCAATTTGTTAATGTAGGAACGCAGAGGTATAAACTTGCCTTTGAATACTGTGTTTTCTGTGTCCCAGCGGACACAGCAAATTGGTGTGTTCATTTTTGTTGAATATCATGAACATTTGAATTTCCTTTCTAATCTCTTCCATGACCCACTTGTGATTCAGTAGTGTGTTGTTCAGGATCCATGTATTACATGACTTTTTTTGGTGGCTTTTGGTGTTGAGTTCTAATTTTATTCCCTTGTGGTCTGAGAGAATGCAAGGTATAACTTCAATGTTTCTGAATTTGGACAAGTTTGCTTTGTGGCCTAAAATGTGGTCTATTTTGGAAAATGTTCCATGTGCTGTGGAGAAAAACGTATTGTCTAATGCTGCTGGGTGAAATATTCAGTAGATGTCTGTTAAATCTACTTGGTTTATGCAGTTTTTTATATCTGCGGTTTCTCTATTGAGTTTTTGCGAAATTCAGCTATTTAGTGGGGAAAGTTCTGTGTTAAAGTCCCCAACAATTAATGTCTTTGGATCTATGTGGGATTTGAGGGAAAATAGTGTTTCTTGGATAAATTTGGGTGCTCCATTTTTTGGCAAATAGATATTTAGAATTGTAATATCCTCCTGAAGGGGTAATCCCTTAATTAGTATGTACCGAACTTTTCACTAATATTAATTAAAAGTCTATTTTATCTGATATTAGGATTGCAACTCCTTCTTGTTTATGGGGACCATTTGCTTGGTAGATTTTGTTCTAGCCTTTATAATTGAAAATGTTTGTTTTTGTGGCCAAGATGTGAATCCTGAAGGCAGTAGATAGAAGGATCTTGCTTTTTAATCCAAGTAGACACACTTTGTTGCTTAATTGGAGAATTAAGTCCGTTAATGTTGAGAGATAGAACTCAGAGGTATTTGGGAGTTCCTGTCATTTTATCCAACTTGTTAGGGGCTGCCGCAACTGTATTCTTATGGTTCTTGGATTCTCAGTTTGGGTGCTGTTTCTTGGCCTTTATTGTGGTCTTGTTGGTTTTCTCTGTGTAGGACATCTTTAAGATTCTTTTGTAGGGCTGGTTTGGTAGAGATATATAGTTTCAATTTTTCTTTGCCGTGGAAGTGTTTTATTTGACCTCCAATTATTAAGGAGAGTATAGCTGGGTAAATTATTCTTGGTTGACCCATGCTTGTCTTTACGGCATGGCTTACATCATTCTAGGCTCTTCTTGCTTTGATTGTCTCTGCTGAGAAATCTGAGGTGATTCTAATTGGTTTCCCTTTACAGGTGATTGATCTTTTCTCCATGACAACTTTAAGGATCTTTTCCTGGGTCTGAATTGATCCTGTGCATATTATAATGTGACAATGGGATATCCTGTTCTGGTCTGGTCTATTGGGAGTTCTAAAAGCTTCTTGTATCTGAATAGGCCTAACTTTTTGCATGTTTGGGATGTTCTCTCCTAGGATCTTGTTAAACAAATTTCCTAGACCATTGACTTCTGGCTCTAGGTGCTCCTCTACACACATTTTCCTCAGATTAGGCCTTGTAATGGTGTCTTCCAAGGGTTGAATGTTGAATAGATCTATCATATTTCTTGGATTTGTCTTGGATGGTTGTATGTTCTTTCTCTATAATATCTAGGCTGTCTTCTATCCTCAGGATTCAGTCTTCTGCATGGTCTATCCCACTATCCAGACTTTCTACTTTTTTTTATTTCCTTATAGTTGTTGGGCTTTTATGGCTTCAAATTCTTTGTTGGATCTTTGTTTTAGATCTTGTATGAAATTCTTTGCTTCCTTAATTTAGTGTTCAGTGTTTATTCTCAAAAAACTTAGTTGATTAGTTATGGTTTCCTTGGGCTCCCATTTCTTCTGTTGGGATCCATTCAGCATTCCCTTTGTGGACTCCCTGACTTCTTTCAGCTCTCTGTTTATGGATTGCATGAATGCCTCTAGTGATCTCTGTCTATTCTCATCCCGCTCTCTCATTTTCTGTATTACTCTTTGATTAGCTTCCTCACCTTCATGCAATTCCTGTAGTTCTCTTTGATTGATCTCAGCCTGCTCACACAATTCCTTTATTTCTTTTTGAGTGTAGTCAAACTGCTCAGGCAATTCCTTTATGTATCTTTGAGTAGCTTCCTCACGCCCATGAGCTTCCTGTTTTGATCTTTGGTTTGCCTCCTCTCTCTCCCTATCATGATCACACAGAGTCCATTGCAGGTTTTCAATCTTTTCATTTACCATGTTTACCATTAGTGTTTGTAGAGCTTTTTGGGAGCTCTCTTCTGGATTATTCATTATCTGTTCTGTCCACTGATTATCATGAGTGGAGTTAAATGTATATGTAGAGTCCAGTTTTCTGAGGATTCACTCATCTGCCTAGGAATTCATGCTGGCTGTTGGAAAAAGAGCTCAAGTAAAGATGCCATTTAAAGCCTTATAACTTTACTCTTTACCAGGGTATTCTCTTGCTACTTTGGTTGTTGAGAGTGTCTACAAGACTAAGAATTCCGTGAGAAGAAGGGAAACACCATATGACTTATACCCAATTGACTTGCTATCACTTGTACAGCATTTTGTAAGTCAAATCTCTCTAAAACTACCAGTTTTAAGAGATAAGAGGAGTGGTAAAAGAACTCTTAGAGACAAATACATCTTCAACACATATTGTTCCAAGTATTCCGTTTAGGCATATTCAATAACTGGTGAAACTTATGTTGGCTGTAATTATGTGTCTTTCTCCATGTGTGCATGTATACATGTGTATATGTATGTGTGTGAATAGTAACATATATGTGTACATTATGGCTTATATCATCATTTATTCTTTGCTAATAAATAAAGTAAGGAATCCCTAAAGTTTTAACAGAAACTGTGTAGTTAAAGTCTTAACTCTTCACTCTGCTTCTTTACACAAAGACTTTGCAAGTCCTCATTAATAAAGTTTCCATAAACTCTGAAATGTACATACTTAATGCTTAATGTCTGCTACCATAAATCTTAAATACTTTATAGAAAAGTTTTATACTTGCCAAATAGTCCTATTTTTTGGCATATATAAGCAAAATCCCCAAAGTAAGCATATTTAAAACATTAAAACTTTTAACAAACCTTAACACTTTCTGCAGTGTTCATTGTGACAGGTGCCTTGTATAGAATAATTGAATTTCTCCTCCTACACATCTCTTGAACAATAAATATCCAGAATTATTTTGTTTTTGGCATGTCTATCTTGATTTTATTCTTAAATGTGTGCTTATGTAAGAAATACATGATTTTAAAATTTCACAACAATTCTTTTGAACTTACTTTTTGTTGAATTGTCTAGTTTAATAAAATCAATAAAAATTATACTTTATATATAAAAAATGTTTTATGCTCAATTTAGCATCACATACACTAACATTGGAACAATACAGAGAAGATTAGCACACCCCAGGTGCAAGGATGACATAAAAATTCGTGGAGCGTTCCATATTTTTTACAACAGATGCTGAAAGGTATGTGGCCACAAGGGAACCGTATTGCATTCTTGGTGGGAGTGTAAACTTGTTCAACTACTTTGGAAAGTAGTATGGAGTTTCCTCAAAAGACTCCACATAAACTCCTCTATGACACAGTAATCCCACTTCTGGGGATTTACCCAAATGATAATAAACAAGACCATACTAAAACTACCAGCACAACTATGGTTATTGCAACATTATTTACGATAGCTAAGATATGGAATCAACCCAGATGCCCCATTAGATGAATGGATCAAGAAAATGTGGTATATATACACAATGGAATTCTATGTCTCCATCAGAAAGAATGACATCTCCCAATTTGATAGGAAATGGAAAGACTTGGAAAAAAAATTATTTTGTAAAGTAAGCCAAGTCCAAATAAATATAGGTCCCATGATTTACCTTATTTTCAATAACGAAAATATGTCTTGGATAAGCTGAAAAGTTCAAAAGATATGTGCATATATCCAGATAAGATGATGTTAAAGAAATTGAACCCCAAGATAGGGACACAAGTGGATTTTTTTGTTTCTTGCTATTGTTTCTAACGTACTTATAATGTGCGATGTCATTTTTTTTTGTTTCTTTGTATGTTTCTCCCCATGCTATAACCCCTGTTTTCTCTGTATTTGAAGTTGGTGCACTTACATCTTGTATGTATGCTTCTCTAATTTGGGGAGGGGAAGGGAAAAAATGCTCAAATAGGGATACAGGTTGACCCATTGTAACAATGAGATGCACAAGACACTATGTTGAAAAATGAACTTTACAATTTAGGCGTAGGAAGGAAGGGTGAGGGGAGTGTACTTGTGGAGGTGGGAGGGAAGGGATGGTAGGGGAAATACAAAGGAGGAGTTAACAATGATTGTTAGGAAATATACTAGTTTCCTTGTTCATGTAAATGTGACCCCTCTGCACAGTATTATTACAATAAAAAACATATAAAATGCTCTGAGATGGAAGAGTTTATTTCCTCTATTTTACCCATATAATATCGTTAACAAAGAAATTAATGCAGAACACTGATATGAAGGTAATTTGAATAAATGTGTGTGTGTGTGTGTGTGTGTGTGTGTGTGTGTGTGTGTGTGAGTGCGGCACGGCACAATCAAACACATGCGTGCATGTAAACACACGCCATGCATGTATATTGGCGTGCTGAGAGTTTAAAATCAGGTCTTCAAGGTCTTGCTAGGCTTTTACTATCTAGCTACGATATAAGCTACATCTCAATTCCTGGCTCTTTGCTAATTCATTAAACTTTTTGAAAAATAATTTCATGACGTGTTTTTTTTGGCCTTGATTGGCTCCCAAGTGTTATCCACAAATCTCAGTCTCCTGAGCAAATATTCAGAGTAGATAGGATTATAGGTGTGACCAGCCAGAACAAGGCTTTTAGAATAATTTTTAAAATAAAAGAAAATTTACTTCAAGGGAGCCTGTTTTTTCATCTCCTAATTTGAAAGCCTTTTGGAGTGATTTTATGATAATTTAATTTGTTTGGGGATTGTTAAAAGATAGAAAGTGATGATATTTAAAAGTTTTAGTACTTTTTAAAAAAGAAATTGGAACTGAGGGACAGAAGAAATTTGGCTGTCTTCGGACATCAATTTATAAGCTCAGCTCTGTGCATGATAACCCAATGTCACCAACGCAGTCTGTGTTGAAGACAAAATGTGACAGAAAACAATCACCATGGGCAATATTTGCTACGCTCTTATTTCTTGGGCAATATGAATATTGAATTGAGAGTATAAAGAATGGAGAGATTTTACCCACCTTTTTGGTATTGCTGAAAGACTTTTGGAAACTTTGACTCATTTCCTTCCTCACTGTGTGTGTCTTTGGGCCATGCACTTACTGTCTTTAACTACAATTTTTCCCAACACTACAATGGTAATAACATTAGCATTATAGCAAATGTTATCTTAAGTATTAAGAGAATAAAACTTGTGAAACACTTAACATAAACCTATGAATGATCTTTGAGTTTAGCCACCATTCTTTTTAAAATACTAAAAAGAATGTGATAAGTAGTACAGAAACCATTACACGTAGTGTGAGCAACCAGAATTAATATCTACTGACCATGCTCTGCGTCCAAGGAAGCCAGGTGTATAACTTCTTATGCTGTAAATCAAACTGGTTATCTTATGTCATGATAGTGTAAAAATATCAGGGACAGAACGATGAGGGAATGTTGTAGACTGAGGTGAAATCCATATGAAAATGTGCAAAACTGATAAAACATGGAAGTATCTGAGCAGTATGTTGTGTTTTACATCATTTAAGTTACATCGCAAAGATAAGGAAGGCCTAGAAGAATAAAATGTCTTTTTGATAGTCTATAATAGGTCCTTAGAAGGATGAACACTTTCCTCATTCTTGTAGAGGCATCGTCAGATGAGGGGAACTATATTTTTTGTTTGCTTCCTTCCATTTATTCTTCAGTTTGAAATCTGAAGAACATGAGACTGAAAGAAACCAAGTGAAATTAGCCATGTAGCCTTCAGAAAGAACAATCAAAGAAAAATAAATAAAATATATATAGCCTTGTAAAAGGTCTAACTACATTGAGTTATATAGTCTCAAGCGTGAACAGAAAATGATTTAAAAAATATGTTAATAAAAATTTAAAAATGTTTGGAGCTGCTTAATCTTTTTCCTTTCTACTACTATGAATTAATTATTGATTTTCTATAGAGAGATTAAAGATCAGATTAACAAGAAACTTGATTAAAAATGGACAAAAGTTCTGAATAGACATGTTTTCCAAAAAGCCCAGAAAATCGCCTGTGGATTTACAAATTTGTATTTAATACAACTTCTATGCTGGCTTAATGCTTTGTGAGCCGAAGTCATTAGAGAAATGCAATTCAAAATTATTATGATATTACTTCTTAACTATTATAACTCTCATCAAAAATACCCAAAGAACCAGGTGTGGTGGTAAAGGCTTGTAATTCCAAGTGATTGGAGGATGGAGTAAAAGGATTTGAGTCTAAGGCCAGTCTTGGGTACTGCACACAGTAAAAACCTGCCATTTAAATAAACTCAAAAGGTAATAATGTTGGCTGGCGACACTGTGGAGAAAAGGAAATTTTCTACACTCTTGGTCAAAATACAGGTTAGTGTTCTCATTGTAGAAAGTAGTATGCAGTTTTCTAAAGACATCCAAAGTTGAAATATCATCTGACCCACCAATCGCGTGATTATTTCTCTCTGGGTAACTCATAAATATATCTGTAGTTCATTGTTATTCACATTATTCACAACAACAGCCAAGATATAAATCGAAGTCCAGTGTTCAACTACAAACTAATAAAGCAATTGTGGGTACATGCACAAATATCTTTTTCTGTTGATCCCAAAGTATTTTTTATTATTTTCCTGTTTCCATTTCATTAACCTCCAAATTGGAAATCCAGATATACGATTTAATTTAACCAAAACTACTTATTGAGTATAAGGAACTTCTACTCTCTACATTCTTCCCACTAAGATCACCAAATATGGTGAGTCTGAAATAGTCTCTTTTTGATCTATGTTAATATTCTTTACAATATGAGTGAAATGTTTAAAAAGTAGTATTTGTTTTAGCTTAACTGCTCTGAAGAGACAATAAATGATATTATCAAAGCTTAAAAATGATTTGATTTAAAATTTAGAACTCTGGAAATGGTTTTGACCACTCTGGTTACTGGAGCTTTCACTACAACCTCATGAGACAATTTATACTGATAAAGCAAAAATCTGAGGTTAGACATTTATGAATAAAAAATCATGTCATTCTGAATATGTAGAGCTACATATAAAACATAAAAAATTAGCTTTTAAATACCTGAATATGCTAGTACATTTAATTGCAGGGTAAATACTAGTTCTGAAATGAGATAAAATTGCACTTATTTTGAAATATAAACCTAAGTATTTATTTGAATAAAAGAAAATGTTTAAAATATCACTCATTCAAGAAATAAGATGTAGAGTTAGTTGTTTTTCATGCCAATTAAGTTCTCTAAACTTACTACAAATATAGATTAGTAAAACTAATTCATTGCTTTGTAGGGAAATAGCATTGTTTCCTAAAACTCATGAAAATAACTTCTTCTGAAACAATTGCTAAGTAACTGTTTTATATTGTTTTGTCATGGAACCTTATTCGATAAATTTTTATTCATTAAGTTAAATAATTGGACAAAAATATAAATTATGCATAAAAAATGTTTATCTAACACGAGATTATTTTTTCAGAAGACCGATCATGCATTTCTTAAAGAACACTAGAAGGCAGTGTTCCTTATTAATTTTTAGTTATTTTGTTAATGGATATTAATTGTCAGAAGTGACAATTCCATAATATATTTAACATATTTGATTATACTCCCTCTATTTCCTTCTCATTACTCTTTCCTCCAAAGATCTTCTGTTATTCACATAAAATTACATCTTCATATATGCACATATAAACTAACTTGGAAGATTTAAGCTAAACTGCAAGTTAATTCAAGATGTACAGTGAATTAATAGGATTAACAAAAACCTGAATATCTTTTGTTAACTTTTGAATTGAGCTATTATTATTATTATGGCTAAGGTTAGGATCCCAGACAGAATTAGAATTAGGATTAGAGAAATAGAAAATTTAGGTTCATCAAATGATGACCTATTGCAACAATGATACTCACAAGACACTATGTTGAAAATGAAGTTTACACCAAGGGGAGGGAGGAGAAAAGGAAATGGGGAGGGATGTGGTAGTGGGAGAACAAGAAAGAAGTGGGTTACAATGCTCAACAAGAAACGTAATCCTTACCTTATACATGTAACTAATCCCTCTTTAAAGCATCTTTGCAACAAAATAAAATTTTTAAAAAATAATAAAAAATAAAACCTGACAGGAAATAGAAAAACATTTAAAAATTTATGTTCAAAATGCAAGTAAAATTTAGACCTACACGCTGAGCAAGAGTTAGGATAAATATGAAAAAAGTGGCTTGTTATTAACACGATGATTCCGTTATATGTAGGTTTAGGATTAGGCAAGGTGTGCCAGTTAGAGCGGGGCTAGGATGAGAAAAACATGTAAGACATTGTGTAAAACTGCCACATATTTTAAGAAGAATGAATGGCAAGAATGATTGAAAACCAGTCTCTGTTACTTCAAACGTTCAGATATAATTTGGTTTAAAGTGTGAGATACTTTTTTGTTCCAGTTAGGGTTAGGGAAGGATAAGCTTTAAGGTAAATTTTAGTTTTCCAATTAGAAGTAGAAGCCAAAAAAATGTGCGATTGAATAGAATCTAAACAATTTTCCTTACATTAACCATTTGGTGTTAAATTCCGAATGTGATTTGCATTAGGTTTCTGGTTAACCGGTGTTGAGGATAGAGAAATGGGTTAAACTAGTGGCTCGCACCTATTATCCTAGCCACTCAGGAAGCTGTTTTCTGAGGACTGCAGCTCAAAGGTAGCCGAGGCAGGAAAGTCCATGAGACTTTTATCTGAAATTAACCACCATAAAACACAAAAGCGGTGCTATGGCTCAATTGGTTGAACGCAGACCTTGAGCTAAAGAACTCAGGAATCATGCCCTGGCCCAGAGTGCAAGCCCCATGACCGACAAAAAGAAAAAAAAAGAAATGTTAAATATTAAGTAAAGGTGAACCTATTTTTCAGATTCCAGGAATTCAGGAAAAGCTGGGATAATGGACATACAATGTATTTCTTAATATCAGGATTTGAGATCAATGGGTATAATGATTCCTGTTATGGAACAAAATACATTCAAAGTTAAGAGTGAAAAAATCCGTAGGGTTTACCAAAAACCTGCAATTTATTTCAAGAATTACCAGTGGAATTTCAGTTAGGCTTGCACAAAACGAGCATTTTTCATACATTTTAGAATTGGGATACGATTAGTGTCAAGGTTATGGTTAGGATTCCAGCCATGGAGTGAAGGAGAAAATAAATGAGGGTCCAATTGAAGGTAAATTTTAATATAAGCCTGATAAGAATTAGAATGAATGTAAACTAAAGTATTGCTTTTAATATTAGAATCTACTTACAATTAGGCTGATGGTTATTCTCAATGTTCCAGTTAAGAAAAATTAAGTTTAGGGTTAGAAAATGACTAAGATATTGGAAAAATTGTAACCTATGTTTGGAAGGATGAATGAAAACTAGTGTACTTGTGTGTTAGTATTGTCATATAATTTGGATTAAGATTAGGGTCAGTATTTTTTTTATTATATTTACTGATTATATTTACTGTTATGAATAAGAAAGCTTTTAGTATAAAATTGTGTTCACTAACAAGTAAAAGCAAATATGTGAGGCTGAATAGTAACTAGAACATTATCATTATATTTACTCCTCAGTGATCATTCTTGTGATTAATGAGAGTTTTCCAGTCAGGTTTATGTTGAGAGTTAGCGTTAAGTAATGGACTAGATGGTAAGAAAATCTGAAACTGTTTTCAGATACAGTGGTTCAGGAAAAGGTAGAATCAATGGAAACTACAGTATTTTCCTGGTAAGAGAATTTGAAGACAAGTAATATAATGGCTCATGTTAGGGAACAACATAACTTTCGAAGTAGAGTCAGAAAATTTGCGTGAATTAGGGCAAACTGAAACTCATTTCCAGAGTGAAAACTGGAATATTCATTAGAATGATTAAAAACTAGAGTATTTTTCTTAAGCATTAGAATTGGATTATTATTAAGGTGAAAGTTAGGTTTTTAATTCCAGCTAGGCTTACTGTAAACATTAGGGAAATGGAAAATTTAGGGTCAAAGTGAAAGTAAATCTTAGAATAACAAGTAGAGTTAGAATTAGGATGAATGTGAAATGGAAAACTGCTAATAATATTACGATTAGAGTATGATTTGGGTGAGGGTTAACATCAATATTCCAGTTAGGGTTAGGGTTACAATAAAGACAAGATAATGAGTGAAACTACAAACTATTTTTAGAAAGATGAGTTGAAGTTAGGATGAATAAAAACAAATGTATTTGTGTGGCTTTTAGACTCCAAAGGCCATTAGTTCTAGGTTTAAGTTTACTTTCCTAATTCCGTTTAGGCTTAGGGTTAGGGAACGGTAAGCTTTAAGGTAAAACTGAGTTTCTACTAACACTTTCAAGTAAAGTAAGTGCGAAATTTAACAAAAACTACAGAGTTTCCCTAATTTTCCTATTCAGGGTTCAATAGGGTTAAATTTAGAGTTAGGTTTCTAGTAAGGTTTAGATATATCATTAGGGTTTGGAAGGAGAGTAGATTTTAAGTAAACCCGCAGCTTCTTTTTGGATATACAGGAGTTCAGTAAAAATTAAGATCAATGGAAACTATGGTATTTTTCATGATATGAGAATTTGAGGTTAATGATTCCTAATAGGGAACAAGATAGATTTCAGAGTCCAGGTTAGGAAATCTGTAGGATTTGGAGCAAATTGCAAATCATCTCAAAGACAATGGGTATCTGTAAGGATGTATCTAAACTGGAATAATTTCAATTAATTTTAGGATTGGGTTACTATTATCATCAAGGTAACTCTTAGGGTTTTGACCAAGATTAGAGTTAAGATTAGGGAAATTGAAGGTTGAGAACTTGAGAGACTTACTTCATTTGTGTATATATATGAACTATTCTAAGGCTTTAACTCAAGGCTTGGGTTCTGTTCTTGAGCTTTATTCTGTAGGCTACGAGCCACGAATCCACTTCCAGCTTTCTTTGGCAGTGAATTGGAGACCAGAATCGCACAGACTTTCCTATCCAAGCTGATACTGAACTGAGATCCCCAGATCTCTGACTTCTGATTAAAGTTAGAATTAAAGGCATGAGCTACTAGTGCCGGGGAAAGTGCTTGACTTTTATTGATTGTTTTTACTTATGTTCAAGATCAAGTCTTGAATTCAATATCTGAGAGCGTTGGTCACGAGGTAGCCAATGCCACTTGAAGCATATCAACTAAAATGATTATGTTAAATAGCTGGAAATCATTAAATTTTCTTCAGATGATAGGCATCATTACTGTTGTTCTAAAACTCATCCTAACGAAAAAATATTTATAGACCCTAGAGTTGATCTGTGCACATTCTCATGCTTTGCCTCTAATTGCATAACATTTTAGGGACATGATTTTTAATCATTATTTTGAGTTATCATTAAATAAAGCAGTTAATGCGTACAGTATACTTTGATCAATGCCAACCCTTTCAACATTCTCATCCATCCCACCTCTATGAAAATCTTTCTTCACTTTTCTTAATTTTGTAGGAAATTTACTGGATTCCTCTCTACTGTTCCTCCAATTCCTCTTCTTCATTCTATCTTTTCTCCCTTTACCTCTCTTTTGACTACCCACTTCCATATTTTCCATCAACTCTACTCCTAGGCATTTACCTGAAAGTTTACAAACCAGGATATAGTTAAAGTTTCAGCACAACAATGCTTACTGAATCAGCCCAGATACCCTTCAAGTGAGAAATGAATGAAGAAAATGTAATACACACACACACACACACACACATTGGAAATTCTACTTACCCATCAGAAAGAATATTGTACCATTTGTATCTCTCATCTCTCATTTCTCTTATTTCTTCTGCCTGATATCACATTGTCTCCTTACTGTCCCTGTACGGCAGTAACTGGCAAATGCAAACTGATGTAAAAGATTTTCAGGGTTATTGTCTAACCATAGATTTCTGAATACAAGTTCTTTGCTCCTTCTCTTTGTATATTCATGCCTTTGAGTAGTGATTGTGCAGATTCATTTGTACCATTTGCTACACAGAAAAGAGATGAACTACTTGCACATATATTTACATACATGTATATACATACATACATGGATATATGCATTTTATGTTTTCAAGAATTATGGAGCTAACAAAAATCACATGCATTTTCCTTTCTTTTCAATTCTTTCAAGCCTAAATAACTTTGTCTCTTTTGAATACCTGATTTTAAAGAAATGTCACCATCTCTGATCTGTCAGTGGCCTTGAAATTAGATGTTTAAATAGGACAAACTTATTTAGGCTTTTTGGTGGAAGAGAGGAGTATTACTAGGGTTCTATCCAGGAGTTCTCTGCTTGCTAGACAGGACTTTTGTTGTATAGCACCAAAAAGCTCAACCACTGTTGCCATACTTCTAGTCCATATTATTTGCTTGAGTTCTTGAATTTTTGCATTGTCAGGACTAGCTGAAAAATCAAAAACAGGCACAAATCCTTCTCTGTGACTGAGCCCAGCTGGAGGCAGGAACTTTTATTTCCCCAGATATGTTCAAAATCACATTTGTTATAAAAATTACTAGATGAGACCTTCATGGGTGAGGTGATATTGGGTTTCTGGTGGAGCTCTGTCTGGTTTAAGGGAGGAGTTGGTATTGGCACAGCCTGTATGGTGGAACAGGACAGGGCTTTGAGGGTGAAGGCCAGTGTGTGTAGGGCTTTGAGACATCAGGGACGGAACAGGAAGGACTAGACTTGTTAGGGGAGGGGTCTCTTGTGGAGTAGGTGGGAGTTAAGACGGACGCTGGCAGGTGGACAGGTTTTCATTGGAAGTAGGTTGGGTCACTGGGGAGGAGGCTGTTTGGGGCGGGGGTTTGAGAAGGAAGAATGAGGCTACAAAGGAGGAGGTTACTTAGACCAGGGGATTTGGTAGAACACTGTGAGCCCTTGTGGGATATGTAGGGTGAGGTTTCCCATAAGGCAGGGCAGGGAATGGAGGCAAGAGGTTGACAGAAAGTGGGGATTCTGGAGCAGGAATGCGGAGCTATGAGGGAGTGGCTTTTCAGGGTGTGGCTTTGAGAGGGCAGGGTGGTACTCAGAAGACATAGGTTAGCAAGGGGCGGGGTTTCTCATGGAGAATGGCAGGCCTTTGGGAAAGTGTTTTAGGGTGGAGGTGGGGTTTCCAGCAGAGCAAGATGTAGTCACAATGTATGGAGGCGTTATTAAGGACCAGGGCTTTGTGAGAGCAGTGATAAGATCCAGTGCACTAGACTAGGTAGGACGGGGTTTCTGGTGTAGCCAGTCACCACTTCGTAAAGAAGAGTAAGATTGGATGGGTATTTCAGTGTTGTAAGGCAGGACATGGATTATGGACAGGATTTCCAGCAGGGCAAAACAACCTTCCAAAGGGGACTATGGAGGGACTGGGATTTACAGTTGAGTCTAGTGAGCCTTTCAGAGGGAGGCCAACTGGTGCAGTGGTTTCCAGTGGAGCAACGTGGGGGTCCAGAAATGGCATAGTGTGGTGGGGGTTTTCTAGTGGGGTTTTTCAGGAGCAGGGCAGGGTTTGGAGCCATGGGGCTAGTTGGAGGAGGGGCTTTGAGAAAGAGTGGAAGAGCTACAATGGTGTAGGATAATTTTGGGCAGTGTATCTGGTGGAGTAAGATGTGTAACTAAGGGAGGAGCCAATAGGGGGCAGGATTATCTGGAGAGCAAGGCAGGAAATTGAGAGAGTAGATGTGGGAGGTAGAGAGGCTTGTGGTGGAGCAGGGCTGTCTTTTTTTTTAATTTAATTTTATTTTATTTGAGAACATATTGTACAGAGGGGTTACAATTACATAGGCAGGATAATGCATACATTTCTTACCAAGCATTGCATCCTCCTCCTTTGTTTACCCTTCACCTCCCTTCCCAGCCCCCCTCTCTCCCCCACCCAATCCTTCCCTGCCCCCCTGCCCCACACGGACATTGTAAAGCTCGTTTTTGACATGACATTTTCTACTTTCAAGGCAGGAAATGGACTGTGTGAGAAGCTTCTGGCCAAGCAAGGCAAGGCTTCAAGGGCAGTTATAGGGAGCTGAAGGGTTTTTGGTATAGCATGATGGGCTTTGTGGGAAGAGGTAGGTTCAGGTCTGTGTCTGAGGGATTAGTTCTCTTACAAGTAGGCTAGTTATAGGCTGAGTATCTGATGAAACCGGGAGGGGGGGCGCTGGAGTGAGAAGGCTGGTTGGGGGTGGGGTATAAAAGGGAAGGGAAGAGTTTGGAAGTACTAGGATATGGGAGCAATGCGACTATGAGGGACTAGAATAGTTAGGGGCGGACTTCATCTGGTGGATGAGGTGGGGATTTGAGTGAGGAGCCTGGTGTAGGCAGGGTTCTATTGCAGCAAGGTGGGACATAGAAGGAGATATTGATGTGGCCTGGTTTCTGGTGGTGCAGAGCAGGTATTCCAGGAAGGGGTGGAGTAGAAGAGGGATTTCCCTAAAGCAGAGGAGGGATCTCAGGAAGGAGTCTGGTTTCAGTCAGGCCTTTGAAAGTTTTTAGCAGGGCTTCCATGGGGGTAGGTTAGTTAATGTTGAGCTTTTTAAGGATAAGGCTTACTAGAAGTGGGTTTCCAGTTGATCTAGTCAAGTTTTATGGGAAGGAGGGATAGCAAATAGGCAAGACTTAGTGAAGAGTGGGGCTACAAAAAATAAAAAGTTACTACTAATAAATAAAATATAAGAACACCATTTTCTTTCAGTGTAGAATTATATTATTTTTATGTGTGTGAGAGATACTGGAGAAAGTAACCAAGTTTTAATTCCTTCCTAGGGAAATGTTGCTTTATTCCAGTTGATTGAAAATAAAACCATAGGTCAAATCAGGCTCAGAGGCACATAGTAGACTAAGACACATGAACCAAGAACTTGATTCCCCAGCACCACCATTAAGGACCACAAATAAAAAGTTTAAAATATCTCACTTGGTCATAATGGACAATACTGTCTTAAAATTGTGAATGAATAGATCTTTTATTCTAACCATTTTAGAAATCCTAAAACTAAGTAAGTAGTAATGTTTTAACTTTATACAATATTGAAAAGTATACTAAAAATAATTAGGAAAATATAAAATTGTACACAGAATGTTCTTCTCCAGCATCAATTCTAATCTGAAAGAATTTAAAACCAGAAAATTGCGATATACTGAGATTGCAGCATCGTTTCTTTTCAATCATCAAAATGGTTACTTAAGCAATGTGTCTTTATCATCAGATGCATCGATGTTAAAAACATCTAAGAATGTGAAGCATTACTATACAGACCCTGAAGAAACTCAGAAGGATCTGTGAAATGATGTTGGCATAAAATTAATGACTAATTACAGTAGGATCTTCACTAGGCCGATAAATACTTTCCAGAAGAAAAAGGCTACATTGAAAAATAAACAGTGAAAAGGAAGCAGGCAGGTAGACCTTGAAGTAAAACTTATCCAATTAACAACATATATGGAGGCATGATTGCAATCTTCTTTTACCTAAGTTATAGTTACTGACCTATGTTCTTCCCTAATGCCAAATAGCAAAGCCATGAAAATGCAGTAATCATTTTCAAGACATTAGACTTTACAGAAAGAATTCAATGAATGTATTGCTAGAAAGTAAAGATTGATATTTGAGCTAAAGAGTGAAGAAAATATCCCCAATCTCTGACCCTCTGCGGTGAGAGGGGTACAAGATGAAGCACAAGGAGAATGGACAGAATTACAGTAGTGCATACCAGTATTTGCCAAGATGCAATGATGAATGTAACAGGGGAGAAAATCAACATGATCATCACAGGACTTAGCATGGGAGAGTAGAGAGAAGAACAGTGAAAATGCAAGGAGATTTACAAAGGATGTCCTTGCATATTTGGCAGAAGAGTGCATGGCATTGATGTCTAAACTATGTGGAGGTATTATAGGAAAATACCTGTGCTCATATGATGCCACAAGAAGTGATGAACTTATGATTTACAGGACATTGAATAATCATAAAGGTGCTGCTTCAGTAGTGCAGAGTTAAACCTTGGTAAATTCTGTTTTGAAACACCTAACACACTGTAAAACTAAGAAAAGAAGATTCAAATTATATATGTGACTTGACCATTTGCAACAATAGAGTTCAAAAAATCAAATCATATAATGTGTATGTAAAAGGATAACATTAATAAAATAATATTTAAACAACACCCATTTTATGTGAATATTCATGGTTATAAGTGATTTGTTTTCCATACAGATTTTGGATGCACAAAACAACAAAAAACAAAAACAAATCAAAGCAAAAAGCACTTGTCAATAAAGCTGGATCCCAGTGCCTCATCCCTATTCCTAGATAGTCACGAGGCTGAGCTTGGAAGATCATGATTCACAGATGGCTGAGGTAGCAATCCATGAGATATTTATGTTCAATTGTTCAATCAAAGACAGATTGAAACCTTGGTTTAAGTAGTACAGACTCAGTCAGTCATGAATGAAGAAACCAAGCAAGAGTTTTGAGGCTCCGAGTCAAGTTTCATTACTGTCTGCGTACACACACACACACACACACACACACACACACACACACACACACACAAATGGCATGAAAGAAGAAGAACGAGAGAAAAAAAGGGAATATTAAGAGTTTAAAAAGTTAACCTGTCTGTCAGGACTATCCTAAGCATATATTAATTAATAAAAATGAGGCAAACTTTGGAACCTATTTTTCTTTGAGTCTGGCTTCCTTCACATAATATGATTGTTTTCCAAGTCTTTACATTTTCTTAAGAAAGGAACTATCATTCTATCATTCATTCTGATAGAAGAATAACATTACCACATTTTCTTGATCCATTCATCTATTGAGGGACATCTTGATTGGTTCCATATCTTAGCTACAATAATAATGCTGCAAAAAATATAGTTGTAGATTTAGTGTGTTTTATCTTGAGATCATTTCTACAAGTGCCTATGAGTGGGATTTCTGGCTCCAGATTTATATACATTTGACCTTACAAAATGATGCTAATTGAAATGAACTCGAAGACATGGAAACAACAAATCTTTTTTTTTTTTTTTTTCAGATATCAACCTTGATGTCGGTAGAGTATCTAGATTTTATTTTATTTCACTTGTTTTTTCTATTGGTTTATCTCTAGCAAACTCTGTGTTGATTTTGATACCTTCCATCTTATATACACATTTATCTGATTTGGAGATGGAAGGAGAATAAATAAAGTGATGAAAGAAGTACAAGAGTGACCCATTGCAACAGAAATGAACTTTACAACTATGGGGTGGGGAGGAGGTGTGGAGAGTGGGAAGAGAAATGAGAACAAAAATGGAGTGGGTAACAATATTCAACAAGGAATGTATCTTACTCATGTAACTGTAACCACTCACAGTATTTTTTGAAGTAAAATAAAATTTAAAAATTGAACCTATCCTAGAAAAAATATATTTTTCAAAATAATACATCTGTCACAGTACTTGTGAGGGATTCCAGGGTCAAACTGTTAAACCTGGAAAGGGATAGAGTGGGAAGACATCTCAAACAGCAATCAAAAGGCTGAGAGCTCTGCTCTGGAAAGGTCAATCAAGGGAAGACAGGGGTATGAGTTATTACCTCAAGAGTATTCAAATTCGAGCTGGGGGACACTAAAAGATTAAGACTTTGGAGACAAGATTGATGTCTGTGTTATGGATGTAATGACTATTGCTCCCTTCTGCTCCCTAACAATAAGGGATTCAATTATCACTATGTATACAAACAATACCTCATGTTAATAGTTGTAACCAAAGCTAGGTTAATGCCTTAGTTTATGGACATACCTATAGCCACTGACCACCAATCCCCTTGTAGTAGAAGGAATATAAACTTGTTAAGCAGGATTTGGTGATCCAGAAGCTGGCAATGAGGCTGGGGGTCCTCTGGTGTCTTCTTTCCTATCACTTCCTGTGATTTCTCAGTTCTTTGGCCAGGTATCCCATCATCTTTCCTGTCCCATGGTTGCGGTTAGTGACAGTAATGATTTTCTGAACACCTCAAAAAAAACTATGGAAAAACACTTCCTCCAAAAAGATTGAGGAAGATTGAGCACCTGGAAAGATACCAAACGTTAGCAGTGACCCTGTGATCTTCTAGCAAGTAAGTACAATTCAAGAGTATCTTTACTCTTGATGGATAATTGTCCTTTTTGTATATTTGGTATTTGGTATTGTATGCATTTTCAGAAACACATCTGCATTGTGAATAATGTCATTTATTTCACATGTCACAGACCATGTCACTGGAGTGATGACCCTAATGTCTTATCTCAGTTGCCTGAGTCAGACTTAGATGAGTGTGAATTGCCTAATTATGAACATTTCTCCATGAAACTCAACAACAAAGAATGAAGTGTCAGGGTCAGGCTATTCCATACCTGTAAGGATTTTTACATATATTAGAGTAATATACACCTACACTGCTCAGCACTCATGGCACAGTGGTATGTTATAATTGTCCTCCAATCAGAAATATGCTAGAGCTTAAAGTAGAATGATGGGCTATTCATTTTCAACGCAAGAGTAATGATCACCCCCTGAAATTATTCTCAGTGGAGAATCCTTCCTATAAATTTTAATGACTTAGCTTCTACTCTCTGTTTACCATTCTCAGGAAGGGTCACAGTGTATCGTGCTACAATACTGCAGCAACGTATCTGCCTTGAATTTTACCTCCAATCTTGATACCAAGGTAAACTCTGCAACTCTAATCACATAGTTACTGGACACCCGAACTTTTCAAGCCTGGTTAAAAATTCAGCTATCCCTGCTCATTGCCAGTGTTAAAGAACTCACTCCTTTAGATGTATTATGTTTCTTCTTGTATTTCCAACACTGCCTTAGATGTTGGTTTTTGAAGTAGAGCATTTAGTTTACTTTTGATTTATGGAGGTGTTAGTGATGCCAGTTGTTAGTAATTTGATGTTTTGACATTGTGGCTATTGAGGAAGTGAATATACATCACTCACAAAAGTTTCTTTATGTGTATAGGTGTTGCTATATTGTGAACTTCCTAAAAGCTAGCCATGGGAACACATATCCCTAATCCCATCACTTATGTCACTAAGATAAGCCTTGAAAGGTCCAGACCACTTGGAACATTGTAGTGAGAACCTTTCTACAAAGAAAGGAGAGAGAATAGCAAAAAAACAAATGAATCTTCCAACAGTTTTATTACATATTCTTTACACTTAGCCATTAAGAGCACCATAACAGTATTGTAATTTTTATGACTTCTTACCTACTCTTTTCCTGTTCTCAGCTGTTTTATTTATGGATCTCTAAGAAGTCATATGAGAACCACATAAGAAATCGATATAAATCATAAAAGAAATCATAAAAAAATAGTTTGTTAGGGATATATAATCCAAAGGTAATAATTTCAGGAAAATACTAAGCACATAAAATGTAATGCATTGACTATTGAAAACTTCAGCAGTTGTGGTTTATTTATTCCCTATAAAGATTATAAACGAAGTTACAATAGTATTCCAAATGGAACACAGAATTAGAAATATGAAGGGTAGCACTAAAGAATACTTCTGCTATCACTAATAGGGTAAGAATGAAATTTAGGCAAAACTCCTTCAGAATAAAAGCTACAGGACAACCCCAACATTGCTTTCATTGTTTCATATGAAGATAAGACTTTTTTTAGTAAAGACAAATTTTCACAGATATTAACATCAACTGGGTATATATTTCTTAAAGCCTTCAGGAAGGATGCTGTCACCATGTTGATGGAAGCTGAATTTTTGGGACCTACTAGACAATTTGCAGACACCATTCCAAGCACTGAACCTACAATAGGGTAATTTAAGTGCTCATGAGTGTTCTTCAAGTTAGGAAATGAATTATGTATTTTATTAAAACCAAAAGTAGGCAAGAAGTCCAAATAAATTTCCCAAGTTCTTAAGACTGATCAGTTGAGACCCATAATTCAACTCCAGAATTCCACCAGCCATATCTGAAGATATTCTTTGTCACATTCATTAATTTTCAAGAGCTATGGGCCAGATGAATCCACATTATCTCCCTAATTATGGTAATAAGGGCAATAACATTGATACAGAATATAAATATTTTTAAATGAAAAGGGTGTGGATAATGACAGCATAAGTGATCTTCATACCAAATGTAGATCAGTTTAATTTCTAAAGAAATACCTGAATGAACATCATTCAGCTTCCACTGTTTATTATTCCTGGTGTCAAAGACACCTGTGCTGATGAACACAGGTTTTTATCAATCAGTACCCTCAATACACAGGGAATAGATTGCTATGGATATACAATCCAAAACGAATAATTTTTGTGACAACTTACTTCCTTGTTGTACCAAAAAAAATCTATTCCTTATTCTAAAACATATATCAATTTAATGGATATTAGTGTTATCAGTATAAATTAGGTGTGCATAATATATGTAATGTATTTTATTACATAACATAGAAGTTATATATTTATATATCATATATATACATATATATGTATCATTACTGATAGTCTACCACTACTATAAATAATATATGCATTAAACATTTTAGTATTATACTGTGAAGGATACAAGGAATGACAACTTTATTTAAATAAATATATATGTATGTTTTAGTCACATAATTTATTTTTCTGCCATTACTCAGACTGGGTGTTGTCCCTGAGCCATTTCACTCAGACTGGCTTCATATAGCTATCTTCAGATCTCAGCTCCTAAGTAGCTGGAATTACATACATGATTCAGGTTATACTTTTTTAACTCCATCCTTGGCATGTTTTTACATAATGATTTTTGAAAGCTCAATTATATTCTGATATTCCATTTCTAAACCAATTCAGAATAAATAACTTCTAATTGGGTAAAACTCTATGTTGCAATCGAAATTGTAAGGACCCTACTTTCTATCCATTTTCAAAGACATTGCTAGTTTAATTCCTGGACAGACAAGTAGAAAAATTAAATTATGTGTGCATAATATATGTAATATACTATATTACATAACATATAAATGATATATTTATAATATATGCATAATTAGTGATATTCTATAATTACTATAAATACTACATGTATAAACCTGGTTTTAATATTATACTGCGAACGATACAAGGAATGACAACATCCCTATCATAACTGTCTCATTTTTAACAGTATACAAACTATGCTATAAATATATATCTTCAAGAAAGTACACCTCTGTAATCACCTTCAAATATTCCCCTCATCATTATGATCATCCTCTAAGATTGGCTACACTTATCCACAGCAAAAACTTTGTGATACTTTCTGGATAAAGTTGCTTGTCCTCATCCTTATCAGCCTTTCAGCAACTTCAGTGAAGAGCTTTTTCTCTTGTTTTCCCTGTAGACGATATAATCCTTTGTTATTTCCCAGCAAAGAAATTGTGGCTAGCAGGCTTGAGCATTGGTACATACAAAGGTTCTTTGGTTATGAATTTTTCCATTCCTTTCTTGATAAGTGAGCTGTAATAACAAAAACCTTTAAAGGCAATGTGTAAATGAAAACATATTGATTTGAAAATACCACAAATATTCGTTCTTTGAACTTATTTTTAATTCAAATATAATAGGGGTGGTTTTAGTGGTGCACGCATTTAAATCTAGGTATTTATAAGGTTGAAAACAGAAGATCATAGTTTCATGCTAGAGCAGGTAAATGGACCATGAGACACTTATCTTTAACTAAGAACCAAAAAGCTAAAAGTGGACCTGTGGCTCAAATGGAAGACTGACAGCCTGAGCACAAAAGAAAAGTAAAAAAAAAAACCAAGGCCACGAATTTAAGGCATAGTATTAGTACTCATATACTATATATTTATGGTTCCTAAAATATTCTGTGAGTTAATTTGTCAAAACCTGTTCATACATAACATATGAGGTGTGAAATAGTAGGTCAGTCTGAAATGACTCCAAGATATTTTGACAAGGCAACTAGAAGAATTATCAATTAAACAAATAGTAATGAGGGATAGAATCAAAGCTCACTTTGGGTTCTTTTGAATTTGTTAAAATCAATAGCTAGGAGTTGTCAGTAGACATGATGCTATTAAGGACTTGAATTAAAGAAAGAACAGAGCTGAAGATAAAAAAAACGAAATAATTACATGTACTCAGTGGTAACACTCATGAGAAAGAAGATTACAGAACTAAGCCCTGGGATACACAAATATGTATAACATGACAAATGAAGAAAAACCGTCATAAGTATGTAATGCAGACTAATATGGATATGTATTTTTAATGTTTAAGGGCTATTAAGTGATTGTGTGATGACCTAAAATTTAAGAAATTGTTAAGGTCAACTATCTCTTGGGCAAACCAGAGCAGATAGTTTAAGTAAAACAGGGCCACAATAGAGTGTCTTGATTTGCTAACATGAAAACAGGTCAATATTTGGAAAGCTATTTTTTGGACATGTGGTTGGAGTGACAATTGCTGCAGTTTGTTCAAGTGTAAGTAGAAGGGACAGTTTTAGCACAATAATAGAAATCTTTCCGGGATCTGGTAGAATTTCCCACTGTCTTCAATTTCCACTTTATTCTGAGAACTAAAATGTCATTACTGGAAGCCATTCCCAAATTGTGTCTTTGGCAAGTTATCAGATATTCAGTCTATCACATGTCTAAATAATAGAGAATGGGACCAGGTCTCCATTGAACACTCACAGTAGACAGGTTTCTGGACATTCTCAGGAAAAGCCTTCTGCAATTGTGGGATGGATAGGGCTGGGTAATTTGCAGAACAACCATCACAGATGGAAATTATTCTGCTAATTTGACCCCTGAGATATTGGATGTTTTATCTGCATTGTATTGATTTTTATGAATCAGTTAATCAGATTCTTCATACTATATGATGTTACTAAATTGTGAAATGCATGTTTATTGCATTTCCTTTGTATAACATATAGTATGTTTTGAAATTTGGTATAAATCATTCATGTTTTTATTTTTTTCAATATGGATTACACATAGTTCTCAAGAGTGAGGAAATGCTTTGGAACTTTGTAACTTGAAGTCATATGTTGCCATGTGTCATATATTTTCCTTATACAGTGCTGGTAATAAATTATATGTAATTTATTTTTTATTTTTATTTATTTTCTATTGCAGAGTTTGAACTTGGGTCCTGGGCACCGTTCCTGAGGTCTTTGGCTCAAGGTTATCTCTGTACAACATTGAGCCACAGTATCAAATTTAGTCTTGATTGATTAATTGGAGATAAGTATCTCATGGCAACTTTTCTGCCCAAGATGGCTTTGAACTGTGATTCTCAGATATCAGCCTCCATATTAGCCAAGATTACAGGCATGAGCTACCAGCACCTAGCTATATGTAATTTCAACTGTAGTTTTCTTCAAGTGTTTCATCCTGCACTGAAGTTTATTTTTCGGACAAACTTTCTAATAAATATGCAATCTATTTAATTTTGAAAAGTACTGCTGCAACCCCCACTTATTTGTGGCATTTCTGAAATCCAAGTTCCTCTGTGTGTCAGGGTGGATACTTTTTCCTGTAACAAGTATTGTTGTTGAACACATGACATCTGGCTACTAAGAGAACAAAGGATGTGAAGCTACAGTAGCCAGATAAAGAACTCCCAGGACAATTCATGGGCAACTCATGTACTCCCTGTGTAGGTGCATAGGGAACATAGAAAAGACATTATATTTTTTTTTTGGGGGGGGGGTCCGGAGGTGGGGCCTGAACTCTGGGCCTGGGTGCTGTCCCTCAGCTCTTCAGCTCAAGGCTAGCGCTCTACCACTTGAGCCACTGTGCCACTTCCGGCTTTTTTCCTTTTGCTTATGTGGTGCTGAGGAATCGAACCCAGGGCCTCATGCATGCAAGGCAAGAGCTCTACCACTGAGCCATTTTCCCAGCTGAAAAGAAATTATTATACTTGAAATTTGATTGAGTGTGTGTGCACATAGATGTTGACTTAATTACCTGCTGTTATAGTTTTACACATTCACTAGTATAAAACAATATTTCATATATATATATATATATATATATATATATATATATATATATATATATATATGTGCTGATCACAGTTTCCAGAATCCAGCGTTCCACCTCCATTGGCATTGCTTGCCTATGTTGCTCTTTGGGTAATAAGAATGAAACCTGGAATTGTCCAGTGGTAGAGAAATTACTCAGAGATTCAAGCATTTGTCTTTCAATATGTTGCTTGTTCCTAACTCTAAAATTAGGAAATCTGTTCATATATAATACATGTTACATTATAATATATTTATTATACTATAAAATGTATAATATATTGTACAATATACATTATATATAATACCTGACAGAATTATATATTTATAAGGAAAAATATAATAAACACATCAATGTCCATACTTTCCTAGTCATGATTAAGTTCAGCAGAGATAGGTGCATTATATCTCAACAGGAAAACTCTACTGAAGTTCTGATGACCTTGAACTAGATAAGAATCCCTGTTAAAATAAAAACTCTCTCCTCAATTATGAGAAAAGATAAGTTTGGAAGGTTTTTTTTTTGTTTTTTGGGGTTTTTTTTGGCAGGTCATGGGGCCTGAACTCTGTGCCTGGGTCCTGTCCCTCACCTCTTCATTTCAAGGCTAGTGCTCTACCACTCGAGCCATTAGCACCACTTCTGGGTGAGGAATTGAACCCAGGGCGTCAAGCCTGCAAGGCAATCACTCAACCAAGGAGCCCAGGTTTGGAATTTTTTGAGAAGAGGAATTTGGCATTTGCTTTGCATCCTTGATTAGTAATGAATAGGTATCATTTTCCTCCAAATTTTGTCTCCTTTTATGTTACCTAGACAGTTACACAGGATCATCATTCCATCGCATATCTTTAAGTCCTTCTTTTATTTCTTTTTATCATTATTGTTTTTTGTTGTTGTTTTGATGATCCTGAAGCTTGAACTCAGGGCCTAGGTAGTGTCCCTGAGCTCCAGACTAGCGCTCTACCACTTGAGCCACAGCACTACTTCTGGCTTTTTCTGCCTGGGCTTGCTTTGAATCATAACATTCAGATCTCACCCTCCTGGGTAGCTAGGATTACAGGTGTGAGCCACTAGTGCCCAGCAAGTCCCTCTCTTTTAGATATTATTCTAAAAGCCTCTTATCCAAGGTCACTCCTCAGAGAGTAAATAGACCTCTGCCAACAGTTCCTTCACATTCTCATCTCCTGTTATGGCTGTTATGTGTCTTTTCCATGTTATCATGAAACTACTTCACTGTTTTCTTCTTAATCCATGATTGTATATGTGTTACTAATAATTACCTAAATTTAGTGGCTATACACCCTAAATTACTCAACCATTAATTTCATTTTTTTTTTCAATATGATTGTTCTTCCGTACCAATCTGAGCTTATACTCACCTTCTCTACCTCTTGGCATGTGCAGAGCCTTGGTCTTTTCTACCTCCAAACCAAGAGGTTTGCCAAAGAATAGCCTACAATATTCCTGCTTAGGATTCAGGACAAGTAGTTGAGTGTCTGAAAGAAGCAATGCATTCTTGGCATGGGAAGGGGTGGGAGAGACAACAGCCTAGAGGGCAAACTGGTAGACACAACATTTAACAACTTCTTTGGGGAAACTGACCTCCCACACGGTGGCAGTGAGATGACTCACCTATTGAATTTTCATATATAAAGGAAGTTGTCATGTCTCACTGCACAACTCACTTTTAGTCAAAGAGAGGATCATTCTTTTGTGTACTCCTTAGGCCCAGTCTCACTTTATCTCCATCGTAGACTTTGCCCAGACTCTGTTCCTACTAGAAGGTGCCTGATGAGGAGGAAAATATGATCTTTTCCCTTCTGACTGACCCTGTGAGGACTGAGATCACTTTTGGTATTGAACCTATTCCTCCTGACAAATCTGTGGTGAGTGGTGGGAAAGTTCATTCTCTGAATTATGCCCTAGAACCAAATATCTTCAGAGAAAGTCAAGGAATGATGAATCCTGCCTGAGGGATTGAGATTCTCTATTTCCAAAGAGGTCAATTAATATCTGATTCTGAGTCCCAGGTGGAGGATTTTTACCAGATCCTCCAAGCTAGAGTGGATGTTCCTCAGATTCCAGACAATCCTCATATTTCTCTAGCTCTTTCTCATAAAACAAAAGGACACAGGAGTTGAGTTCAGAAACAAGGTGAAATGAGAGTAGCAGAAGAATTATTGGCAGGGGAAGGAATTAGTAATTTTTGGTGAAAAAAGGGCTCAGAAAATCTAGGATCACTCACATCATTTGGGAATTACATCATAAGATTAGGGAATAAAAGTAATAAATTACTGCCTAAATTAGTAACTCCACTGCTCTGACTACATTACGAGTACTCTGTCAAAAGGTAGCTGTCCCGGCTCAATGTTGATGAGCAAAATGGAGCACATTTTTTCCTGACAATGTTCTACTGAGTATCTAAATCCATGCCCCAGGTTGTTCTTACTCTCTACTTCTCTGTTACTTTCTTTTGCTGGATTCAATCAATGATACTTGAATGTGTTATCATCTTCAGACATGAAATCACATTTTCTTTTAATCCATTTGTTATAAATTAAAACAAATTATGGGGAAACATATGTCTATTGTACATTTTCTTCCATAGCATACTTATTTGATGTTATTAAGTATTATTTTAATTGTTTCATTTTTAAAACTTGAGGAAAATATTTTGTAAGTATTAGAACTAATCAGTTGCACATTTCTAAAATTTTTCCATGCCTGTTTTTTTTGTTATTAAGGTTCTAACATTGTCTTGTCCCCCAATTGTTGCCTTCTTAAAATTGGATCAAATTACAAACTGTATATGATGGTCCTTTATGTGTTCATTGATATATTTAAATTTCTTCTAATATCCACATACTATAGGATATCTTCAACATCTAAAAATCAATATGGAGGTCCCTATTAAGAAAAACAAGAAGCCACGAAACCTGTGAAATTAGGATTAGGTATATATCCAAAAATATATAGCAGTGACATTGGAAAAATTCACTTTTCTTATATATCAGAACATGTTTATAGTTATGAATAGCATATTTCCTTTATTCCCTCTTTTTTGTGCATCTCGGTTGAATGCACAGCTTTCTTTCTTGCTGCCATGCACATGGATATTGATGTTGATATATATTCCTTCTTTATATATCAAGGTTGCAGTAAAGGTCATCAACACATGTGTCTTTTTGGTATTGTCTAAACTTCCATTATGATCATTATAGGTTGCATTAGTTTACAATACCACAAAACCAAATACATTTCCTAATTTATTTCTACCTCTCCAGATGTTTATTTATTCGAGTCGTGATAGCTATTCTGGTGTGTAGGATGGGATTTCAGAGACTTTCCTATTTATTTTCTTTGTATTTACTATGTGGATAAGAATCCCAAACATTTTATTTATTTATTAAATACTTACATTTGTACTGCATTCCTGATCAGTGTCTTTCTTTTTCTTTTGTTATTTGATCAGTTTTTAAGTTCTATAATATTTGATTTTTTTCCACATTCTAAATAATCACTTCAGTAAGAAGATTTTTTTCATTGCTGTGGTGCACAATTAACTAAAATCAACAGATTGTACATTTATACCACTGGAATTTTTTGTTGGTTTTACAGCCAGGAAAATGTTTCAATAAAGATTCTGAACTTTTTTCACTAGACAGACTGAAATGATAGTATCTCATATTAGCCTAAACTAATCTCAGAACTAACAGTCACAGCCTGGGCCACAACAGTCTGGGCTAAGTAAAACCACTAACACAGCACATGCTGCATTTAAAAAGAGCAAAGGGCTTCATAAAAGTTAGAAGAAAAGCACCCCATTTATGAAGCAAATTCTGAAGTTCACAAGCAGATATTAGGAATCTGAATATTAAGATCTAAAGATAAAAGTATATAGAAGAACAAATTTAGAGTTCAGAATCCGGGAGAGGGAACAACCACTAGATACCAAACTCAATGCTGAAGGGAAGAAGTGTTTTGCACCAAAGCTCAGCTGTGTCTGACTTTCTCACACCAAACACACACACACACACACACACACACACACACACACACACACACACACACACCAAGTGGGAAACCTTAGCCAAAGTATAGCCATTTTGGACTTAGTCCATTATGAAGGCCTATACTCAAAGTATACATTGTGAAGGCATTTACTGAAAGTACCCATTGTAAAGACTTTTACCGAAAGTTAAGACTCAGGTTCCTGGAAACACCATGAAATGTCCCAATAACATTCTTCCCATAACTCCCCTAGCAATAGCCATCAGCAGATGACAGGAAGGTACCTAAAGCTACACATGTTTCTTAAGATTCCATATTTAACATAATTTGCTTTTTACTGCTAAGCTTACACATATTAGCCAAAAATATTGTTACAATATTAACTCATTAAATGTCAACCAATCATGTAACTGACAAGCTATGAACCCACTTACCTCAGCCCTATGCCCTATAAAAACCCTAACTGAAGATTCGGAGTTCTCAACTCTGACCCACTGTGATGCTGACAGTTGTGAGTCCATGCTCGAGCTTGCAATAAATGACCCTCGTGTGCTCACATTGGAAATGGCTCCTTGACGGTCTTTGGGGATCGTTATCTCAGCACAAGACTAGTGTACACAGAGAACCCCAAGGGCAGCTGTATCTGGGACAATGAAGCTTTTCCCTCTTCTATGCTGAAATTGGGGTACGCTTTGCCTGGAGGATAGCACCCTGTGAGCCCTGCATGCATGGTGAACCAGACATGGGAAGCCCTGTGAGCATCTCCAGGATGGCCTCTTAGAGGCCTGGAGAAGTTTACTCCTGTAGTTGGACATGGCACGAGGCAGGAGGACAGTGGGAATCCAGAAGATGGGAGAGGCACAGGAGCAAATGTGCCTAGCTGTGGAGACTCCTTGGCCATGGTAAGGTATTTCCCAGCCCACACATAGCAGCCAACACGCAAATCCCCAGAGGCCACTTCTCTGGGGGACAGTCCCTGGTCCTGATCCAGAGCCAGAACTTCCCCAGTGGATCTGTACCTGGCTAGGGTGGAGCAGTACCCACCAGCCATTCTCCTCTGTCCTGCTGCACCTAACCTCCCAGCAGCTTCCCAGTCCCCAGCACTCATGGCAGGCCAGCTCTGTGAGGCAGAATGAAGCTGTGCCTGTGATTCCTGGTGCCTGCTTCAAGGCGAGAGTGAGGCCTAGTGCACAGCAGCGCTGGCCCTCACTCACTTCAAGTGCCTCCAGAGAGGCATGACCATCACTGGTTCAGCACTGCTGCCCTCCCCACCCCCAGAGTTTACCTACAAGTCCCTTCCTTTTTTCTTGAAATTCTTCAGCCACTGGTTGTCTCATTTCTCATTGCCTATTTGGGTGGGATTTGAGACTCCTTCCTCTCCTCACCCAGCCACGAGGCCCCCGGGACCAAACTCCACACCTCACAGACACTCTCCAGAACCCAGCTGCCTTTGGGGCTGCTGCTTCCTGAGTCATTGGCCTACTGCCTCCTTCCTCCCTTCACCAGCCTCTGCCAGTGCTTCCCATACTCTCCCTACTACCCCCATCCCCAATCCCAGCTTGGCCGCCTCCGAGACCTCCCCTCTTCTCCACACAGCTCCCAGTGCCAACCCCAGCAAGGCCACTGCTCTGGGGAAGACAACTGTGGGCCTGGCCCAGTAGAATCAAAGGTTCCACAATGTGCAGCCGGCTTAGAAATGGAGGCAGCATAGGTCACTGATCAGTGTCTTTCACTTCGCTTACACAAATATTAGTTGCATTAATTTGATATTTAATTTTGGATTTTGCAACCTCTTATTAAGCCTTTGAAGAATAGTTGGTAGAAATATAGTCCCAAAATTCGGATTGTCTCTTGTTTAATTCTTTTGAGATTCAAAGATGTTTAAGTAGTTATAACTATCTTGAACTCTCATTTCTATAGCAGAGTCTATTGAGAAAATAATTGCTTAAGCATCTGTTATCAATTACTTAAAAGACTTGAAACTTTTAAAGTTTCAAATATTACAGGAAGATCTTTGATTCATGTTGAATGGAAGTGAGAAGGTTGAGCTGTTGCATACATTCTTGTGTGTTCGTGTGTGTGTGTGTGTGTGTGTGTGTGTGTTTATGTGTGTGATTGTGCGTCTGTGTGTAGGGGGGTATATGTGTATCATTGAAATAAAGGATAAGGATTTTGAGCCCTGGTCTGCACTTGTTTCCTTTTTCTGAGGTATACATTGTGGCGTTTTTGTTGGTGGTATGCTTTGATTGCTTGCCTTTGCCTGATGTGCACATTCCAGCTCAATTTTTCAATTAAAGCTTCTTTTTTTATAATTCAGCATAAAGGGATCTGATAGTGTTTTTTCTTTAGTCTGCCATCTAATATCTTCTTTTCCTCTTCAAAAATTAACATTCAATATAAATTTTATCTCCTGACTGATTTTCCCTTTAATTTGCATTTTGAAATAAGTATTATAAGTCCTTTAATCTCTGTATTTATAAAGAAAAGTCATTTTGAATTCTCTGTTTAGTGTAATAACACCTGGACACATTTGTTAGCATCAAGACCTTAAAATTACTTTTTTAGTTTTAGTTTAAAATACGTCCTCCATGTTTACAGCATGGAGAGACAAACAATTCCTAGTAACAATGATAACAGTTTTATTCATTAAAATATCAGATAATTCATAATTTTGATTATGTCTAGTGGCGAATGAATACATTTGCTCAGTGATTTGCTTGATAGACCTTAGCACAAAAATACCGCTTATGGGAGCTGAGAAGGTGGATAAGTGGTAGACAGCTTATCTTGAATGTATGAGACCCTGGGTTTGATTCCATAGCACCACCTAAGCAGAAACAGCTAGAAGAGGTTCTTTGGCTCAAGTGCTAGAGCAGTCTTGAGCTGAAGAGCTGAAGGACAGTGACAGTTCACCATCATCAGCAAATTAAATAAATAAAACTCATAGTTAAGTACATGAATTTCAAAAGTTGATTACCATTTTAGTTAGGGACAGGGTGCCAAGACACAGCAGAACTCTGTTGCAAATCTTTAAGAAGGATTTCAACACCTAACAAATATTAAAACCAGAAAGTAAAACATTAGCTCTGCCAACAACATATAGAATTTCTACTCAAAGAGAAACCAGTACTAAGAATGAAATACTTGTTATAACATTTCTTAAGAGATTATGGCTTTATATTAATTATCATATATATTGACCTTCAAAAACTCCATGGGTGGGCCTGAGTCTTAATGGCACCTACAAAAACTGGAGGAGAGAATCATCAACCTCGATTTTTATAATTGTTATTATATTTTTAATATTGTTATATGGATAACCATTTTGTAAGTCAGGTAATGAGTTCATTTCTTGTTTGACAAGCCCATCCCTCCTGTCCCTGTCCACAGTGGTATAGCTCATTGTGAACACAATAGCTACAGTGTACAAGTGCTGCATTTGTTTCCCTGTTCTCCTTGACTATCTCTGGTTCCCTCAATGCCATAAAAGAGTAAACTAGAACAGAAAAATCCCTCTTGTTTCTAATTCCTGGAATACATTTCAATATAAACATCAATAGTTTTATGAGAGTGTCAGGCTCTGTACACACATCCCAAACACATATACTTCCTACACCCAGTCATAACTCCCACCTGATTCTAAGGTCCACACAGTAATTCTTTTCACTTTCCACACAGGAAGAAACTGAGATTCAGAAATATTATGTAAGTCACTGGAAATACTGGGCTGACAATACTGGCTCACTCTTATACATTACCTATTCCAGAGAGTAAGATCTGAATATCATCATTTGAAACCAACCCAGGTTGACATATCCATTACATGTTTATCTCCATTTAACCAGAAGAAAGCGAGAATTGTGTTTCATGTGGTAGAGCTAGAATGCCACCAGACATGAATGGGAAATCTAAAGAATATTGACAGTATGATGATTTTAAGAACTAATGCTCACCCATGCATAATCTCAGACACCACACACACACACACACCAAAATCACACTCCTTAAAACAGATGTTAGTACTGAAATCCAAATAGTTTTTTGTTAATTTTATAAGTTTTATTTTTAGCTTTAGTGAGTTTTGACTTGATAGTTTCTACTGATGAGCCATAACCTAGAACTTTGTTATAATTATACCCATATCTGTATTCAGAGGGACATTCTCCTAGTTAAGTCTTCCTCCTTTTTCAGCAATGATAAGTTTTCTCTTCTTGGTCCAGTTTCTTTTTGGGATCTAAATCTCTTAGATTTTTCTGTCTTGCATGGTCTGTAAGTTCATTGATCCAGTAGATCTCAGCCATCCCAATAACCTGGACAGAACCTGCCTTGGGAAAAGTGTTCTAAGCTCACCATTCAGTGGAGGTTGTTAGTACTCACACATAATCATGTTCTCTTCAGAATTTGGAACTTGTAAGGTCCAGGAATTCAGGGAAAGCACTCATGGTGTGCTATTTCATGCTTTTTAAATTTAATGGCAGCTTCCCACCTATTGTCTACTTTAAGCATTGTGTGAAGAGAAGGATTGCCCCTAAGAGACAGAAGCACTACTAACTGTTGCTCTCAAAACACAGAAGGAAGGAAAGAAGTTCTGAAGGAACAATAGAGCCTAGAAACTGATTTCGTAGAAACTCAAACTTCCTTTTATCTTACCTTCAAAATAGAAAGTCAGAGATTGCAGTTACTTTTAAGCTCCATTTATATTCCTAAGCAGGGGTCACCTTTCCCCTTTGCCCTTCTGACAATTTACATCAGGAGCTGGTGGGACGATGTAACAAGAACACATAGAGTTTGGGCCCGGAATTAAAAACTCTTTTTTGTGATCATAAACATTCTACCACTTCTTGAATTGGGTCTGAGTGGCAGAAGGAAATAAGGTTAGACGTTCAGAAACTTATAATTACTTCTAGGTTTCCTATCTAAACTCATCCCTTCCCACCCCTCAGAATCCTAATTCCCAACTGTGTAGACACCCTTACACTCTGTTTTCCTGGAGCATTTGAGTGTGGGGCATCATCTCCTTCTTATGTGTACTGCTTTACAAATGGAGATTTTCTCCTAGGCTCAAAATTATTTCATTGATTGGGGCATTGTGCAATATGCTAAACAGAGAGTTACCTGGAAGGAAGGTCCTAGAAGACAAAACATCTACTAGGACAATGGAAACCCCTGGTTTGGCATGCTTAATGTTTTAACTTGTAAACTGAAGTAACAGGAGAAAACGACACACTAAGAAATCTGCCAATTATGCCAAATAAAGAGATATGATGAAGGTCAGAGAAAGGACATTGATTTCATGGTGGTCATGACAAGACAAAACCTTACCACACCTTAAAAATACTAATCCATACTCCCTTACTTTTTTGTTCACCCATGTCATTAGGTCTGAGTTGTATGTCGGAGACCTCAGGACTTGCAGAACAGGAAGATCTCGGGGAGAGCCTAACATTGGTCTGCCATTTTGGACATAAAATAACTAGTATGATGAAAGCCCTTAGTAATATACACAAATACGTGCATTTGTCCTACTACTCTTGATAAGTACCCCTCACTATATTGTCTTTAGTTTGGTCACTTGCTGACATAGCAGCTGTCTGGTAGGTCCATTGTGACTTCACTTTATTCACCAGAAATGGAGGAGAGACTGACCAGAACACATTTGCATCTTTCTCAATGAGCAGTGAATGGCAGGGGAGTATTTAGGAAGCTCCCCATGTTCTCAGCTAGTACCTCCTAGATTCCAGCTCAAATATTGATAAACAGATACAGAAGTTACTTGTTGTACCAGATTCACAGCTAGAGAGGTAGATGAGAAAGTGGAAAGGCTTGGTGTTAAAGCCACAGGTTGATATAAAGCAGAATTCAAAGGATGTGGAGATGAAGCAAGCTACGTGGAAGGGAAAGGACAGGCAGCTGAAGCAGAAGAGCATCTAGAGAGAGAAGATAAAGCACATTTGAGGCCACCTGGACATCAAAGTATCCCATCTGAGGTACAACAGTCTGGTTGTGCTGAGCCACAGAGAAAAGTTGGAAGAACATCAACAAGTGCTCTTGCCCATTTCTAGGGAGTTCCCAGAAAGACAGGACGAATTGGTAGCTTCCCAGAGCACTGCGGCTGAGCACATCTCAGATTCCTTGCTACTATGATAATTGACATTGGAGAGTAGCAGCAAGAGTTGTATGAGGTGATTGCAACTCATTATTTGGAGGCTGTTCTGCAGCATTGTGGAGTGTGGTCTCTCAGGATGCTTAGGGCAAAGATCCTATAGCTGGTGTCAAAGAATGCAATCTACTTGGAGTAGACATTTATAGATGGCACATGCCTGAACACAACAAGCTGATAACGAGCTGCTAGAGGTAGTTTCCCTAAAGATCTAACAGCCAAAACTGGACAAGTACACCCAGAGCTCTGCACCACATCAGGACACCATGCCAATTGCTTCTACCATAGTACTGGCTACCCAGTTTGCACACCCATGACCTTGTTACCCTGGTCGTGCCCCACAATCCCTCACAACTTTTACTCTTTCACTTTGTCTATGCTTCCTAGTCCCTGCTAAACAGTTCTGGATACCTGTGTTAGCTACCCCAATCCCTGCAAAGCTGTTGCTGCTAACCAATTTCCTGACACTGGACCTCAGCAATTACAGTCACAGTTAACCTTTACCTGGTATCCTAGTTTCTACTACTCTTTTCTGCTACCCATAATTCATAACACCAGGGTTCCAGCCACCTGAACCCTGAAACCCGTTTCTCCCCTGTCTATGATACTGCATTCCCAAACAAAGTAAGGGAAGAGTGGGCACAGACAGTTGCCTTGGATACTCCTCTTGCAGGCATATTGGAACAAGTTATTCCTCAGGTATTTAACGTGAGGGACTAACTAGTTGTGGAAAGAAAACAGCTTACTCAAAGTTGACTAAAATCCAAGGACATAACTTATAACTTATTGCTAGGGAAAGAAGGCCCTGCAGTGAAAGTTAATGAGAAAGAAAATTTTGCAAATAGTATTGGGAACAATGCAAAAGGTTGAGCTTAGTCTCTTCTATCAGTGGTCTGAATTATTTTATGACATATGATGTGTAATTACATTGTATTTTAAAAATTATATGAAGATGCACACTTTGTGGTATTTATATTAATTGATGGAATAGTTGCATAGGATCACGTTAATGATATTCAATAGTTTATGCTCTATTATTTGCCTATGGGTCTGCCTTTGGCAATATGTATTGAGCTCTCTAACAACAAATGGAATTTCATTGTCAAATACTACAAGGAGATTATTCTTGCTAGTACCAAAATGAAAGTGGGAACAAGAAAACTGAATAAAGCTACAAGTTTGAAGGGAGGGGATCAGTGGTAAGGGCTATGATAAAAGACAAATTTTTCACTATGGAATCTTGGAAGAATAGAATGTGTTTTCTTGAATTACTAGCTTTTAAAACATTTAAAACATTAATGAATAGTTTAACAAAAAATTATAAATACGACTTTGATAATTCAATGATGTGAATTATGAGATTAATATTATACTCAAAGTTTCCTTGAGATGAAAGCAGGCTGCATTCCTTTTCTATTAAATTAATGGAATACGCTTCCTTTTGAATGGTTAAACAGTCCATGACATTTGTTCCAAAACAAGAAAATATACTGGAGAGAAAAAAAAGAGGAGTAGTTCCAGGAAGATGGCAGAGCAGAACCTGGAGGCTAAACAAGCTCTCACCTAGAAAGCAGTATTAGTGTTTCAGTGAACAGTCCTAGGCGGGAGAATAACACCAAGTGTGCCATCCCAGTACAAAGAGTTTTGCCAGAAAGGGGAAATCCAGGCAAGGAAACAGATTTGAGCACTTGCCGGTAGCAGTGGCGGTGGTAGCAGTGGCCATTGCTTCCACACCTACAACACAGAGAGTCCTGGACAAATGTGCCAGACACAGCAAATGATCAGATTCTACCCAACACCAGCAAGAACTGACAAGGAGCAGGTATCTTCATCCTGCAGATCACAGACCAGAGACGACCCAGGAACCAAGACACTGGCATGAGTAGAAGCCTTACATAATAACACCTTCTCAGGGAGCAGAGGAGGCATGGCTCCCCTCCCCCTCCCTCTCCCCACTGTGCCACTACCTGAGATCTCCATCTTTGATACTGTCAAAGGCCCAGCGGAGAATATAGCTCCAACCCAGGCCTTGGAGGAAAACAAAAGAGTCATTTAGCAGGTCAGAGGAACCTGACATGACCTGCCAGGCTCAGCTCCACCCAGGAGAAAGTCACCCAGCCCAAGCAGTGAAAACTCTGCCCCCAGAGGAATGTCTTTCTTCACTGGGTAAACAGAGCCAGAGGCTTCCCCTCCTTATAGCAGCCTAGACAATCAATTGAATTTCAGTAAACATAAACCCTGAGAATGGCTCCATGCTGGGCTCTGTGAGTGTCTCAGAAGCTAGCCCTTCAGGGAAAAGCTACTGTTTGCTGAAAGGCCTCAACACTACCCAGAACCTAGCCTCATCACAGCATCTCCAATCAAGAGGAAACAGCCAACTCCCTCTTTTGTGAGAAACAAAGCAGATCTCCCTCCCACTGAACTAGCCTGGGAGGGGGATCACAAAATTCTGGGTAAAGCAGACCATTTTTCTGCCTGCCAAATAAACTAACTTAAGAAACCAATCAAGCCACAGGTAAACCAAACCCAAAAGCAGACCAGAGACTCCACCAAGAGACTAGTTATGGACACAAGGGAGATACAGGATTTTCCCTTTCAACCCCCCCCCCCCAAAGAACACTTTCTTTGTACCTTTTTATTAACTTGTTATTTTTTTTTTAAATTGTTTTCTATTAATCTTGTTTTGCTTTTAGAAATTTTATTTTTGGTGTATATGTGTGTGCACTTTTGTATTTTTATTTTATCTCTATTGAACTTTTGATCCTTTTCTTTTCTTTCTTTCTCATTCTTTTCACTTTTTCTTCTCTTCATTCTTTTTTGGGTAACTTAATTGCTGTTCTGCTCATCCTCAGATATACCCTTCATTGATTATTAGACCTTATTCCACATTGTTTACACGATGAATCCAGAAATTTATTACTTATTTCAAAAAATCTCTGGCTTAAATTCCTTAATTACAGTATTATCTCATAATACCATATATATATAATATTAAAATGATTTTTTTATTTTTTATTTTTATTATAAGTATTTTTAGTTCTTCATATCTCCTTTCTACTCTTCCCCTCCTCTCATCGTATTCCCATTCTTCTCTCAATATTTCTTCTTTAAAATTGCATCATTTTTGTGTTTTACTTTTTAAATTTAAATTTTTGTTTTTCCATTTTTTCTTACCTCTTTTGCTTTCACTTCTCTTTCTCCTATCATTTTGTCCAATCCATTTTCTTCTTTGAGATTAGGACTTGGTTAATTTCACTCTCCTTTTACCTTTCCACATCTCTCTAATCATATTTTTCCCCACTTTTCTCCCTAAAACTAATTTCTGGTATGCCAAATTCTACTTTGCTGTTCTTACCCCATTAATACATTGTTGTTTTACGTTGAATAGATTGTACCTGTTGAAATAGATTGTTTGTATCTGTCGACTTTTGATTGTGCAACTAAAGGAATTTGGTTGATGCTTGCCTTAAAATAGTGTTCTAGCACAAAACTTGTGTTACTTTCATACCAAATAGAGGCATTCGTGGAAGCCATTAAAAGACAGCTGAAAGAAGTCAGGGAGACCTGAAAGGGAATGTTGAATGGAGCCTAACAGAAGGAATGAGAGTCCAAGGAAACCATAACCAATCAATTAAGTGATTTGTGAATAAACACTGAACACGAAATTAAGGAAGTAAACAAATTCATACAAGATCTAAAACAAAGCTCCAAAAAAGAATTTGAAGCCATCAAAGCCGACCAATTAGAAGGAAAAGAAATTAAAAAAACCAAAGTAGAAATTTTGAAAATAGGTTAGACCATGAAGAAGACTGAAACTCGGGGATTGAAGACAGCCTATATATTATAGAGGAAGAACACACAACTATCTAAGACAAATCCAAGAAATATGATAGACCTATTCAACATTTGGAAGACACCATCAGATAGCCTAATCTGATGATAATAGGTATAGGGGAGCACCTAGAAACAGAAGTTAATGATCTAAGAAATTTGTTTCACAGGTTCCTAGCAGAAAACTTCCCAAACACGCAAAAAGATAGGCCTATTCAGATATAAGAAGCTTTTAGAACCCCAAATAGACCAGACCAAAACAAGACATCACAACTCCACATTATAATATCCACAGGATCAATTCAGACCAAGGAAAACATCCTTAAAGTTGTCACGGTGAAAAGATCAATCACCTATAAGGGAAACCAAGTAGAATCACCTCAGATTTCTCAGCAGAGTCAATTAAACCAAGAAGAGCCTGGAATGATGTAGGCCATGCCCTAAAGACAAACAACTATCAACCAAGAAAACTGTACCCAGCTATACTCTCCTTCATGACTGAAGGACAAATAAAAACTTTCCATACCAAAGAAAAAGTGAAACAATATATCTCTACCAAACTAGCCCTACAAAAGTTACTTAAAGATGTCCTACACAGAGAAAACCAACAGGACCACAATAAAGGCTAAGAAACTGCACCCAAATTGAGAATCCAAGAACCGTAGGAATAACCCAGTTGGCACAGCCCCCAAGAAGGTGCATAAAATGGCAGGAACTCCCAAATATCTCTCAGTACTATCTCCCAACATTAACAAACTTAACAATACAATTAAGCAAAATAGACTGTCTACTTGGATTTTTTTAAAAAAAAAAAGATCCTTCTGTCTGCTGCATTCAGGAGTCACAACTTTCTCATAAAAACAAACACATGTTGAAAGTGAAAGGCTGGAACAAAATCTAACAAGCAAACGGCCTCATAAACAGGAAGGAGTTGCAATCCTAATATCAGATAAAATAGATTTCAAATTAAAATTAGTGAGAAGAGATAAAGAAGGTCGCTATATACTTATTAAGAGATCTCTCCTTCAGGAGGATATTACAATTCTAAATATCTATTCCCCACAAGAGCACCCAAATTTATCCAAGAAATTCTAACTTTTCTCACATCTCCCATAGATCCAAGATATTAATTGTTGGGGACTTTAACACACACTCTGCCCACTAGATATATCAACTCGGCAAAAAATCAGCAGAGAAACCACAGATATAAAACTGCATAGATCACCTAGATTTAACAGACACCTACCGAATATTTCACCCAGCAGCATCAGAATACACATTTTTCTCAGCAGCACAGGGAACTTTTTCCAAAATAGACCACATTTAGGTCACAAAGCAAACTTGTCCAAATACAAAAACATTGAAATTATACCTTGCATTCTCTCAGACCACAAGGGAATAAAATTAGAACTCAACACCAAAAGCCACCAATGAAAGTCCTGTAACACATGGAGGCTGAACAACACACTGTTGAATCACCAGTGGGTCATGGAAGAGATCAGAAACGAAATTCAAATGTTTGTAATATTCAACAAAAATGAACACACAAATTACCAGCTCCTCTGGGACACCGCAAATGCAGTACTCAGAGGCACGTTTATAGCTCTGAGTTCCTACATCAACAAATTGGAGTGATCTCAAACCAACAATTTAGTGAGACATCTGAGCCTCCTTGAAAAAGAGCAGCAGGATAAACCCCAATCCAGTAGATGCAAAGAAATAATTAAAATTAAATCAAAATTAAATAAATAAGAATCCAAAAACATAGAAAGAATCAACAAAACAGAGTTGGTTTTTGAAAAATTAACAAATTGGCAGACCCTTAACAAATCTTATTAGAAGAACAAGAGAACCCACTGAAATAAATAAACTCAGAGATGAGAATGGAAACATCACCACAGAAACAACCAAGATTCAGTACATTATAAGGGAATACTTCTCAAAACTGTATGCTAGTAAGTTTAAGAAGTTTGCAGTAATGGACCTTTTCCTAGCAAATAATGACATGCTGAAACTAAACTGAGTTAAACCATCTTAACTGTCCCATATTAAGCAATGAAATAGAAATAGCAATAAGAGACCTCCCATCTAAGAAAAGCCCAGAACCAGATAGTTTTACAGCGGAAATCTACAAGGCCTTCAAAGCAGAGCTCACATCAATACTCCTTCAAGTCTTCAATGAAATTGAAAGCAAAAGTTCACTACCAAACTCATTCTATGAAGCCATCATTAAACTTCATCCCCAAACTAGGCAAGGACTCATCAAAGAAAGAGAACTGTAGATCAATTTCCTTGTTGAACATTGATGCAAATCTTCTCAACAAAATTTTGGTCAATCAACTTTCGCAATTCATCCAAAAAATCATACATCATGATCAAACAGGATTCATTTCAGGGATGTAAAGCTGCTTCAATATACGCAAATCAATTGATACAATAACTCGCATCAACAAGAGCAAGGATAAGAACCACATGGTTACCTCAATAGATGCAGAAAAAGGATTTGACAAGATCCAACACCCCTTTATGATGAAGGTTCTGGGAAAATTAGGAATCCATGGAACATTCCTCAATACAATAAAGGCTGTATATGACAAACCTACAGCCAGCATTATACTCAATGGTGAAAAACTAAAGCCATTTCCTCTTAACTCAGGAACAAGACAAGGATGCCCACTCTCTCCACTTCTCTTCAAACTAGTATTAGAATACCTAGCTACAGCTATAAGATAAGATTCAAATATAAAAGGGAATCCAAATAGGGAAAGAAGAAGCTCTACCTCTTTGCAGATGACATGAACTTGGATTTAAAGAATCCCACGGACTCCATTCCCAAATTATTCAAGCTTATTCAAAACTTTGACAAAGTAGCAGGGTATAAAATTAACCATCAAATAACAATGGCTTTTCTGTATGCCAAAAATGAGAAAAGTGTGGCTGAAATCAGGAAAGCAACTCCATTCGTAATAGCCCCACAAAAAATAAAATACCTAGGACTTAACAAAGAAAAGAAGGACCTCTATGATGACAACTTTGAATTAAAAAGGAAATCAGCACCGAACTTAGAAAGTGGAAAAAAACCCCATGCTCCTGGATTGGAAAGATCAACATCGTGAAAATGGCAATATTTCCCAAGGCAATCTTTAAATTCAATATGATACCTATCAATATTCCAGCCTCATTCTTTTAGTAAAAAGAAGAGGCAATCCAAAAATTCATATAGAACTATAAAATACCTCGAATAGAAAAAAACGATATTTAATGGAAACAACAGTGCTGGAGAAATATCAATACCAAATTTCAAACTCTTCTACAAAGCCATAGTAATTAAAACAGCTTGCTTCTCTCACAAGAACAACCCATAGGACCAGTGGACTAGAAATGAAAACCCAGAAATGAACCTATAGACCTATAGACATCTAATGTTCAGTAAGGGAGCTAAGAAATTAGAATGGAAGAAACACAATCTCTTCAGTAAATGGTGCTGGCAAAATTGGTTAACAACTTGTAGGAAACTAAAGCTAGAACTTTATACATCATCCTGCACCAGAATGAACTTCAAATGGATCAAAGACCTCGGAGTCAAACAGACACTCTGAAAACATTAAAGAATGGAATAGGAGAAGCAGTAGGTCTCCTTTGCACAGGCTGAAATTTTCTTAATAGAGACCCAGAATTACACAAATCAAAGAAATGTTGGACAAATGGGATTGCATGAAATTCCAGAGCTTCTGCATGGCAAAGGACATAGCTAGCAAGATCAATTGAAAGCCCATTGATTGGGAGAAGCTCTTCACTACAACAGACAAGGATCTCATATCTAAAATATACCTGGAACTCAAAAAAATTAAATCCCCCAACAACAAATCCTCAAAGAAACAACTGCCAAATAAATAAGTGGGCTAAAGACATAAAGAGAATCTCCTCTGAATATGAAAGAAGGATGGCCAATAGACCCAGGAAGAAATGCTCAATCTGTCTAGCCATAACAGAAATGCAAATCAAACCAACATTGAGATACCACCTCACCCTAGTTAGAATGGCTATAATGAAGAACTCTAATAACAACAGATGCTAGAGAGGATGTGGGCATAAGGGAAATTTATTGCATTGTTGGTGGGCATGTAAACGTGTTCAACCACTTTGGAAAGTAGTATGGAGGTTCCTCAAAAGATTCCACATAGAGCTCCCATATGGCCCAGCAATCCGACTTTTGGGTATTTACCCAAAAGGTCACAAACAAGACCATATTAAAGCTCCAGCACAATTATGTTTATTGAACCATTATTTACCATAGCTAAGATATGGAACCAACCCAGATGCGCCTCAGTAGATGCATGGATCAATATAATGTGGTATATATATACATAATAGAATTCTATGCCTGCATCAGAAAAAATGACATTGCCCCACTTGTTAGGAAATGGAAAGACTTGGAAAAATTTATATTAAGTGAAGTAAACCAGTCCCAAAGAAACATAGGTCCCATGGTTTCCTTTATTTTCAATAACCAGTATATGTCTGAGACAAGGAGAAAAGGTCGGACAAGTTGGTGTTGGGTGAAATGAACCACAAGATAAGGATTCAATATTTTTTTCTTGCGATTGTTTCTAACATATTTATAAGATGATTTCTATATTGCTTTGTATGTCCCTCCCCTACAGTATAGCCCCTGCTTTCACGGTATTTGATGGTATAATTTGTGGAGGGAAAGGGAAAAAACTAATCTTTTAACTAGAGATACAGGTGGACCCATTGCAACAATGAGATTTACAAGTCGTTAGGTCGAAAAACAAACTTTACAGCTTTGATGGGGGGTGTGGGAGGATCGGGTGGGGAGAGGGGGGTAGCATGGAAAGGGATGGGAAGGGGAAACAAAGAGGCAGAGGCGGCAACAATGCTTGATAAGAAATGTACTCACTATCTTGCCCATGTAATTGTAACTCATCTGTTGGTATTCTTAATATAAAAAAATAAACAAATGAAAAAGAAAAGAAAAACGAACTTTACAACGTGCCCAGCGAGGGTGGGGAGCAGGCAAAGGGGTGTCTGGAGAGCCCGGGGGGGTGGGTGTGGCGCAGATGAGAACAGATGGGAAGGGGAAACAAAGGAGGAGGCAACAATGCTTGATGAATAATGTGCTCATTATCTTGCCCATGTAATTGTTACCCCTCTGTATAGTATTTTCACAAATAAATAGATAAATAAATAAATAAATACGAAGGAGACTCAAGGCTGCTGAAATGAGCATATTTCCCATTTGGACTTTAATAGGATTTTTCTACAATCAACAAGATTTTCATCTTAACATAATAATTTCTAAATGTATTGCTACAGAATAGATTGTAAATGTAATATTTAATACTATTGCATACTTGAAGACAAAGTTTTACAGAAAACTTTAAATTTCAGATAAAGTGCAATATTCCAATAAATACATAGAAGAAATATAATTTAAAAATTCACTGATCAAAGCAAACCCTGGCAGGAATGTCTGAAAGATACTTATCTGAAAACAGGAATTGGCACTGTGGCTCAAGTAGTAGAGGGCTCCACTTGAGTTGAAGAACTCAGGGATATGTTAACTCCCTGAGATTAAACCCCAGGACTGACAAAAATAAAATTTAAAGAATTGAAGCATTAAGGTACAGCAACCAGACCCAGAGTTCAGGCCCTCCTACTACCACCACCAACAACAACTAATTAAAGCATCAAACAACCTGAAGTTGTTGTCCAGAATAATGAGTGCAGCATTATCAGTTTACATGACTTAGTGACTTTAAACCTAGTTTAAAAGGGGAGGTGTTAGACAATTTGTGTGTTTGCCAAAACCTGTAAAATTATTTTGTACTTTACCAAGGAGGAAGATAGGCGGGAATGGGGGAAGGAGGGGAGGTGTTTTGTGACCTTGCCTTTTGGTTCAGTGATTGTTTTCTGGAGTCAAATTCAGAGACATTCTGCTTGCAATCCTAGTTTCATAGCGGCGGGGAATGAAAAAGCCATGCCCTGGAAATGGTTTTGTCATGTCCTTGGCCTAGTTCCAACCATCACTGGATAATCCAAGTCCCACTTCAGGACCAAGACTACTGATCCACTAGGCAGATGGACCTAACCACAGCCAGAAAAGACAAAAAATGCAATGCCGAGGGCAGCACTGGAATTCTATACCAAGAAGAGAGTTTTATATTATTTATTGTAAAAATAATATACAGAGGGTATATAGTTACATGAGTAGGGTAATGAGTACATTTCCTATTGAGCATTGTTACCTCCTCCTTTGTTTTTCCCCTACTACCCCTTCCCTCCACAACTCTCCAACTCCTCCCTCCTTCACCCCTACCCGACATTGTAAATTCATTTTTGACACAGTGTCCTGTACATCTCATCATCACAATGGGTCAACCTGCATCCCCATTTCAGCATTCTGCTATAACCTTTCCACTCCCCAAATTACAAAAATGTATATAAAAATGCAGAACACTTGAATCAAATACAATGAAAACAGGGATTATACCATGGAGGGATGAACTTACAAAAGAATCACATAGCGCATTATAAGTATATTAAAAACAAAAACAAGAAAGAAAAAATCACTTGTGTGTCTGACTTGGGATTCCTTTCACTTAATGTCATCTTATGTGGTTATACGTCCATAGCCTTTGATCTTCTATGCTTGTCCTAGACATGTACTAGTCCTTGCAAACAAGGGAAGCCATGGGATGTATGTTTCTTTGGGCCTGGCTTACTTCACTTAATATAATATTTACCAAGTCTTTCCATTTCCTAACAAATGTGACAATTTCATTCATTCTTTCTAATGGAGGCATAGAATTCCATTGTGTGTGTGTGTGTGTGTGTGTGTGTGTGTGTGTGTGGGTGTGTGTGGGTGTGTGTGTGATTATATCACATTTTCTTGATCCATTCATGAAATGAGGAGCATCGAGGTTGGTTCCATATCTTAGCTATGGTGAATAATATTGCAATAAACATGGTTGCACAGGCAACTTTGGTATGACCTTGTTTGTGATGATTTGGGTAAATGCCTAAATGCCCAAAAGTGGGATTGCTGGGACACAGGGGAACTTTACATGGAGTCTTTTGAAGAACTTCCATACTGCATTCCAAAGTGGTTAAACAAGTTTACACTTCCACCATCAATGAAATAGGCTTCCTATTTAGCCACATCCCCTCCAGCATGTTGTTATTAAATTTCTTGATTAGGGTCCGGGAAGGTGGCTCAATAGTAGAGTGCTTTGCCTTGCATGAATGAGGCCCTCGGTTGGATTCCTCAGCACCACATCAACAGAAAAAAAATAAATTTCTTGAAAGGTGCAAACGCAATGTTGTCTTGATTTGCATTTCTTTTGTGGCTAGAATAGTTGAGCATTTCTTCATGTGTCTAATCGCCATTTTTATTTCCTCTTCAGAGAAGTCTCTCTTTAAGTTAATAGCCCACTTAATTATCGAGCAGTTGTTTCTTTGAGGATTTGCTTTTGGGGATTTAATTTTTTGAGTCCTAAGTACATTTTAGATATAAGACCTTGTCCGTTTTATACCTCGTGAAGATCTTCTCCCAGAACGTGTGCTTTCTATTGATATTGCTAGCTATGACCTTTGCCTTGCAGAAGCTCTCATGATTCATGCAATCCCATTTGTTCAACTTTTCTTTGATTTCTTTTTTTTGACATTTGTAATATGTTTATTACATACAGACTGTATCAGCACTTGGAATTTATAATTCCATCTCATCTTGTAATAGTAAATTACTTGTTTCATAAAGAGATGAATTAAGGAATGAATTTCTTAACTTATTTTTCTTTACTCTTTGTTTCTGGCTCTCTATTAAGAAAATTTCGGTATGTGCTAATAAGCTCTAGAGTTTATCCTATTTCTTCATGTAATGTTTTCATTGTGTCCTCTTTTATTTTGAGGTCTTTGATCCATTTGGAGTTGATTCATGTGCAGGATAATATACACGGATGCAGGTTTAGTTTAACAGGTGTTTAACCAATTTTGCCCACACCATTTACTCAAAAGGCTGTCTTTCTTCCATTCTCTTTTTTTAGCTCCTTTGTCAAAGATTAGGTAGCTATCGGTCAGGGGGTTCATTTCTGAGTCTTCAGTCCTACTCCACTGGTCCTCAGGTCTGTTCTTGCGCCAGAACCAAGCTGTTCTTATTACTATGGCTTTTTAGTAGCATTTGAAATTTGGAAGTGATATTGCTCTAGTGCTGTTCTTTCTGCTAAGAATTGACAAACCTACAGCCAGCATTATATTAATGGTGAGAAGTTAAACCCATTTCTTATAAATTCAGGAATAAGATAAGGATGTCTGCTCTCTACACTCCTTTTCAACTTAGTATTAGAATGCTAGCTGGGGCAATAAGATAAGATGCAATCTTAAAGGGGTTCCAAATAGCAAAAATGAAGTAAAACTCTCCCTCTTTGAAGATGACATGGTCTTGTATTTAATGAAACCCATGGACTCCATTCCCAAGTTACTTGAGCTGATCAGAAACTTTGGCAAACTAGCAGATTATACAATTAACCCTCAGAAAATAAAGGTTTTCCTGTATTCCAATAATGATAGAGTGCAGCTGAAATTAGGAAAGCAACCCCTTTTTACTAGCCGCACAAAAAATAAAATACCTAGGAGTTAACTTAAGAGGTGAAGGACCTCTATGATGGGAACTTTAAAAACCTGAAAAAGAAAATTAAAGCAGGGCTATGGAAGTGGGACACTTTCCATTCTCCTGGATTGGGAGGATTAACATCATGAAAATGGCAATACTGCGAAAGGCTATATCCAAATTCAATGTGATACCTACCAATATCTCAATGTCACTCTTCAATGAAATAGAAGAAGCAATCCAAAAATTCATATGGAACAATAAAAGACCCCGAATAGCAAAGAAGTTTATTGTGATTCTCATTTTGATTTGCCACCTTGATTCTACAAAGTCAATTATGAATTTTAACTTTCTTCCCTCCCTTTGGATAAAGCTCACAAACACCCTGCTTCTAGTTCCCAGACACTTAACTCTTAGCTCTGGACAATTGTTCCTAGATAGTGAGTTACTTAATTGTATTTTGAGTGCATAAAACATGCATATAAAACTAGCAAATTTTGATCTTATGAGAAAACAGCCTTTTTTCCCCTCTCAAATTTACTTCCTGATAGGCATTTTTATAGAGAATCTGTTTTCGTTTTTAAATGAAAGACTGGTAGGAAACTATGTTCATAATCTGGTCCTTCTCTCATACCACAACACCTAAAACACAAATTTCACAAAGCATTTACAAGAAATAATGCAAAAACCAAACATTGGGAATGCTCAGATGCAGAACGTTTTACAAAACCCAGAATAACTCTGCTGTCTGAGGGAGGGGCTGTCTGTATAAATTAACAAACAAATCCAAAAGAGCAGCCAGGAGTACCAGACATGAGTGTCCCTGGCTGCTACTTCATGGACAAGGTGCATGGAACGACTTCATGAGCCTGCTGGAGAGTGCATGGAGGAAAGTTTCCTTGGCAGCCTGAGTACAAAAGTTGGCTTCACCCTCCTGGGTCTGTCTTTCTTGTTTTCTCCCCACAGCAGAGAAGAATTGTCCCTTGCTCTAAGGAGAATAAGTACCGTACCAGCCAATCTGCAGAATAGCTTCTGTTTGGTCTGCACACCTTCCTAGGTAGGCGTCCCTTGCCCCCGGTGTGTGTGTGCTCCCAGGGGCTGATCCTCAGGGCCCAAGCCCATGGGGCAAGCATGTGTTAGATGTGAGTTAGTGACACTGTGTCATTCACACAGCAGCTGCCGGGTTGCTGCCCTAGCTGAACAGCAGGCCGCAATGGCCTGATATGGGCAGGCTGCCAGTAGGATCCTACTTCACCAGACAGACGAGCATGCCAGATGAAGTGGCTGCCACCTGAATTATTAATTATTTTATGGAGCAGTAACAAACAAAGTGATACACATTACTGTATGATATGTAATATTATATCCTCGATTCTCTAGTCCAAAATCATTGAACTTTATATTAGCAAGAATGGATCTTATTGTTTGTATTCATAAGGCCATAATGGAAAACTGAAATAAAAGTACAACAAAACACTTATCCATAAACACGTGATTGAATCTCAGAATTTGAAAAAAATTGTATGTAAGTAGTGCAAATGAAATTATACTAGAATAGTAAAATACACACAAAATACATTACATTAGTTACATTCAAATGTAAAATAAATAATTACAGACAATTCCTATTGGATTAAAATATTATAATGATTTAGAATGTTGAAGTGATATAGGTTATATATTTTGTTTTTATAAAACTTATTTATATCTCCAAGTTCTGTTTATCTCAGTAAAGGAAAATGTTAGAAAGTAGATATTATATGTGGCACCTCTTGCTTGCAGTACCACGAAGGGGAGTGGCAATTCTTAATTGGAGTCCTGAGATGAAACCCATACCCAGCCCAAGTAGACCCATCAGAGTTCCATGTGGTGACCCTAAGGGGATCCAGGACACCGCATTGCTGCTGCAGCAGGTGCAGGACCTTTCCGGTGGGCTGTAGCCAACAAGGTTCCATTAGTGACCAAACCAAGCAACCCAGACTCAAGTGCCAAAGCCTGGGGGGAAGGCAGGGCAGACGCCAAGTCCTGCCTTCCATCTGTGTAGCCTACATTGCCAAGGCCAAGCCCTTTCCCCTGCTTTGGAGAACAACGAGGGTAGAGGGTGACCCCATTGCCTCCAAATGGAGTATCCCTGGAATGGCACCCAGAGCTGGGACCATGTGGGCCAGAAGGGCGACAGAGGAGGCTACCCAGCAAAGCAAGAGGGGCTTCATTCCCTCGGTGCTGCAGCTGGTGTGCTGCAAGTCCAGGCTTCTCTGGCACTGATTGGCATATGTAGGGTTGGCCCTGTACCAGAGCCCACAAGGACCAGCAAATGGAGGTCCACAGAGATGCTGAAGGGGCTCCAAGTTGCTGAGCTGTTGCAGCTGTCACAAGCCAGCTGGCAGAGGTGTCAACACATGGCTCCAGTACCCAGACCCCCTTAAAGACTGATGAGGTGAACCACGGCTGGGCAGCCTGGCCCCAAGAGGGCAAACAACATCCCCAGCCTTCCTTTAACCATGGACTGTGCAGTGTACAAACATGGTGTCCCCCAACCCGCACTCACGGGGGCAGGCAGTGACCCCAGAAGAGAGTCTCCTTAGGAAGAAGGCAGCAGTGGCCTCAACTCTAGACCCATGGCTGCCAATTCCTGGGTGAAATGGAGCAACTGAGACTGGGAATTTAGGTGGGAAGTGTGGGCATGACTCATCTGGCAATGCTGGGGAGCATGCACACACATCCACTCACTGCATATCCACTGTAAAGGAGTTGGCCACACATCTCAACGGGTGACCTGAGAAGTCACCCACACCCACATGGACTACAGAAATGGAGTTTCACGTGGTGACTTGGAGCAATGAACAACTGGCAAAAACAAAAACACAAAACCAAAAAGAAAAACGAAAAAAGTCCAGTAAACCTTTTCATCAATGATAACCTATTATACATTAAAAGCAGTTTTACTTTCCTCTTGTATTATATTTTTGCATGGGGCCCTCTGAATTAACCAGAAATCTCCAGGATTTCTTCATGCACTGTAATACAAATAAATATAGCTTCTATTCTTTTTTAATTAAGGGAAGTTGCAATTATTTCCTTCAATTGTTTGATTCATGAAAAAGAAATCCTGAAGTAAACACCGAACCAAACTCAGCATATCTTCTGAACTCCTCACAGAAGAAAGAGAATAAAATGACTGAGCAACAGGTATCACCCATATTGTCACTGTGCTAGCTGTCTCTGATTAGAAAATAATCCTGCCATGCACATGCAAATCACTTATGCAAAATGTTTTCCTACAATTCTTGCTGTTATATTGCATTTATCTTCCTCCTCCTGTCTCCTCTCCTGCTCCTCTTCCCCAGGGTCCTGTTTCCCTCTTCCTTCTCTCCTACCTCTACTTTCTCCCTGTCCCCTTCTCTTCTCCCTCCTGCTATGCCCTTCCTCCTCTCTTACCCCTTCCTCCTCCTTTCCTTTCCTCTTTCTCTTACACTTTCCCTTCTACATTTTTATGGTCCTGGGGGTTGGACACACACTAAGCAGATGCTCTCCTGCTTGCTACAGGCCTCCAGTCTGGACTTCATTTCAATGACAATCTATTTCTTTGGTGCAAACCCAACAAAGTCGTTTGATTCAGGATTTAATTCATTGTACATATTCTACACCATGAATATATGCTACTTCATACAGTGTGGATAATAGGTTTGGATTATGCTTTGGGCTTCAGTTAAACTCATCAGAAATAATGTGTTTGAAGGCAATCAAATGTGATCCTGTTACTCCCACATTAATGAACTGGTTACTTCATATCTTGCACAACTACTTCCATATTGCTCCCAGTTTAATGAATTGTCACTTTGTGGTAGCACGCACAGTAACACTAACCCAAGGATTGCTAGGGATCAGAAGATTAAGTCCAGACAGGAAAATCCATGAGAGATTTGTCTCAAAATAACTACTAAAAAGCCAGAAGAAAGCCTGTGCTATTAGTGACATACTTCCACAGAATAAGCTAACGACAGGGCCCAGGCCTGATTTGAACACCTGTGGTGGGTGCATACACACACACACACACACACACACACACACACAAACACACACACACAATTTCCCAGCTAGAGCAATTATCTGTTTTCCCAACAACATATCTGAGTTCCAATCTTATGTGTTTGGATATTTTTGAAAGTTTTATCATCAACTTACCTAATTTTAATAAATGACACCCTGTTCACTATTATTTAATCCTGGTTGGAAAATGTTTTAAGACACATTTTCATGTAGAAAATTGTTTTTTCCCCAACTTGTGACTGTCTTGGTTTGTAAGAATGAAAGAATTTTGACATTAATTAATTAGTTCATAAATTAGAAAAGTAACCCTAACCCTAGAACCAATTGCCTTTGGATTCTAAAAGCCACAAAAGTACATTAAATTTATACATCTTGTCTTTGATTCAATTCATCTTCTTAAAATAGTTTCTAGTTTTACTCAATACCTTGCCATTTTTCTAACACAACATTCAGGCTAACCCTCACACTAATCATCCCCTAATCCTAATATTATTAGAAGTTTCCCATTTCATATTCATCCTAATTCGATCTTGACTTGTTATTCAAAGATTTACTTTCAGTTTGACCATAAATTTTCCATTTCCCTGATGCTAACACTAAGGCTAGCTGAAACTGAAATCCAATTTTCAATCTAATAATAGTCCAAAATTAATATTAAAAAATACTCTAGTTTTTATTCATTGTAATGAATATTCCAGTTTGCACTCTGGAAATGAGTTTCAATTTGCCGGAATCCAACAAATTTCCTGACTCTACCTGTGAAGTTATCTTCTTCCCTAACATGAACCATTATATTACTTGTCCTCAAATTCTCTTACCAGGAAAAATACTGTAGTTTTCATTAATCCTACATTTTCCTGAACCACTGTATTCTAAAACAATTTCAGATTTACACATCATCTACTCTTTTACTTAATGCTAACTTTCAACCTAAACCTGACTGGAAAACTCTCATTAATCATTACAAGAATGATCACTGAGAAATAAATATAATGATAATGTTCTAGTTACTATTCAGGCTCACATTTTTGCTTCTACTTGTTAGTGAAAACTCAATTTTATAGTAAAACTTTCCTATTCATAACACTAATCATAATCAGAACAAAATGCTGACCCTGATTTTAGTCCAAATTATATGTCAATACTAACACTAACTATTGTTACACTAGTTTTCATTCATCCTAACTTGATTCAAATAAGCCTTCCATACATAGGTTTCAATTTTTTCCTATACCTTAGTCATTTTCTAACCCTAAACTTAATCTTAACTGGAATATTGAGAATAAATATAAGCCTAATTGCAAGTAGATTCTAATATTAATAGCAATACTCTAGTTCACATTCACTCTAATTCTTACCAGGCTTATATTACAATGTACCTTCAATTTGACCCTCAATTTTTTTTCTCCTTCACTCTAACCCTAACCATGGCTGGAATCCTAACCATAACTTTAATACTAAAGGTATCCCAATTCTAAAATGTATGAAAAATGCTCATTTTGTGCAATCCTAACTGAAATTCCACAGTAATCCTCAAAATAAACTGCAGGTTTTCCTAAACCCTACAGATTTTCTCACTCTTATCTCTGAACCTATCTTGTTCCATAAGAGGAATCATTACACCCATTGATCTCAAATCCTGATATTATGAAATACATTGTACTTCTATTATCCCAGATTTTCCTGAATTCCTAGAACCTAAAAAAGTTCTGCTTTACTTAACATTTAACACATTTATTTTTTTTTCTTTTTGTCAGTCGTAGGGCTTGAACTCTGGGCCAGGGCACAATCCCTGAGTTCTTTAGCTCAAGGTGTTTGCTTGTACCACTTGAGCCACAGTACCACTTTCTGGTTTCCTGGTAGTTAATTGGAGATAACATTCTCACTGACTTTCCTGACTGGGCTGGCTTTGAACTGCGGTCCTCAGAAATCAGCTTCCTGAGTAGGTAATGAAGCTGACAGAGGGATTACAGTTAAATGTGTAAGGTAATGAGTACATTTCTTGTTGATCTTTGTTACTCACTTCTTTGTTGTTGTCCAACTATCCCTTCCCTCTCCAATCTCCATTACTCTTCTCTCCCCATGGTGTAAAGTTCATTTTTAGTACAGTGTGCTGTGACTATTATTGTTGCAATAGGTCATCCTGTGTTGAACCTAAATTTGCTATTTCTCTAACCCTAATTCTAATTCTGTCTGGTATCCTAACCCTAAGCATAATAATAATGATAGTTCAATTCCGAAGTTAACAAAAAATACTCCTTTTTGTTCATCCTGTTAATCCTCTGTACATCTTGAATTAAGTTGCAATTTAGCTTAAATCTTCCAAATGAGTTTATATGTGCCTATATAACGATATAATTTTATGTAAAAAACAAGATCTTTGAAGGAAGGTGTAACAAAAAGGAAATAGAGGGAGTATAATCAACCGTTTTAAAGATATTATGGAAAGAGAATAACGAAACTGCCACTTCTTAAAATTAATAACCATTAATAAAATAAATAAATAACACACAGCCTTCCAGTGTTCTTGAAGAGAACCATGATATGTCTAGTGAAAGAAATACTTGTTCTAAACTTTGTTCATGCATAATTTATATTGTTATTGGCCAATTATTTAACTTAATGAGTAAAAATTTATCAAATAGGAATCCATGACAAAAAATATAAAACAGTTACCAAGTAATTGTTTGAGAAAAAGTTATAGTCATGAGTTTTAAGAATCTTTCTATTTCCCTACAAAGCAATGATTTAGATTTACTAATCTAGTATTTGTAGTAGGTTTAGAGAACATAACAGGCATGAAAAACACTGAACTGTACATCTTGTGTCTTGGATGAGTGATATTTTAAACATTGTCTTTTATTCAAATGAATACTTAGGTTTACTTTTCAAAATAAATGAAATTTTATCTCCTTTCAGAACAAGAACTTACCCTGAAATTAAATGTATTAGTATATTCAGATATTTAAAGATAAATATTCTATGTTTGTTATGTAGCTCTACATATTCAGAATGACATGATTTTTCTATTGGTAAATGTCTAAACTCTGGGATTTTTGCTTCATCAATATAAACTGTCTCATGAGGTTTTTGTGAAGGCTCCAGTAACCACTGTGAGATTTTTGCTTCATCAATATAAATTATCACATGAGGTTTTTGTGAAGGCTCCAGTAACCAATGTGATCAAAAACATTTCCTGAATTCTAAATTTTAAATCTAATCATTTTAAGGCTTTGATTATATAAGTTATTGTCTCTTCAGAGCAACTAAAATAAATACTACTTTTTAAACATTTCACTCACATTTTAAATAATATTAACATGGGTCAAACAGAGACTAATCATTTCAAACTCACCATATTTGATGATCTCAGTGTGAAGAATGTAGAGAGTATAAGAATCTTATACTCAATAATGTTTTTGGTTTAATTAAATTAAATTATATAACTAGATTTCTAAATTGCAGGTAAATCACATGGAAATAGGAAAATAATAAAAATGATTACTTTAAGATCCTTTTCTTCTTAATTTTTTTTGTGAAAATATCATACAGAGGGGTTACAATTGTATGGGCAAAGTAATTAGTTCATTTCTTATCAAGCATTGTTTCCTCTTCCTTTGTTTCCCCTTTCCATGCTTACCCATCTCCACACCCTCGCCAGCCAAAGTTGTAAAGTTCGTCTTTTGACATAACGTCTTGTACATCTCATTATTACAATGAGTCCAACGGTATCCCTGAAATTATGAAGCAAAAATATCTCCAGGAAATATATTTTTCAATAAAATGTTTCAATCCTTAGGTAAAGTGCATTATACTTCAATATATACTTTATCTCAAAATAGAAATTCTGCAACTAATCTAATGTATGTTTTCATGCAGAAAATTCTGTGACTTCTAGTCTTATTAAGTGATTTTAATTATATTTTTATTGTGAAATGGTCCCTACTTATATTTATTACAAAGTTCTAAAATTATACAAATCATGCCTGTACATGGTAATTTACATAATTTAATACACAAACAAAGTTATCTTTTTTCTTGTCTCCCACAGGGAAGGATGAGGTGCTGAAGTATATTAAATTAAACCACTCTAACAGAGAGTCTATATGGAATGGAAATTTGCAACGTGCAGATGGGATCATGAGCACTTTCTACTTGGCTGAACAAGAATTCTTATTTCTACAGTACTTTCTTGCCATTTAATCACACAGGGAAAGCCAGAAAATTTGAAGTTCATATGAAAGTATTACATTCCTAGAAGTTGTGGCAACCCTTCTCAAAAGCTCAATCTTATCACAAATTCTTTGTGCTTGCTGGCTGATCTATTTCTCTATCACATATTTCATATTATTAAGCATATTAGTAATTCAACTGGAAGTACATGGCAGGAGACGCCTGAAATCACATCTATTACAGTGTAATATTTAGAAGAGAGGAAAAAGATTATATTGATCTCCAATTCCTCCCTTTGGCCTTCAATATACTAATCAATTGTCAAACAATCGTGTAAGATGTTAGTTTATTTTCCCTATTTAATTAGAGATTAAGCAAGTGTTTGTTTTGTAGTAAAGTGATGACAGTAGTATCACAGCTCTGATATGAGCACCTCCTCCCTAACAAATAATGCTCTATGGACTGTAAATATGTAAGCCACACAAAATTCTCCCTCTGTCTGTCTCTCTTTCTCTCTTTCTACTGACACACACACACACAAACACATAGAGCTGCACCCAGACACTTCACAGATCAGTTCCATTCCTTTGTAATTATAGTTGATTGAGGTTTGCGCTTCCTTGCTTTTCTTTGCTTCAGGATCTTGCCTGGACCTGTATGTTTCCCTGAGATAAAGTCCCTTGTTCTTAGTATACTGTGTATCTTTGTGTGCTTTAGGCCAATTAAGAGTACCCTGAATACAAAATCTTCATACTTGACATTCAAGTCAAACTCCATGAATTTATACTACTCTTCCACGATTCTAGAATGTATTGGATCTAGAGACAAAAAAAAAACGCCCACCTTGTTATTTTAGAAGGAATTGAAATCATGAAATAGAAGAATATCGATCAGGAACTGAGCTAAGAGAACGGAAGTATGTGGGAAAATGAAGAATGCTGTATGTGTGTTAGAGATACAGAATAATAGGCTCATTTATTGAAAACTTGTCATCCTATATTGAAAGCTCAATGTAAGCATACAGTTTTCCAGTTACTTTGCTTACCTATCACTTCTGATCACAAATTCTCTTATGAGTATGTACAGTATCTTTGAATAAATCACATGATTTGCAGGTACTTAACATCTTTTTTTTTTTAATTTAATTTAATTTTATTTATGAACGTACTGCACAGAGGAGTTACAGTTACATGGGCAGGATAATGCGTACATTTCTTACCAAGCATTGCAGCCTCCTCCTTTGTTTACCCTTCACATCCCTTCCCAGCCTCCCCCCTCCCCCCCTAATCCCAATCCTTCTCCTTCCCCCCCGCCACACCAACGTTGTAAAGCTCGTTTTGGACATGACAACTTGTACTTCTCATTGTTGCAACAGGTCCACCTGTATCCTTAAACAACTGGTTTTTCCCCATCTCCTAAACAAGTTATACTGACATCAAATATAGTGAAAGCAGGGGTTATACTGTGGGGGAAGGACATACAAAGCAACAAAGAGATAATCTTATAAATGTGTTAGAAACACAGGCATGAAAGAAAAAAACATTAAAATACACATCTAAGGGTTCATGTTCCTGGCATCACATTATCTGACCTTTTCCGCTTGACTCATACATATACTAGATATTACAAATAAGGGAAACCATGGGACCTACGTTTCTTTGGGCCTGGCTTACTTCACTTAATATAATTTTTTCCAAGTTTTTCCATTTCCTAACAAATGGGGCAATGTCATTCTTTCTGGTGGAGGCATAGAATTCCATTGTGTATATATACCACATTTTCTTGATCCATTCATCTACTGAGGGGCATCTGGGTTGGTTCCATATCTTAGCTATGGTAAATAATGCTGCAATAAACATAGTTGTGCTGGTAGCTTTAGTGTGGTCTTGTTTGTAAACATTAGGGTAAATGCCCAAAAGTGGGATTGCTGGGTCATAGGGGAGCTCTATGTGAAGTCTTTTGAGGAACCTCCATACTACTTTCCAAAGTGGTTGAACAAGTTTACATTCCCACCAACAATGAAGTAAGGTTCCTTTCTGTCCACATCCCCTCCAGCATCTGTTGTTGTTAGAGTTCTTGATTTTTGCCATTCTAACTGGAGTGAGGTGATATCTCAATGTTGTTTTGATTTGCATTTCTTTTATGGCTAGGGATGTTGAACATTTCTTCATGTGTCTATTGGCCATCCTTCTTTCTTCTTCAGAGAAGTTTCTCTTTAAGTCTTTCGCCCACTTACTTATTGGGCAGTTGTTTCTTTGAGGATTTGTTGTTGGGGGGTTTAATTTTTTGAGTTCCAAGTATATTTTAGATATGAGACCCTTGTCCGTTGTATGCCTAGTAAAGATCTTCTCCCAATCCGTGGGCTTTCTATTGATCTTGCTAGCTATGTCATTTGCCCTGCAGAAGCTCTGCAACTTTATGCAATCCCATTTGTCCAACCTTTCTTTGATTTGTTGTGTTTCCGGGTCTCTATTCAGAAAATTTCGGCCTGAGCCAAAGAGACCCAGGGTTTCTCCTATTCCATCCTGTAATATTTTCAGAGTGTCTGCTTTGAGTTCAAGGTCTTTGATCCATTTGGAGTTGATTCTGGTGCAGGGTGATATATAAGGATCTAGCTTAAGTTTTCTACATGTTGTTAACCAATTTTGCCAGCACCATTTACTGAAGAGGTTGTCTTTCTTCCATTCTATTGTTTTAGCTCCCTTATCGAAGATTAGATGTCTATAGGTCTGTAGGTTCATTTCTGGGTTTTCAATTCTATTCCATTGGTCCTGAGGTCTGTTCTTATGCCAATACCAAGCTGTTTTGATTACTATGGCTTTATAGTAGAGTTTGAAAATTGGTAATGATATTCCTCCAGCAGTGTTCTTTCCGTTGAGGAGCCTTTTTGCTATTCGGGGTCTTTTATTGTTCCATATGAATTTTTGGATTGCCTCTTCTATTTCCTTGAAGAATGAGGTTGGAATTTGGATAGGTATTGCGTTGAATTTGTAGATAGCCTTGGGAAGTATTGCCATTTTCACGATGTTAATCTTTCCAATCCAGGAGCTTGGGAGGTTTTGCCATTTTTTAAGTTCTGTGTTGATGTCCTTTTTCAAGATTTTAAAGTTTTCATCATAGAGGTCCTTCACTTCTTTAGTTAAGTTAATTCCTAGGTATTTTATTTTTTGTGGGGCTATTACAAATGGAGTTGCTTTCCTAATTTCAGCCACACTTTTCTCATTGTTGGCACACAGAAAAGTCATTGATTTTGGGGGGTTAATTTTATAACCTGCTACTTTGCCAAAGTTTTGAATCAGCTTGAGTAATTTGGGAGTGGAGTCTATGGGATTCTTTCAATACAAGATCCCCTTTATGTCTGCATCTTGTCTTATTGCTGTAGCTAGGCATTCTAATACTAGATTGAAGAGAAGTGGAGAGAGTGGGCATCCTTGTCTTGTTCCTGAGTTAAGAGGAAATGGCTTTAGTTTTTCACCATTGAGTATAATGCTGGCTGTAGGTTTGTCGTATACAGCCTTTATTGTATTGAGGAATGTTCCATGGATTCCTAATTTTTCCAAAACCTTCATCAGGAAGGGGTGTTGGATCTTGTCGAATGCTTTTTCTGCATCTATTGAGATAACCGTATGGTTCTTATTCTTGCTCCTGTTGATGTGATGAATAATATTAATTGATTTGCGTATATTGAACCAGCTTTGCATCCCTGAAATGAATCCTGTTTGATCGTGGTGTATGATTTTTTGGATGAATTGTTGAAGTCGATTGGCCAAAATTTTGTTGAGAAGTTTTGCATCAATGTTCATCAAAGAAATGGGTCTATAATTCTCTTTCTTTGATGAGTCCCTGCCTGGTTTTGGGATGAGGGTTATGATGGCTTCATAGAATGTGTTCGGTAGTGAGCTTTCTCTTTCAATTTCATTGAAGAGTTGGAGGAGTATTGGTGTGAGCTCTGCTTTGAAGGCCTTGTAAAATTCCGCTGTAAAACCATCTGGTCCTGGACTTTTCTTAGCTGGGAGGTCTCTTATTGCTTTTTCTATTTCAATGCTTGATATGGGCCTGTTAAGCTGGTTTAACTCATCTTGGTTTAGTTTTGGCATGTCAATATTTGCTAGGAAGAGGTCCATTTCTGTCAAGTTCTCAAACTTATTAGCATAAAGTGTTGAGAAGTATTCCCTTATAATGTTCTGAATCTTGGTTGTTTCCGTGCTGATGTTTCCATTCTCATCTCTGAGTTTATTAATTTGAGTGTGTTCTCTTCTTTTTCTGATAAGATTTGCTAAGGGTCTGTCAATTTTGTTAAGTTTTTCGAAGAACCAACTCTTTGTTTTGTTGATTCTTTCTATAGTTTTTTTGGATTCTAATTCATTTAATTCTAATTTAATTTTATTTCTTTCCGTCTACTGGATTGGGGTTTATCTTGCTGCTCTTTTTCAAGGAGGTTTAGGTGTGTCATTAAATTGCTAGTTTCAGATCTCTCCAATTGGTTGATGTAGGAGCTCAGAGCTATAAACTTGCCTCTTAGTACTGCCTTTGCTGTGTCCCAGAGGAGCTGGTAATTTGTGTGCTCATTTTTGTTGAATAGCATGAACATTTGAATGTCCTTTCTAATCTCTTCCATGACCTACTCTTGATTCAACAGTGTGTTGTTCAGCCTCCATGTGATACCGGACTTTCTTTGGTGGCTTTTGGTGTTGAGTTCTAATTTTACTCCCTTGTGGTCAGAGAGAATGCAAGGTATAACTTCAATGTTTCTGAATTTAGACAAGTTTGCTTTGTGGCCTAAAATGTGGTCTATTTTAGAAAACGTTCCATGTGCTGCTGAGAAAAACGTGTATTCTGATGCTGCTTTGTGAAATGTTCGGTAGATGTCTGTTAGGTCTAGTTGATCTATGCAGCTGTTTAGATCTGCGGTTTCTCTGTTGAGTTTTTGCCGAGTTGATCTATCTAGTGGGGAGAGTAGTGTGTTAAAATCCCAACAATTAATGTCTTTGGATCTATATGGGATTTGAGGGAAAGTAGTGTTTCTTTGATAAATTTGGGTGCTCCATTGTTTGGCGAATAGATATTTAGAATTGTAATATCCTCCTGAAGGAGAGATCCTTTAATTAGCATGTAGCGACCCTCTTTATCTCTTCTCACGAATTTTAATTTGAAGTCTATTTTATCTGATATTAAGATTGCAACTCCCGCCTGTTTATGGGGGCCGTTTGCTTGGTAGATTTTGTTCCAGCCTTTAACATTGAAAATGTGTTTGTTTTTACGGGCAAGATGTGACTCCTGCAGGCAGCAGATAGAAGGGTCTTGTTTTTTAATCCAACTAGACAGTCTATGTCACTTAATTGGAGAGTTCAGTCCGTTAACGTTAAGAGATAGGACTGAGAGGTATTTGGGAGTTCCTGCCATGTTATCCACCTTCTTGGGGGCTGCGAAAACTGGGTTCTTCCTATGGATCTTGGATTCTCAGTTTGGGTGCAGTTTCTTGGCCTTTATTGCGGTCTTGTTGGTTTTCTATGTGTAGGACATCTTTAAGAATCTTTTGTAGGGCTTGTTTGGTGGAGATGTATTGTTTCAATTTTTCTTTGCTATGGAAGGTTTTTATTTGGCCTTCAGTTATGAAGGAGAGTTTAGCTGGGTACAGTATTCTTGGTTGATAGTTGTTTGTTTTTAGGGCATGGCATACATCATTCCAGGCTCTTCTTCCTTTGATTGTCTCTGCTGAGAAATCTGAGGTGATTCTAATTGGTTTCCCTTTATAGGTGATTAACCTTTTCTCCTTGACAGCTTTAAGGATCTTTTCCTTGGTCTGAGTTGATCCTGTGTGGATTATAATGTGACGGTGGGATGTCCTATTCTGGTCTGGTCTATTTGGGGTTCTAAAAGCTACTTGTATCTGAATAGGCCTATCTTTTTGTATGTTTGGGAAGTTCTCTGCTAGGATCCTGTTAAACAAATTTCCTAGACCATTAACTTCTGTTTCTAGGTGCTCCTCTACACCCATTATCCTTCGATTAGGCCTTCTGATGGTGTCTTCCAGGTGTTGGATAGATCTATCATACTTCTTGGACTTGTCTTGGATGGTTGTATGTTCTTTCTCTATAATATCTAGGCTGTCTTCAATCCCTGAGATTCGATCTTCTGCATGGTCTAACCTGCTGTCAAGACTTTCTACTTTGTTTTTTATCTCTTTTCCTTCTAATTGGTCAGCTTTAATGGCTTCAAGTTCTTTGTTGAAGCTCTGTTTTAGGTCTTGTATGAATTTCTTTACTTCCTTAATTTGGTGTTCAGTGTTTGTTCTCAAATCACTTAATTGATTGGTTATGGTTTCTTTGGACTCCCATTCCTTCTGTTGGGTTCCATTCAGCATTCCCTTTGTGGTCTCCCTGACTTCCTTCAGCTCTTTGTTAATGGATTCCATGAATGCCTTTAGTGATCTTTGTGTGTTCTCTATCTGGTCTCTCAATTCCTGAATTACTCTTTGATTAGCTTCCTCTCGTTTGTGGGATTCCTGCAGTTCTCTTTCCTCCCGTTCGTGGGATTCCTGCAGTTCTCTTTGAGTGTTCTCAGCCTGCTCACGCCATTCCTCCCTTTCTCTTTGAGTATTCTCAAGTTGTTCACGCAAATCCTGTATCAGTTTTTGAGTAGCTTCCTCACGCTTATGATATTCCTGTATAAACTTTTGGGATGCCTCCTCTCTCTCCCTATCACGCTCATACAGAGTCCTTTGTAAGGTGTCAAACTTCTCATTTATCATGTTTGCCACCAGTGTTTGTAGAGCTATTTGGGAACTCTCCTCTGGATTGTTCATTATCTGATCTGACCCCTGATTATCAAGATTGGGAATTGAGATACCCGGATTTGCCATTTTTCTTGTGTTTTTTCGGCTTACTCTGCCCATTTGAGATGAAAATAGCACCAGTTTTGTGCTAGAACACTATCTTAAGGCAACCATCAACCAACGTTTGCATTTATACAGTCAATAGTCTACAGATACAATCTAGTTCAACAGATACATCTATTCAACATCAAACAACTATATGTTAATGGGCTTCGAACCGCAGAGAAGAATTTGGAAAACCAGAAATTTTTAGGGTTAGGGAGAGATGTGGGTAAAAATTAGGAATAGATTGGTGTGGGGAGGCACAGGGAGAGTTAACTATGTCTTAATCTCAATGCAGGAAATAGGTTGTGTAAGATGCAAGTAGAGAGGGAGAGAAAAAGAAGAAAGGGAAAGGGAAATGAAAAGAGACCAGAAAAAAAATTAGAAACGTAAAAATTAATATAGTTATGGAGATTGAAAGACCATCTATTTAGAGAGGAATGTGAATATAATGAGAAAACAGGAGGGAGATAGAGGAGATGTGAAAAATTTAAAAAATGCTTAAAATATTATATAGGTATAAAGAGGTAGTACTGCTATTAAGGAATTTAAGTCTCAGAGGTTGCAGATTGAGTAATAAATTTGTGGATTAAGTGTGTACACAATGGGGGATAGGGTCTACTAGTTAACTATGGGTTTATCTGAGGATGTGTAGGACAAGAGTTAAGTCACATACAGAAGAACAAAAGAAAGGAAAAGGTGAAAAGGATAAGAAAGGGAGAAAAAAAGATCAGAAGTTCAGTAGAACTAGACAAAAAACAAAAAGATAATTAAGAAAGAAAGAAAAAGAGAGAGAAGACAAGAAAAGAGAGTAAAACGTACATTCACGTATTCCTAAAATAAAAATTATAAGAGGGAAAAAGAAGTTACTGGAAAACAATTATTTTTCAAAAAAGGCAAAAATTAAAGATTAATAAAAGTTTTAGAAAAGGAAAAAAAAATTTATATATATATAAGGTACCAAAAAAAAAAAAGAAAAGAAAAGAAAAGAAAAGAAGAAAAAAAAAAGTTCTTTGATTTTTTTTTTTTTTTTTTTTGGGAGGGGTGGGAAGAATCCTGTATCTCCCTTTTGTCTGTAACCAGCCTCTTGTTGGAGTCTCTGGTCAGCTTGAGGTCCTGTGGCTTGATTGGTTTCTTAAGTCAGTTTGTTCAAACAGGCAGAAAAATGCTATGCTTTACCCAAGATTTTGAGATCCCCCTCCCAGGTTAGTTTAATGGGAGGGTGATCTGCTTTGAGAATCACAAAAGAGGTGTGATGAGGCTAGGTTCTGGTAGAGTTGAGGCCTTTCAACAAACAGTAGCTTTTCCCTGGGGCTATTTTGTGAAAAATTCACAGAGCCCACCCTGGAGCCATTCTCAGGGTTTCTGTTTTTCAATTGATTGTGGAGGCTGCTAGAGGGAGGGGCAGCCTCTGGCTCTGGTTACCCAGTGAGGAAAGCCACTCCAATGGCTGGTGCCTGAGCTGGGTGACTTCCCTGGATGGGGCTGAGTCTGGCAGGTCACTTCGCCGTTAAGTTCTTGTGACCTGTTAAATGACTCGTTTTATTCCAAGGCCTGAGTTGGAGCTAGCAGCTCCTCCGAGCTTTGTCGGTATCCAAGATGGAGATCACCGGTGCTGGGGGGGGGAGGGGTGGCCTTCCCTCCTCTGCTCCCTGAGAAGGAGTGAGGACGTCGGGCTTCTACTCACGCCGAGTCTTGGATCCTGGGTCGTCTCTGGTCTGCAAACTGCCGGATGAAGATGTCCGCTCCTTGTCGGTTCTTGCTGGTGTTGAGTAGAATCCTCTCGCCCGCTGCGTCTGGCTCCTTCGTCCCGGACTCTCTGTGTGAGCGCTCAGGTATGGCCGCGGCTGCGGTCGCCGCTGCGACCCTGCCGCCGCCGCCGCGGCTGCTGGCAGCCGCTCAGATGTGTCTCCTTGCCTTGGCTTTCCCTCTCTTGTCTAACTCTCTGTCCTGTGATGGCACACTTGGTGTGATTCTCTGGCTTAGGACTGTTCACTGGAACTCTAAAACTGCTTTCTATGCGAGAGCTTGTTCAGATTCCAGCTTCTCCTCCGCCATCTTCCCGGAACTCTCAGGTACTGAGAACGCATTTCTAAAGAGAAAGGATTTATTGATTACAACATAGAATAGAGTTAAAAAAAGGCAAGTTTCTTGCTTGAGACTGCATAAATTTCATATGAATGTAGCTCAAGATGAAACTCAAAGATAAATTCATATTTATATTACTGAGATTTATATCACAATATAAGCAATATAGATATTTTAAGGAATTGGTCATTCAAAGCCCTAGATAATTAATGGATGAAGAACGGAATTGAAAATAGCAAAGGGAAAACTATTCAACATGAGGCTATAATGTTTTATAGTACTAATATGGAAGTAATGGAGCTTTTCCCTTTCTGAAGAAGAACGTTTAGCCAGTAATTTCAATGTAAGTCATCAATTGTAATGAGTCTAAAGTCTTTCCCCCGAGATACCCAAGAGTACTATACTCATCTTCTGAAGTGTAAATAAGTAATTATTTTCAATAGCTTTGCTTAATATTAATTTACTTGTAGTAAATAGGTTTAAATATCTTCTCTTTCTCTCAATTTAATAACATATATTTCTGTCTCTTTCTGTTTCTTCTCACAAGCCTGAAATCAATATTTCAAAGTAGCATAAGCAGGAAAACAAAATAAACTGATACAACAATCACAAATCCTGAATTATGTGAAAAAATCCACAATATAAAAAGTAAATCTGAGGAAGAGGAAAAACAATGACAGAATAACAACAGAAAATTATCCTAGCAATCTCTAATGAAACAGAGATTTAGAGTCCTAGCAGGTCCTCCACATCTAGAGGGTCACATCAAATCAGCTATACTTATAGATATGCAGCTATAAATATAATTATAGACATAGAATTCATAAGAAGATTCTATACCGTCTTCACAAGAAAACAGAAATCTATGAAAAGGTGCCAGCCAGGAATACATTGGGCAACACATTCAAAAGCACATGTGCAGTGTGGAAATAAAAGGACAACATTGAAAAAAGCAGGAACAGAAGTGGACATCAGAGAAAGCCACACCCATACACATAGAAAATTCACCATACCACTGGACAGTCCAAATGGTCACTGGAAACACAAATATTTACATCACAACATCTCACCACAACTGATTTCTATTCCTACACTTAATGGACTTGACAAAAATGCAATTCCATTAAACACATCACAACAGGAAACCAAACCAAGACCCAGCAAATCAACCAAGAATATAGAGAGTCACCTATTAATATCATAGATCCCCCAAAAGAAAAACTCCAAATGGACAGAACAAATCAGAAAAATACAAGAAAAGTGATGACAAAGTAGTATAATTCACACAGTAAATAACCAGGCATTAGAACAGACAATCAAGGATGTAGAAGATAGTTATTAAAATGTATTACGGATACTGCTGAAAAATGTGATTAATGGAAAGATAGAAAACCTCTACAAGGAAATTTGTGAACTGTGGAGAGCTGCGGGAGCCGTGCCCAAAGACGGCGCAGCCGTAAGGCGTGGCCACAAAAGCAACATTGTAGCTGGTGCGGCTGAGACCAAAGATGGCCCTGGCTCCCGCCTTCCGTCTTCCCGGTGACGAGTGCTCTCTGTAAATACAACTCGTTATATGGCTATGACTTGGCTCCTAGTTTACTTCTGTGTTTGCAGCCCTATCGGTATATGCCACGTGGTGCTTTGGGATTGGCCATCCAGGAGGCTTATAACCGGAGCGCGGGGGCGGAGGGACAGAGAAGCAGGAAGAAGCGGGCAAGAGAAGAAGGAAAAAGCTGGCAGAAGAAGCAGGAGAGAAGATGTTGTAAAAGGTCCTGAATAAACCGCCTGAAAGAACCTGTTGTCGCGTCATCCTCGTGGGTCGAGGCGGTCGCGACAGTGAACAAGATGAGACCAACCAGTCATTAGCAAAATAATTCATGGAGATTTCAAACAGAAATATGAATAAATTCTGAGAAGTCAAGGGAGTCCAAGAAAAAATGGATGCCTAGTTAAAAGATATGAGAGAAGACACAGCTAAGAAAACAACCCTTACATTTCCCCCAACCAAGCAAAAACTGTACAGAAAGTCCATACAAGACCTAAAACAAAGCTTTAATAAAGAGACAGAACCCCTAAAAAATGACCAATTAGAAGACAGGGAAATCAAAAACAAAGTAGAAAGTCTCCACAGCAAATAGATGACATAGAAGATAATCTCAGGGTCAAAGACAGAATAGATCTAACAGAAAAGAGGAACTAAACATTTAGAACAAATCCAAGAAATAAGAAATGATCTTGCCAGAACTTCAAGACTCAGTTAGAAGATCAAATTTCAGGGAGATAGGTATCACGAAGGAGAAGAGCAAGAAACTAAATGGATGGGAAGCATATTACAGAATTCTAGCAGAGAACATGCCAAACATCCAAAGAGATAGGCTCATTCAAGGAAGAGAAGCCTTTAGAAACCAATCAGAATTCTAGAACTGAACAATCCACCATGATATCATAATCCATTAGAGGATTATTAAAGATCAAGGAAAGGATTCTTAAAGATGCCATAGAGAAAAGATTGATTATTTATAAAGGATATACAGTCAGAATAAATACAGATTTCTTAGCTGATATGGTAAAAAGGAAAGCCTGGCATTATATATGACAAACATTAAAGGTAAACAACTACCAACCATGAATACGGTCCCAAGCCAAACTCTCCTTTACATTTAAAGGATATATAAACATATTTCATGACAAAGAAAACTTGAAACAACCTATGTCCACCATATTATCAGAATAGAATATAATCAAAAATATCCTACATAGAGAAGATCAAGAAGAAGAGGAACTGGTTACATAAAATGCTCCCTACCAGAGAACAAGGTAAATATGTTAACAGTAGATGAAGCACAGCTCCTAACAACAGGTGTATAACATAGCAGGACTTATCAGATATTTCTGTCTTAACTCTCAATATCAATGGACTTAAATTTCCAAATAGAAGACATAGATTAGATAGTAGTATCAAAAACCAAGATGCATCTATCTAGTATCTATGAGAGACACGTTATCAAATACATTCTATGAAGCTAGAATAAGACTCCTCCCCAAATCACATAGGGACTCACCAAAGAAAGAGAACTATGAACCAAACTCTTTGATAAGCATTAATGCAGAACTTCTTAATAAAATTCTAACAAACCAATTTCAGCAACTAACAAAAAAATCATATGGTATGATCAAATAAGATTCATCTTGGATATGATTTGATTCAATATTCTTGTCAATAAGCCTAATACAAACCATCAGCAGAAGCAGGGACCAGAAACACATGATCATCAATAGGGATGTAGAAATAGCTTTTAACAAGTTCCAATACACCTTTATGATTAAAAAGTCTGAGAACCTAGGAATGCATGGAACATTCTTCAATATTAAACTGAGTATGTATATGACAGAGATAATTAGCATTTACCTAAGAGTGGAAGCATGAAGACATTAACATGAGGAATGAGAAAAGGATGTCCACTGTCTACTACTCGTCAATATGGTAGTGGACTTTCTTGCAAGAGCAATAGACAAGAGAAAAACATAAAGCAGATCCAAATAGGGAAGAAGCAAAATTATCCCTTTTTACAGATTAAATGACCCTGTATTTAAAGGACACTGTGGATTCCTCCATCAAGTTAGTAAAGGTGATGCTAACCTTCAGCAATGTAGCAGGATATAAAAACCACAAGAATCAGTAGTTTTTCTCTGACCAACAATGGGAAGATCCATGCTGAAATCCAAAAAACAGCCTCATATACTAGCCTCAAAATCAAATCAAACCTAAACAAAACAAAACAACAACAACAAAACTAGGAATTAATTAATTTAACTAAAATTGTGAAGGACGTATATGTGAAAACTTTAAAAATATAAAAAGGGAAATTGAAGGAGATTCAAGAAAATAGAAAGTCTTTCAATGTTCCTTGTTGGAAGAATTAACATTTTGCAAACTGCAATAATACTTCCCTTAAACAATTGGCAATGCAATACTCATCAAAATCCCAACAACTTTCTTCAATGTAGAAGAGAAAGCAATGCAACTATAATATGGAATTACAAAATTACAGATGAAACCGAATGCTTAGAAATGAATTCATGGCCCTATAGTCATCTTACACACACAAACACTCACACACACACACACACACACACACACACACACACACAATGGATATATATTCACCCATAAGAAAGATGAATTTTCACCAGTCTAAGGAAAATGAAAGGTTTGGGAAATTATATTAAGAGCAAAGAGAAAGGATTGCCGACTCAGAGCAATATAGTTTTCATGGATTCATTTCTTTATTGTAGCTAGAAGATGCATACAAATCTATAAGTAAACAAGACAGATTCTACCTCGTCCATTAGAATGGCCATTACTATAAAACTAACAATAGCAAACACTTGCATGGATGTAGCCAATTGGGAACTCTATTACACTGTTGGTGGGAAATTAAACATGTTCCACCACTGTGGAATGCAGTACGGAGTTTCCTGAAAGAGTAAATATAGATCTCCCTTAAGACCCAGTAATTCCCCTCATTGGCAGTAATCCAATAAATAACAAACAAGCTCACATGAAAGCTACCAGCATAACCATGTTCAGGGCTCAGGCCCAGAGTTCAAGGACTGGAAAAAAGTTACCACTGCAGGTATTTGTTTCCGCAAATATGAACCGTTTTATATAAGATACCAAATCAATCTATTTGCAGTAGCTAGATTAGGACTTAAATGTAGTGGGTGATAAAATGGCTCCTTTGTTGAATGTTAGGAAGAGATGTAGGTAATCCATGAAATGGAGATTTTGTTGTCGTTGCTGTGCGAGGGGCTTGTAGTCTGGACTTGGGCACTGTCCCTGAACTCTTCAACTAAAGATGAGTGCTCTACTACTTGAGCAACAGTGCCACTTCTGGTTTTCTGATGGCTAAATGGAAATAATAGTCTCAGGGTCTTTCTTGCCCAGGCTGGTTTTGAACAATAGTCCTTAAATCTCAGCTTCCTGAGTAGCTAGGATACAGCTGTGAGCCACTGGCACAAGGTAAAAATGGGGGATTTTTAGAAAAGAAAATCCACCTCTTCACCTGTGTCTAAACCTCAGATATTACTATTAGAACACTTCACATTTACCTCATTTCATCAGACATTTGTAAATTTTCTCTTTTCCTTCATGTGATAATACTGCAGTCAATATCAACTCAGCTGGGGGACTGGATCAATTGTATGGTAATTGCTAGCACCTAATTTAAGAACTTTTACATCAAAGGAAATGAAACCTTCATTTGGAATAATTGTTTTCTCTTTGTATTACAAATCTGTGCTTGATTACTTCCTAATGTGATATTGGACTTCCTAATAGAGTGATGAAATTTTCTTTCTTTTCAACCTTCTCCCACATGTGGTCAAATACTTTAGAATTTAAAGATTTGCGCTGATAATTCATTAAGCTGACTTTTAAGAAAATGTGCATTTCTGGAATTTGGTATTCTATCTTGTTCTTACATGCACAAGCTTTCTATGATTTATTTGTTCTACAAGGAATTCTACTTTCCAATCTTTTAGTGACCAATTTTTGTCTCTCTGATCAGTCTTTCTGATCCTTTCTCTGGAGTCTCATGTGAGTCTGCCTCATAAAAAATATATTAGTTATCAACTAAATGACTCTCAGCTTCTGTTTTTTGCCTGACTTCATGTAGGCTGTGATAGCAACCCTGCCTGGCTGTGCTTACTGGAGTGTGTGTGTGTGTGTGCGTGTGTGTGTGTGTGTTTGTGTGTGTGTTTTGTTTTAGATATCTAGGATTACTATTCAAGTTAGAAGTTTCTCTGGACCCCTGTGATCCGCTGGCCTAGAGTCAATGGGTTTTTCTCCTAAAGATACAAAGAACAACTGATTAAATTCCTGTTAATTGTCTCAAAATGAGGCAATCAGGCATCCTTGCAAAGTCATCAATAATGTTTTCTAACCACTTACAGAAGTCGTCTATCAAGATGGCTTTTCAAGGTTGACTCTGAAAAAAGTTCATTTCCAAGTAGTCACCATAAAGCAGATCTCATTCCTGGGATCAGACATTTGGAAGGAAGGGGAACGAACCTTCCTTCCTTCTTTTATGATCGATCAAACCATAATATTCTTCAGTTGTGGCCAGCCTGGGACACATATTCTCAAGAACATTCTGTTGTGTAAAAGAGGACCAACTTTCAAAATAACGGTGTAAATACTTGTCCACTACAGACTCATTTATCTTGCTTTTATCTGTTGTTATTTTCATTACTTCAAACAGATGGATAATTTATATTGGGATTACACAAAGTATTAATGGACTAAACATTCACTTTACTTTCATATATCCAATATAATACACTTAACCCGTAATGGACAAATAAATCCAACTCTAGAAACAATGTCAGGAATATAAAATAAACCTTAATACGTATAATCTGGCACACATACAACATCATCTACTCAAAAATTCAGTCTCTCTGTAAATATTTGGTATGAAGTAATAAAAATTCAATTAATGAATATGACTTTTAAGAATCATCTGAAATAGTCCTCGTGTATATAATTTTATAGATGTCACCTAGGCAAGAATTTAACATGCATGTAGAAATCAAATTTCCACAATTTAAGCTATATGAGAGGGGTCATACCCTCGTGTACTATGCGGTGTGAATTTTACCACAGTGCTGAACCCTTCAAACTAATACCAAGTGTCATGTGCAATAATTTATTATTTGATGTTAAGATGAGTGCTAAGTGTAGAACACACTTTGAATTATTACATTAAATCACAGAAATGAAGCAATAATGATATGTTATTTGTTTAAATTCTTATGCTTCTCAATTTTACAATTCATAAATATATTATTAAAATTATTTTCACTTTCTTTTCTATAGCTGCTGAAATTAAAATTATATATTAACATTCAATATTAAGAAATCAATAATAAGTAAACTATTATTAAAATGATATGCTATTAAACTGTGATTTGAATTATACTTCTAAAAAATTGTGATATAAACAAGTCAATAGAATTAAGGGTGATCATTTTAAAACTTAGCAGCTTGTTATTTTTTTTATTTTATTTTTTGGGTCCGATTGTGGGTCCTGAACCCTGGGCCTTGGCGCTGTGCCTCAGCACTTCAGCTCAAGGCTAGTGCTCTACCACTTGAAATAGAGCACCACTTCTGGTTTGTTTCTTTTTGATTATGTGGTGCTGAGAATCAAACCCAGGGCCTCAGGTATGCAAGGCAAGCACTCTACCACTGAGCCACCTTCCCAGCCCAGCAGCTTGTTATTTGTTTCCTAATTGTGTCATTTGTTATTCTTGGTCCAAGTCATCTCTTCATCTTAATTGTTTAGTTTTCTATTTTATCTCTATTGGTTTGCTGATTGTGTATTTTGTTTTCCCTTTTTAATGACTGACATGAGGCTGAAAATCTGTATGTTAGTATATTACTTGCTATTTTAATGTAAAATTACTGCTTTCCACAGCTGTTCTACTCTATGATACTAAAGTATTTCCCCCACTCCCATCTCCTGTATTGCTGCTCTCTTATATTTTATTTTATTTTTTATTTAAATTTTATTGTCAAGGTAATGTAGAGATGGGATATAGTTACATAAGTAAGGTAATTAATTTATTTTTTTCTAACTTGTTACATTTTCCCCTATTTTTCTCCCTCTTCATTCCTAATGCCCCCCCAAGATTATTTACAACATATTGTCTTGTGAGTACTACTGTTGCAAAGGTTCCCCCTTTGTCCTTTGTCTCACCATTTTGTTTTATTTTCCTTTCCCTTCCCTAGTTCAGATCAACATATTTAAAATACCCAGGGTATCAAAATCAAATACAGTGACTACAGGGGATAAACCATAGGTGGGGAAAACACAAAAGGATAAAAAGAAATCACATAGTACATTAAGAACAACAACAACAAGCCGGGTGCTGGTGGCTCATGCCTGTAATCCTAGCTACTCAGGAGGCTGAGATCTGAGGATCGTGGTTCAAAGCGAGCCCAGGCAGGAAAGACCGTGAGACTCCTATCTCCAATAAACCACCAGAAAACCGGAAGTGGCACTGTAGCTCAAGTGGTAGAGTGCTCACCTTGAGCTGAATAGCTGAGGGACAGCACCCAGGCCCAGAGCTCAAGCCCCACGCCCGACAAAAAAAAAAAAGAACAACAACAACAAAGACCATGTCTTGGAATTCATTTCACTTGGAATCACCTTATACGATCATATGTACATAGCTATTGAGCTATTCTACTCATCTACTAATATTATCCTTGATGTACACAATAATGCTCCCCTATTACCCAGTTATCCCACTTCTGGGCATATAACCAGGTGATCACAAACAAGGCCACAGTAAAGCTACTACTGTGTATCACAGTAATATTTACCAAAAACGACACACGCACACACACACACACACACACACACACACACACACACACGCACACACACACACACACACAAACACAGATATACACACATGGAAAAATATGCTTCCATCATAAAGAATGTGACCACCACATTTATAAGGAAATGGAAGATCTTGGAAAAATCATATTAAGTGAAGTACCCCAGACTTAAAGAAACATAGGTCACATGGTTTCCCTTATTTGTAATAATTAGTTTACATCAAGGATAATCTCATGTATTTTAATTTGACATTTTGTTCTATGTTGAGCGTGCAACATTATTGCTATATTGTTTGTTATTATTTCTGAAAATCGACAGGTCTACTTAAAGAATTACATTCATATTATCCATTATAGAAGGAAGAACAACTAAAAGAGTAAACACTACTAGGAAGAACAACTCCTACTTACTTAGATATATTCATATGTAAGGCCAATGTTGTCCCCTGTATCCTCATGTTGTACATTACAACTCTATACCTGGTCATAATGTATATCTAGTATCTTATGCATTGTGAACTAAATGCCCCAGAAGTTCCACTTTGCTTTACTTTTTTAAAAAAAATTCTGTCTTACTATTTGAGGATGGTGTGTGTGTGTGTGTGTGTGTGTGTGTGTGTGTGTGTGTGTGTGTGTGTGTGTTTACAAAGATCAGAACATGACATTTTTCTTCATTTCCAATACATCTTTCTGGTCATTGTAAGTTGTGGCTAATGGGAGAAGTCTCTTGTTATTTTAAAGATGAAACAAAAAGATATATGTGCATGTACCACAGTTGTTTATTAGTATATTTGAACACTGAACTTTGATTCATATCTTGTCTGTTGATGTGAATAATGTGAATAACAATGAATTACAGATATATTTTCGAGTTACCCAGAGAGAAATAATCACATGATTGGTGGTTCAGATGATATTTCAATTATGATTTCTTTAGAAAACTGCATACTACTTTCTACAAGGAGAATACTAACCTGTATTTTGACCAAGAGTGTAGAAAATTTCCTTTTCTTCACACTCTCACCAACATTATTACTTTTACTTAAAAGGTAATAAAGGCCAAGTTTTTACTATCTTCAGTACCCCAGACTGTCTTAAGACTGAAATCCAACCTCCTAAATGCTTGGAATTACAAACCTTTACCAGAACACCTGGTTCCTTTGATTTTTTTTTTGATAAGAGTTATAATAGTTATAAAGTAGTATCATAGTAATTTTGAATTACACTTCTCTAATGACTTCTGCTCACAAAGCATTAAGCCAGCACAGAAGTTGTATTAAACACAACTGGTAAATCCACTGGTGATATAGAGGGGTTTATGGAAAACATGTCTATTCAAACTTTTGTCCATTTTAAATCAAGTTTCTTGTTAATCTCATCTTTAATCTCTGTATACAAAAATAATTAATTCAAGGTAGTAAAAAAGAAAAAATTAAGCAACTCCTAACATTTTTCAATTTTCAATAACATGATATTGCTTAAATCATTTTCTGTTTATAATTGAGACTATATAACAATTTAGTTAGACTTGTTACATAGCTATATGTATTTTATTTATTTTACATTAATTGCTCTTTCCAAAGCCTGCATGTCTAATTTTGGTTTCTTTCAGTCTTAAGTAGTTCAGATTTCAATCTGAAGAATAAATGGAAGTAAGCAAACAAAAAAATACAGTTCTTCTCATCTGATAATGCCTCTACAAGAATGAGAAAGAGTTCACCATTCTAAGAACCCTTAATTCTTAAGATAAAATTTGTTATAATGCTAATGTTATTACCATTTCAGTGTTGGGAAAAATTGTAATTAAAGGAAGTAAGTGCATGGCCCAAGACACACAGTGTTGAAGGAGATGAGTCAAATTTTCCAGAAGTCTTTCAGCAATACACAAAAGGTAGATAAATTCTCTCCATTCTCTGATACTCTCAATTCAATAGTCATATTGTCCAAGGAATAATAGCATAGCAATTATTGCGAATGGTGATTGTTTTCTGTTACATTTTGTCTTCAACACAGACTGTGTTGGTGACATTGGGTTATCATGCACAGAGCTAGCTTATAAATTATGGTCCAAAGACATGCAAATTTTTTCTGTCCCATAGTTCCAGTATCGGTTTTAAAAAGTTCTAAATATTTTAAATATCATCACTTACTGTATTTTAAGAATTCAAGAATGAAAAAATTCACATATAATCAATCCAAAATGCTTTAAAACTAGGAGATGATAAAACAGGCCCCTGTGAAGTAAATTTTCTTCTACTTTTAAAATTATTCTGAAAGCCATTTGCTGGTTTGTTACACCTGTAATCCTAACTACTTGGGATACCTACTCAGGAGACTGAGATCTGTGGAAGCCAATCAGGGCAAAATAAATTCATGAGATTATTTTTCAAAAATTTTAATGAACCAGCAAAGGGCCAGGAATGGAGATGTAGCTCATATAGTAGCTCACCAATCTAGAGAGAAAGATGTAGCGAGACCTTGAAGCCCTGATTTCAAACTCTGAGCATGCCAACATGCAGGAATGGACACACACTCACTTTTTCAAAATATCTTCATATCAGTATTTTGCATTAATTTCTTTGTTAACGATATTATATGGGTAAAATAGGCAAAATAAACTTCCATCTCAAAACATTTTTATACATTTTTGTTGTAAAAATACTGTACAGAGGGGTTATAGTTACATGATCAAGGTAATAAGTACATTTCCTATCAAGCATTGTTACCTCCTCCTTTGTTTTCCCCCCACCATTGCTTCCCTTTCACCTCCGCAAGTATACTCCTCACACCCACAAGCCCCACCCAATGTCCCCAGCCTAAATTATAAAGTTCGTTTTTCAAAATATTGTCTTGTGCATCTATTGTTATACAATGGGTCAAACTGTATTCCTATTTAAGCATGTTGTTTTTTCCATTTCCCTCCCCAAATTAGAGAAGTGTATATACAAGATGCAGATGCACCAACATCAAATAAATTGAAAACGGGGGTTATACTGTTGGGGAGGAACATATAAAAAAATCACATCTTACATTATAAATATGTGAGAAACAACAGCAAAAAAGAAAAACCACTTCTGTCTCTATCTTGGGGGTCATTTAGCTTAACATCAACTTATCTATCATATACACATAGCTTTTTCAACTTTTCTGCTTATCCCAGACATATACTAGTTATTGCAAATAAGGGATACCATGGGAGCTATGTTTCTTTGGACTTGGCTTACATCAGTTAATATAATTTTTTTCCAAGTCTTTCCATTTCCTAACAAATTGGGCAATGTCATTTTTTCTGACGGAGGCATAGAATTAATATATATACATATACATATATACATATATATATATACATATATATGTGTATATATATATATACACATATTACATATATACATATATATATATATATACATATATATGTATATATATGTAATATGTGTGTGTGTGTGTGTGTACACATATACACACAGAACATTTTCCTTTTTTGTTTTTTAGAGCAACTTAGTTTTCCACCTTCATCATTTTTTCAAATGTTTTTCTTGTGATTAAGTGGTTACATAATTTCCCAAATTTCACAATATTGTGGGATAGTGATGCTTAGTTAAAGTCACAAACACATTGTAACTTTGATGGAGCAAATTGTCTATCATGGTCCACAACATTTATGAGTTCTCTGAGCTTTGAAATAGAGTTATTTCTTCCATATGTATACTTCTTTTGTTTTGAAATATGTACATTTCTTTTGTTTTGCAGAGCATCAGCTGTTCCCTCTTTCCCACTTGTTCCCTCCTTCCCTTCAGTGACATTGAGTTGCTTATTTCATTTTGGTCAATGTCCATTGCAGCTGATGGATCCAGCTGTTGTATGTTTTTCCCTGATTCCCTCTAGTTCTGTGTCATCTTCCTGGTTTCACTTCAGTGTGCACATTTGATCAGCAGAATGGGGTTATTTAGTAGTGATTCAATCAGATGAGTGGAAGTCCTTGGTTTCTTAAGTGTTGTTAATTTTGTCATATTACCTTACATTTTGGATTTAAAATCCACTTATCACGGAGACCATGTGCTGTTTGTCTCTTTGCTTTTGGCTTACCTCACTCAACATGATTTCTTGTAGGTTGATTGATTTCCCTGCTAATGCCATTATTTTGTCCTTTCTAATTACTGGAAAATATTCCGTTGTGTATAGTTACCACAGTTTTTGGATCCATTCATCTCTGGTGGGATATATGGGTTGTTTTCATATCCTAGCTACTGTGAACAGTGCTGCGATAAACATGGAGGTGCATCTGTCCTTGAATATTGGTACCTGTTGTTCAGGATAGATGCCTAGAAGTGGTATGAGTGGGCCATAAGGAGCGTCAATATTTAGCTTTCTGAGGACTCACCAGACTGATTTCCAAAGTGGTTGTGTAAGTGTACATTCACACACACACACACACACACACACACACACACACACAGAATGTTTTCTTGACCCATTCTTCTGCTGAGGGGCATCGGGGTTGGTTCCATATCTTAGCTATGGCAAATAACGCTACAATAAGCATTGCTGTGGTGGTTGTTTTAGTATGGACTTGTTTGTGATCATTTGGATGAATGCCCAAAAGTGGGATCGCTGTGTAATAGGGGAGCTCTATGTGGAGTCTTTTGAGGAACCTCCAAACTGCTTTCCAAAGTGGATGAACAAGTGTACACTCACACCAAGAATGCAATAGGCTTCCTTTCTGGCCACATCCATTCCAGCATCTGTTGTTTTAAAAATATGGAACGATTCACTAAGTTGCATGTCATCCTTGTGCAGGGACCATGCTAATCTTCTCTGTATGTTCCAATTTTAGTGTATGTGCAGCCAAATTGAGCACAGAACATTTTTTTATATGTAAAGTGTAATTGATTTTCTTAAACTACACAATTCAACAAAAATAAGTTAAAAAGAATTGTGAAATTTTAGAAACATGTATTTCTTACATAAGCACACATTTAAGAATAAAGTCAAGATTGACATGCCAAAAACAAAATAATTCCAGATATTTGTTGTTCATGAGATGTATAGGAAGAAGAATTCAATTATTCTACACAAGGCACCTGTCATAATGATCATTGCAGCAAATGTTAAGGTTTGTTAAAAGTTTTAATGTTTTAAATATGTTTCATTTTGGGATTTGCTTATATATGGCAAAATCAAGACTGTTTGCAGGTCATAAAATTTTTCGATAAAGTATATAATTTTTCTGGTAGTATGTACTAGTAAGTATGTACATTTCATAGTTTATAGAAACTTTACTAATAATAAGTTGCAAAGACTGTGTAAAGAAGCAGAGTGAAGAGGTAAAATTTTAAGTACACAGTTTCTGTTAAAACTTTAGGGCTCCCTTACGTTATATGTTTGTGATGAACAAATAATGATTTAAGCCACATACAAATGGTGAGATGAACTATAAACAGTAATCTTAGTGGGTAAATTTAAAAGCTACTCATAGCTTTATCCAGATTTAAATGTATAAGAATATGAGAAAATAGTAAAATCAACTGTGTACACTTCAAATACTGAAAACCCTGGTAATTGTTTTCTTTTTTATTTTAGTAATCATTAATATTTAATTATTGTTTTCTTTATTTATAGCATTTTTTCCTTGTTGTAATATAATACAAATTTTTGTGAGTAGTGATTAAGAGGTACTTTGAGAATATTATTGGGATGGCCATAGCATATTTTATAGGTGCATGTGAATGTACAAAGAGCAAAAGTAAAAACAAAATACTGACTAAAAATTTTATCAAGTAGAGCCTGAATCAGGAGTGTTGATAAATGTCCACACCTAAATCTTAACCCTAAGCTGAAGTAGTGTTATTACAGAATTGAGGCTACAAAATTGTTTTGTTTTGTTATGTTTTGTTTTTTTTTTTTGCTTTGGTTTTGTTGGTTGTGGGGCTTGAACTCTGGGTCTTGGGTACTGTCCCTCAGCTCTTCAGCTCAAGGCTAGCGCTATCACTTGATCCACAACACCACTTTCACATTTTTCTGCTTATGTCGTGCTGAGGCATGAAATCCAGGACCTCATGCATGCAAGGCAAGCACTCTACCACTGAGCCACCTTCACAGCACCTGAGAAACTGTGATTTAAAAAATCATCTGAACAATATTTGCTTTCTGCTTTGGGTTATATAATGAAATATGTGAACACATTTTTATATTTTCGTGAATTGTTATACTTTTAAATTTATACTAACTGCAGCCAATTTATCCTTTTCAAAGTCAAGAAATATTTCTGAGAGTTTGCTTCTGTGAAGAATGTTTTTGCATTTATAATTTCTTCTGAGTCATTTTTATTTTTTATCAAAATCATTTTATATTTTATGTTGATGAGTTATCATACATCAAATACCTTCAAATGTATATGTAGAGTCTCAAGATAGCAGTATGAATATTCTCATAAACCTCTTGTTTATCTGTTACACACTATAAGTATTATGATATTTTTCTCTCTCTTTCACTCTTTCTCATTTCCGCTCTTTCTCTTTCATGCTCCTTGTCTGCTACTTAGAATTTCTGCTGGTCTACTATTATCCTTCAGGGTCCACTGGTTTTGTGGGAACATGATAAGGACCATCAGTTACCCTTGCATTCTTCAAGAGTTATAACAGTGACGTGAAATTATTCTTTGCCATTCTAAATGGCAAAACAACAGATCTAGGAATTCCTTTTCACTTTTAGTACTATTATAAATTTTATCTCATACGAATCATTGAGACTGATAAGATACTTTTAGCCTGGGTCCTAAAAATTCTTTTTCTTTTATTATCAGTAAGTAACAAAAACAACGCTATCCTATGGAAAGTAGGCTGAAGTTGTTCACAGGGATGAAAAACAAGGTAATGGGGGAAGTGAGTACAAAGGATACACCTCATATAGCACAGATACTTAGAGCAGTTTATCATGTACACTTTGTGATAAGGACAATGCGCTGGGAATTCTAGATTAAATCAATGAACACCTGATATATATGAACATATATTTATGTTTGTATATTTATTTATATATGCATATATGTGTATATCGGCCCATATATGTAAACATGAATGATACTATACACACAAATACACACATATGTACACACATGTACACATGCACAAATGGAAAAAGACACATATATAGCAAACATAAATTTTACTAGTTGTTCAATATGCCTTAGACAGACTGCTTGGAAATAAATGTGTTGAAGATGTATTTGTCTCTAAGAGTTCTTTTACCACTCCTCTTACCTCTTCCAACTTGTAGGTTTAGAGATATTCGACTTGAAAAATGCAGTACAAGTGATAGCAAGTCACTCAGAAATCTCAATAAGTATAGGTCATATGATGTCTCCCTGCTCACCATGGAATCCTTGCTCTTGTAGACACTCTCAACAGCCAAATTAGTAGGACAATATCCTTGTTAAGAATAAAGTTATAAGGCTTTAAATGGCATCCTTCCTTGGGCTCTTTTCCAACAGCCAGCATCAATTCTTAAGCAGATGAGTGACTCCTCAGAAGACTGGAGCGCAGGTCAAAATTTAACAAAACCATATGAAATATCTAAAGTGAAAAATGCTGACTGAGGTTGTGCCGATGTCCTGGCAACGAAAATAAGAAAAAAGAAAGTTTTTTATGTATTAAAATTTGAGAATAATTTGTAACCTGTCAATAAATGTGTAGAACACAATTATACCAGCTCACAAAAGATGATGTGCATTTCATTTATGTGCTTTTGGACTTGGAAAGTGTTTTTAAGTGTGTCTACACAAGTAGAATCAGCATGAAACAAGCCAGCATTTCTTCATTTAAGACACAAGGAAAGTATACAGGTTGACCCATTGGAACAATGAGATTTGCAAGATAATATTAGAGGGGGATGTACGGAGGTGTTGGGGATCTGTGAAGGTAAGGAATAGTAGGGGAAAAACAAAGGAGGTTGTAACAATGCTCAATAAAAATGTACTCATTACCTTACTTATGTAACTGTAACCTCTGTGTACAGTATCTTTACAATAAAATATATATTAAAAACGTACAAGGAAAACTTACTTATAGTAAGTTGTATTTGTCACTCAATATAAGTAAGGTATTGGTTTTAGGAGCACAGGCATATTAAAATTTTGCAAGCTCAAATTCTCTACATAAACACAGTTTTTATCATTTTCATTAGAATCTGCCCACAACCTACTGCAGTGTAATTTCTGTGAAAAATTTTACTACATTCTATGTTTGTAATGGAAAATAAAATATTTTCACTATCAACAGATACAAATTTATTTTATTTTTTTTTCTTTGCCATTCTTTTTTTGTTTTTAAATTTTATTTTATTTTATTTGAGAACATACTGTACAGAGGGGTTACAATTACATGGGCAGGAAAATGCATACATTTCTTACCAAACATTGCAGCCTCCTCCTTTGTTTACCCTTCACCTCCCTTCCCAGCCTCACCCCTCCCCCCCACCCAATCATACCTCCTCTCCCCACCCCCCACCGACATTGTAAAGCTGGTTTTGACATGACATTTTGTACTTCTCATTGTTGCAACAGGTCCACCTGAATCCTTAAACGACTTGTTTTTCCCCGTCTCCTCCACATGTTATACTGACATCAATATAGTGAAAGCGGGGGTTACACTGTGGGGGAGGGACATACAAAGCAACAAAGAAATAATCTTATAAATGCGTTAGAAACACATGCATGAAAGAAACAAAAACATTAAAATACATATTTGAGGGTTCGTTTTCCTAACATCACATTCTCTGACTTTTTCCGCTTGACTCATACCTATACTAGATATTGCAAATAAGGGAAACCATGGGACCTATGTTTCTTTGGGCCTGGCTTACTTCACTTAATATAATTTTTTCCAAGCCTTTCCATTTCCTAACAAATGGGGCAATGTCATTCTTTCTGATGGAGGCATAGAATTCCATTGTGTATATATACCACATCTTCTTGATCCATTCATCTACTGAGGGGCATCTGGGTTGGTTCCATATCTTAGCTATGGTAAATAATGCTGCAATAAACATAGTTGTGCTGGTAGCTTTAGTGTGGCCTTGTTTGTGGTCATTTGGGTAAATGCCCAAAAGTGGGATTGCTGGGTCATAGGGGAGCTCTATGTGAAGTCTTTTGAGGAACCTCCATACTACTTTCCAAAGTGGTTGAACAAGTTTACATTCCCACCAACAATGAAGTAAGGTTCCTTTCTGTCCACATCCCCTCCAGCATCTGTTGTTGTTAGAGTTCTTGATTTTTGCTGTTCTAACTGGAGTGAGGTGATATCTCAATGTTGTTTTGATTTGCATTTCTTTTATGGCTAGGGATGTTGAACATTTCTTCATGTGTCTATTGGCCATCCTTCTTTCTTCTTCAGAGAAGCTTCTCTTTAAGTCTTTCGCCCACTTACTTATTGGGCAGTTGTTTCTTTGAGGATTTGTTGTTGGGGGGTTTAATTTTTTGAGTTCCAAGTATATTTTAGATATGAGACCCTTGTCCGTTGTATGGCTAGTAAAGATCTTCTCCCAATCCGTGGGCTTTCTATTGATCTTGCTAGCTATGTCATTTGCCCTGCAGAAGCTCTGCAACCTTATACAATCCCATTTGTCCAACCTTTCTTTGATTTGTTGTGTTTCCGGGTCTCTATTCAGAAAATTTCGGCCTGAGCCGAGGAGACCCAGGGTTTCTCCTATTCCATCCTGTAATGTTTTCAGAGTGTCTGCTTTGAGTTCAAGGTCTTTGATCCATTTGGAGTTGATTCTGGTGCAGGGTAATATATAAGGATCTAGCTTTAGTTTTCTACATGTTGTTAACCAGTTTTGCCAGCACCATTTACTGAAGAGGCTGTGTGTCTTCCAATCTATTGTTTTAGCTCCCTTATCGAAGATTAGATGGCTATAGGTCTGTAGGTTAATTTTTGGGTTTTCAATTCTATTCCATTGGTCCTGAGGTCTGTTCTTATGCCAATACCAAGCTGTTTTGATTACTATGGCTTTATAGTAGAGTTTGAAATTTGGTACTGATATTCCTCCAGCAGTGTTCTTTCCGTTGAGGAGCGTTTTTGCTATTCGGGGTCTTTCATTGTTCCATATGAATTTTTGGATTGTCTCTTCTATTTCCTTGAAGAATGAGGTTGGAATTTGGATAGGTATTGCGTTGAATTTGTAGATAGCCTTGGGAAGTATTGCCATTTTCACAATGTTAATCTTTCCAATCCAGGAGCATGGGAGGTTTTGCCATTTTTTAAGTTCTGTGTTGATGTCCTTTTTCAAGATTTTAAAGTTTTCATCATAGAGGTCCTTCACTTCTTTAGTTAAGTTAATTCCTAGGTATTTTATTTTTTGTGGGGCTATTACAAATGGAGTTGCTTTCCTAATTTCAACCACACTTTTCTCATTGTTGGCATACAGAAAAGCCATTGATTTTTGGGGGTTAATTTTATAACCTGCTACTTTGCCAAAGTTTTGAATCAGCATGAGTAATTTGGGAGTGGAGTCTATGGGATTCTTTAAATACAAGATCATGTCATCTGCAAACAGGGAGAATTTTATTTCTTCTTTCCCTATTTGGATCCTCTTTATGTCTGCATCTTGTCTTATTGCTGTAGCTAGGCATTCTAATACTAGATTGAAGAGAAGTGGAGAGAGTGGGAATCCTTGTCTTGTTCCTGAGTTAAGAGGAAATGGCTTTAGTTTTTCACCATTGAGTATAATGCTGGCTGTAGGTTTGTCATATACAGCCTTTATTGTATTGAGGAATGTTCCATGGATTCCTAATTTTTCCAAAACCTTCATCAGGAAGGGGTGTTGGATCTTGTCGAATTCTTTTTCTGCATCTATTGAGATAACCATGTGGTTCTTATTCTTGCTCCTGTTGATGTGATGAATAATATTAATTGATTTGCGTATATTGAACCAGCTTTGCATCCCTGAAATGAATCCTGTTTGATCGTGGTGTATGATTTTTTGGATGAATTGTTGAAGTCGATTGGCCAAAATTTTGTTGAGAAGTTTTGCATCAATGTTCATCAAAGAAATGGGTCTATAATTCTCTTTCTTTGATGAGTCCCTGCCTGGTTTTGGGATGAGGGTTATGATGGCTTCATAGAATGTGTTCGGTAGTGAGCTTTCTCTTTCAATTTCATTGAAGAGTTGGAGGAGTATTGGTGTGAGCTCTGCTTTGAAGGCCTTGTAAAATTCCGCTGTAAAACCATCTGGTCCTGGACTTTTCTTAGCTGGGAGGTTTCTTATTGCTTTTTCTATTTCAATGCTTGATATGGGCCTGTTAAGCTGGTTTAACTCATCTTGGTTTAGTTTTGGCATGTCAATATTTGCTAGGAAGAGGTCCATTTCTGTCAAGTTCTCAAACTTATTAGCATAAAGTGTTGAGAAGTATTCCCTTATAATGTTCTGAATCTTGGTTGTTTCCGTGCTGATGTTTCCATTCTCATCTCTGAGTTTATTAATTTGGGTGTGTTCTCTTCTTGTTCTGATAAGATTTGCTAAGGGTTTGTCAATTTTGTTAAGTTTTTTGAAGAACCATCTCTTTGTTTTGTTGATTCTTTCTATAGTTTTTTTGGATTCTAATTCATTTAATTCTGATTTAATTTTGATTATTTCTTTCCATCTACTGGATTGGGGTTTATCTTGCTGCTCTTTTTCAAGGAGGTTTAGATGTGTCATTAAATTGCTAGTTTCAGATCTCTCCAATTTGTTGATGTAGGAGCTCAGAGCTATAAACTTGCCTCTGAGTACTGCCTTTGCTGTGTCCCAGAGGAGCTGGTATTTTGTGTGTTCATTTTTGTTGAATAGCATGAACATTTGAATTTCCTTTCTAATCTCTTCCATGACCCACTCATGATTCAGCCGTGTGTTGTTCAGCCTCCATGTGATACCGGACTTTCTTTGGTGGCTTTTGGTATTGAGTTCTAATTTTATTCCCTTGTGGTCAGAGAGAATGCAAGGTATAACTTCAATGTTTCTGAATTTAGACAAGTTTGCTTTGTGGCCTAAAATGTGGTCTATTTTAAAAAACGTTCCATGTGCTGCTGAGAAAAACGTGTATTCTGATGCTGCTGGGTGAAATGTTCGGTAAATGTCTGTTACGTCTAGTTGATCTATGCAGCTGTTTAGATCTGCGGTTTCTCTGTTGAGTTTTTGCCGAGTTGATCTATCTAGTGGGGAGAGTGGTTTGTTAAAATCCCCAACAATTAATGTCTTTGGATCTATATGGGATTTGAGGGAAAGTAGTGTTTCTTTGATAAATTTGGGTGCTCCATTGTTTGGTGAATAGATATTTAGAATTGTAATATCCTCCTGAAGGAGAGATCCTTTAATTAGTATGTAGCGACCTTCTTTATCTCTTCTCACGAATTTTAATTAGAAGTCTATTTTATCTGATATTAGGATTGCAACTCCCGCCTGTTTATGCGGTCCGTTTGCTTGGTAGATTTTGTTCCAGCCTTTAACATTGAAAATGTGTTTGTTTTTACGGGCAAGATGTGACTCCTGCAGGCAGCAGATAGAAGGGTCTTGTTTTTTAATCCAACTAGACAGTCTATGTCGCTTAATTGGAGAGTTCAGTCCGTTAACATTAAGAGGTAGGACTGAGAGGTATTTGGGAGTTCCTGCCATGTTATCTACCTTCTTGGGGGCTGCAAAAACTGGGTTCTTCCTATGGTTCTTGGATTTTCAGTTTGGGTGCAGTTTCTTGGCCTTTATTGCGGTCTTGTTGGTTTTCTATGTGTAGGACATCTTTAAGAATCTTTTGTAGGGCTGGTTTGGTGGAGATGTATTGTTTCAATTTTTGTTTGCTATGGAAGGTTTTTATTTGGCCTTCAGTTATGAAGGAGAGTTTAGCTGGGTACAGTATTCTTGGTTGATAGTTGTTTGTTTTTAGGGCATGGCATACATCATTCCAGGCTCTTCTTGCTTTGATTGTCTCTGCTGAGAAATCTGAGGTGATTCTAATTGGTTTCCCTCTATAAGTGATTACCCTTTTCTCTCTGACAATTTTAAGGATCTTTTCCTTGTTCTGAGTTGATCCTGTGTGGATTATAATGTGGTCGTGCGATGTCCTATTCTGGTCTGGTCTATTTGGGGTTCTAAAGGCTTCTTGTATCTGAACAGGCCTATCTTTTTGCATGTTTGGGAAGTTCTCTGCTAGGATCCTGTTAAACAAATTTCCTACACCATTAACTTCTGTTTCTAGGTGCTCCTCTACACCCATTATCCTTAGATTAGGCCTTCTGATGGTGTCTTCCAGGTGTTGGATAGATCTATCATATTTCTTGGACTTGTCTTGGATGGTTGTATGTTCTTTCTCTATAATATCTAGGCTGTCTTCAATCCCTGAGATTCGATCTTCTGCATGGTCTAACCTGCTGTCAAGACTCTCTACTTTGTTTTTTATCTCTTTTCCTTCTAGTTGGTCAGCTTTGATGGCTTCAAGTTCTTTGTTGAAGCTCTGTTTTAGGTCTTGTATGAATTTCTTTACTTCCTTAATTTGGTGTTCAGTGTTTGTCCTCAAATCACTTAGTTGATTGGTTATGGTTTCTTTGGGCTCCCATTCCTTCTGTTGGGTTCCATTCAGCATTCCCTTTGTGGTCTCCCTGACTTCCTTCAGCTCTTTGTTAATGGATTCCATGAATGCCTTTAGTGATCTTTGTGTGTTTTCTACCTGGTCTCTCAATTCCTGTATTACTCTTTGATTAGCTTCCTCCTGTTCGTGGGATTCCTGCAGATCTCTTTGAGTGTTCTCAGCCTGCTCACGCCATTCCTCCCTTTCTCTTTGAGTATTCTCAAATTGTTCACACAAATCCTGTATCAGTTTTTGAGTAGCTTCCTCACGCTTATGATATTCCTGTATAACCTTCTGGGATGCCTCCTCTCTCTCCCTGTCACGCTCATACAGAGTCCTTTGCACATTGTCAAATTTTTCATTTATCATGTTTGCCACCAGTGTTTGTAGAGCTGTTTGGGAACTCTCCTCTGGATTATTCATTATCTGTTCTAACCCCTGATTATCAAGATTGGGAATTGAGATACCCGAATTTGTCATTTTTCTTGTGTTTTTCCGGCTTACTCTGCCCATTTGAGATGAAGATAGCACCAGTTTTGTGCTAGAACACTAACTTAAGGCAACCATCAACCAAAGTTTGCATTTGTACAGTCAATAGTCTACAGATACAATCTAGTTCAACAGATACATCTATTCGACATCAAACAACTATATGTTAAAGGGCTTCGAACCGCAGAGAAGAATTTGGACAACCAGAAATTATTAGGGTTAGGGAGAGATGTGGGTAAAAAATAGGAATAGATTGGTGTGGGGAGGCACAGGGAGAGTTAACTATGTCCTAATCACAATGCAGGAAATAGGTTGGGTAGGATGCAAGTAGAGAGAGAGAGAAAAAGAAGAAAGGGAAAGGGGAATGAAAAGAGACCAGAAAAAAAAATAGAAACGTAAAAATTAATGTTATTTTAGAGATTAAAAGACCATCTATTTATAGAGGAATATGAATATGTTGAGAGAAAGTGAGGGACATAGAGGAGATGTGAAAAACTTTAAAAAAATGCTTAAAATATTATATAGGTATAAAGAGGTAGTACTGCTATTAATGAATTTAAGTCTCAGAGGTTTTGAATTGAGTAATAAGTTTGTGGATTAAGTGTGTACACAATGGGGGATAGGGTCTACTGGTTAACTACGGGTTTATCTGAGGATGTGCAGGACAAGAGTTAAGTCACATAAAGAAGAACAAAGAGGAAAAGTTGGAAAGGATAGGAAAGTGAGAAGAAAAGATCAGAAGTTCAGTAGAGCCAGACAAAAAACAAAAAGATAATTAAGAATGAAAGAAAAAGAGAAAGATGACAAGAAAAGAAAGGAAAACACACAATCACGTATTCCTAAAATAAAAATTATAAGAGGAAAAAGAAAAAAAAAAGTTAATGGAAAACAATTATTTTTTCAGAAAATGCAAAAATTAAAGATTAATAAAAGTTTTAGAAAAGCAAAAAAATTTTTTTATATATATAAGGTAACAAAAAACGAAAAAAAACGAAAAGAAGGAGAAGAAAAAAAAAGTTCTTTGATTTTTTTTGGGGGGGAGGGGTGGGAAGAGTCCTGTATCTCCCTTTTGTCTGTAACCAGAGTCTGGTTGGAGTCTCTGGTCAGCTTGAGGTCCTGTGGCTTGATTGGTTTCTTATGTCAGTTTGTTGGAACAGGCAGAAAAATGCTCTGCTTTACCCAAGATTTTGAGATCCCCCTCCCAGGTTAGTTTACTGGGAGGGTGATCTGCTTTGAGAATCACAAAAGAGGGGGATGCAGTGATGAGGCTAGGTTCTGGGTAGAGTTGAGGCCTTTCAACAAACAGTAGCTTTTCCCTGGGGCTATTTTGTGAAAAAAACTCACAGCACTCAGCCTGGAGCCATTCTCAGGGTTTCTGTTTTTCAATTGATTGTGGTGGCTGCTAGAGGGAGGGGCAGCCTCTGGCTCTGGTTACCCGGTGAGGAGAGCCACTCCAATGGCTGACGCCTAAGCTGGGTGACTTTTCCCTGGATGGAACTGAGTCTGTGAGGTCACTTCGCCGTTAAGTTCTTGTGACCTGCTATATGACTAGTTTTATTCCAAGGCCTGAGCTGGAGCTAGCAGCTCCTCCGAGCTTTGTCGTATCCAAGATGGAGATCACCGGTGCTGGGGGGGGAGGGGTGGCCTTCCCTCCTCTGCTCCCTGAGAAGGAGTGAGGAAGTCGGGCTTCTACTCACGCCGAGTCTTGGATCCCGGGTCGTCTCTGGTCTGCAAAGTGCAGGATGAAGTTGTCCGCTCCTTGTTGGTTCTTGCTGGTGTTGAGTAGAATCTGCTCATCCGCTGCGTCTGGCTCCTTCGTCCCAGGCTGTGTCTCAGGTGTGCCCCCGTGGCGGTGGTCGCTGCCGTGACCTTGCCGCCGCAGCAGCAGCTGCTGGCAGGCGCTCAGATGCGTCTGCTTGGCTTCCCCTCTCTTGACTAACTCTCTGTCCTGTGATGGCACACTTGGTGTGATTCTCTGGCTTGGGACTGTTCACTGGAACTCTGAAACTCTTTTCTATGCAAGAGCTTGTTCAGATTCCAGCTTCTCTTCCGCCATCTTCCCGCTCTTTGCCCACAAATTTATTTTAGATAATTTTTGTCTGCATTTTGTGGATGGAATTGTGAGAGCTAATTTGAAAAGCACAAATTTAATCACCAAGAGCTGTCCTCAAGATGTAACAAAGATCTAATACAGCATCATTGAATGGTATGGGACTCTAAGGAGAAGTACTTGAATTGAAACATTATCAGAAAGTGTAAGCACGCAAAGACTATTTAGAAATGCAGCTGCTAGATTTCTCATGGAGAGCTTTTATAACATTTTGTGAAACGCAGGTCAGAACCTCATGGAAGTGTAGACAATTTTCCTTCACCTTTCTGTCAATCTTGGTCATTATCAATCATAATATAGCTAATCTAGAATAATCTATAATAAGAAAATGCTTATGAGAAGTGGGGGAAGACGGTGGAGAAGAAGCTGGAGGCTAAACAATCTCTCGCATAGAAAGCTATTTTAGTGTTCCAGTGAACAGTACTAGGCTAGAGTATCACACCCAGTGTGCCATCACAGTACAGAGTTTGGCTAGAGAGGGAAAATCCAGGGAAGGAGACAGATCTGAGCAGTTGCTGTAGCCATGGCTGAGGCAGCTTTGGTGGTGGCCATAGCCAACCCGCCATACCTACAACAGAGAGGTTCCAGGACAAAGGCAGTAGACACATTGGATGAGCAGATTCAACTCAACAACAGCAACAACTGAAAAGGAGCAAATGAATTAAACCATCTTAACAGGCCCATATCAAGCATTGAAATAGAAAAAGCAATAAAAGACCTCATGTCTAAGAAAAGCCCAGGACCACATGGATTTACAGCAGAATTCTACAAGGCTTTCAAAGCAGAGCTCATACAAATACTCCTCCAACTCTTCAATGAAATTGAAAGAGAAATCTCAGGACCAAACTAATTCTATGAAGCCATCAAAACCCTCATCCCAAAACCATGCAGGAACTCATCAAAGAAAGAGAATTATACACCCATTACTTTGATGAACATTGATGCCAAACTTCTCAACAAAATTTTGGCCAAACAATTCAACAATTCATCCAAAACATTACATACCATGATAAAACAGGATTCAGTTCAGGGATCCAAAGATGGTTCAATATACACAAATCAATTAAATAACACCACTTTATGATGAAGTTTCTGGATAAACTAGGAGTCCAGGGAACATTCCTCAATAAAATAAAGGCTGTATATGACAAACCTGCTGCCAGCATTATACTTAATTGTCAAAAAGTAAAGACATTTCCTCATAACTCAGGAATGAGACAAGGATGTCCACTCTCTCCACTTCTCTTCAATTTACTATTAGCATGCCTAGCTACAGCAATAAGCAAAGATGAAAACCGAAAAGGGATCCAAACAGGGAAAGATGAAGTAAGACACTCCCTCTTTGCAGATGACATGATCTTGTATTTAAAGAATCCCATGGATTCCACTCCCCAATTACTCATGCTGATTCAAAACTATGACAATGTATCAGGGTATAAAATTAACCCTCAAAAATCAGTGGCTTTTCTGTATGCCAACAATAAGAAAAGCGTGGCTGCAATCAGAAAAGCAACTCCATTCTTAATAACCCCACATAAAATAGAATAATATTGAATTAACTTAACCAAAGAAGTAAAGGATCTCCATGATGAAAACTTTGAAAACCTGAAAAAGGAAATCAAAACAGAACTTAGAAAGTGAAAAACTCCCTTGATCCTGGATTGGAAGGATTAACATCGTGAAAATGACAATACTTCTCAAGGCTATCTAAAAATTCAATGCAATACCTATCAATATTTCAATCTCATTCTTCAAGGAAATAGAAGAGGCAATCCAAAAAGTCATATGGAATGATAAAAGGCAGTGAGTAGCATAAGCAATCCTTAACAGAAAGAACAGTGCTGGAGTAATATCAATACCAAATTTCAAACTCTACTACAAAGCCTTAGCAAACAAAACAGCTTGTACTGGCACAAGAACAGACCTCAAGACCAATGGAATAGAATTGAAAACCCAGAAATGAGCCTACAGACCAATAGGTACCTAATCTTTGATAAAGGAGATAAAAAATAGAATGGAAGAAAGACAGCCTATTCAGTAAAAGTGCTGGCAAAAGTGGTTAATCACTCATAGAAAACTAAAGCTAAATCCTTATATATCATCCTGTACCAAATCAACTCCAAATGTATCAAAGACCTCGGAGTCAAAGCAGACACCCTGATAACATTACAGGATGGAGTAGGACATACCGTAGGTCTCCTGTGTAGAGGCGGAAATTTTCTTAATAGAGACCCAGAAGCACAACAAATCAAAGAAATGTTGGGTAAATGGGATTGTATGAAATTGCAGAGCTTCTGCATGTCAAAGGACATAGCTAGCAAGATCAATAGAAAGCCCATTGATTGGGAGAAGATCTTCGCTAACCATACAATATACAAGGGTCTCATATAAAATATATGTGGAACTCAAAACATTAAATCCCCCAACAACAAATCCTAAAAGAAACAACTTCCCAATAAATAAGTGGACTAAAGACTTCAAGTGAAACTTCTCTGAAAAGGAAAGAAGGAAGGCCAACAGACACATGAAGAATTGCTCAACCTCCCAAGCCATAAAAGAAAAGCAAATCAAAACAACATTGAGATACCACCTCAAGCCATTTAGAATGGCTATAATAGAGAAATCTAATAACAACAGATCCTTGAGTGGATGTGGCCAGAAGGGAACCTTACTCCATTGTTGGTGGGAATGAAACTTGTTCCACCACTTTGGAGTAGTATGGAGGTTCCTCAAAAGATTCCACCTAGAACTTCCCTATGACCTACCAATCTAACTTTCGGGCATTTACCCAAATGATCACAAACAAGACCATACTAACGCTACCAAAACAACTATATTTATTGCAACTATATTTACCATAGCTAAGATATGGAATCAACCCAGAAGCCCCTCAGTAGATGGATGGATCGAGAAAATGTGGTATTTAACCAAGTCCTAATCTTAGAGAGGGAAATGGTTTGGATAGAATGATAGGAGAGAGATTACAAAAAAAGAACAAGAAAAAAGGAAAAAACAAAATTTAAATTTAAGTAGTGAAACACTTAAAAATTATGTAAGTTTAAACAAATGATATTGAGAGAAGAAAAGGATAAGATGAGAAGAAGGGATGGATTGAAAGGAAAAATGAAAAATAAAAAATAAAAATTCTTAAAATTAGTTACTTGAAAATTATATACATATAAAGAGATAATACTGCTATTAAAAATTTAAGCCTAAGAGGTTGTGAATTGAGTAATAAATTTCTGGATTAAATGTGTACACAATGGGGTATAAGGTCTAATAATCAACGACAGGTATATATCTGGGAATGAGCCAAACAGCAATTTTGTCACGCAAAAAAAGAAAAAGAAAAAAATGAAAAGAATACGTAAAAAGGACCAAAAATTCAGAGGAGATAAAAAACGCATGTGCAAACACACACACACACACACACACACACACACACACACACACTTATACACCTACAATAAACATTATGGGAGGAAAATAAGATTAATAGAAAACAATTTTTAAAATTAAAAATTTTTTAAATGGTTCAAATAAGAGTTCTTTGATTGCAACAATGAGATGTACAATTCACTATGTAAAAAAACGAAATTAACAACTTTGGTGGGGGGTGGGGGAGGAGCCGGTGTGGGGAGGGGAGAAGTATGGGAAGGGATGGGAAGGAGAAAAAACAAGGAGGCCAAAACGCTTGATAAGAAATATACTCGTTATCTTGCCCATGTAATTGTAACTCCTCTGTACTGTATTCTCACAATAAAAAAATAAAATTAAATTTAAAAAAGAGTTCTTTGATTTTTTTTTTGGGGGGGGGGGGATGAGGGCAATGGGATGATTGTGTATCCCATGTCCATAACCAGTCTCTTGGTGGAGTCTCTGGTCTGCTTGTGGTGTTTGGTTTTCCTGTGGCTTGATTGTTTTCTTAAGTCAGTTTGTTTGAGCAGGCAGAAAAATGCTTTGCCTATCCCATTGTCTTGTGATCCTCCTCCCAGGCTAGTTCAGTGGGAGGTAGATTTGCTTTGAGTATCCCAAAAGAGGGAGAAGGGAGTTTCCTCTAGTTTGGAGATGCTGTGATGAGACTAGGTTATGGGTAGAGTTGAGGCCTTTCAGCAATCAGTAGCTTTTCCTTGTTGGGCTAGCTCCTGAGACTCTCAGAGAGCCCAGCTTGGAGCCATTCTCAGGGTTTATGTTTACTGAGTTTTGTTTGTCTAGGCTGCTGTAGGGAGGGGCAGCCTCTGGCTATGTTTACCCAGTGATGAAAGTCACTCTTCAGGGGGCAGATTTTTCTCTGTCAGGGTTGGTTGACTTTCCCCTGGGTGGAGCTGAGCCTGGCAGGTCAGGGCAGGTTCCTGTGACCTGCTAAATGACTCTTTTGTTTTCTTCCAATGCCTGAATTGGAGCTAGTTGCTCAGCTGGCCTTTGTTAGTATCAAAGACAGAGATCTCCAGTGGTAGGGGACGTCCTTCCCTCCTCTGCTTCCTGAGAAGGAATGAGGAGATCAGGGTTCTACTCATGCCAGAGTCTTGTTCCTGGGCAGTTTCTGGTCTGTGATCTGCAGGATGAAGATATCTGCTCCTTGTCAGTTCTTGCTTGTGTTGGGTAGAATCCATTTGCCTGCCACATCTGGCACCTTTGTCCCAGATTCTCTCTGTAGTTATGGCTGCTAAGAGTGTCTCTGCTACCAACTCTGCCACTGCAGCCATAGCTAGCTGCATGTGTTCAGATCTCTTTCCTTGCTTGGATTTTCCCTCTCTGTCCAAACTCTCTGTATTGAGATGACACACTTGGTGTGACTCTGTAGCCTAAGACTGTTCACTGGAATACTAAAATGCTTTCTATGGGAGAGCTTGTTCAGCCTTCAGCTTCTCCTCTCCCATCTTCCCCCAAATCTCATGAATTTTTTATGAGTGTTTTTTTTTTTTTAGGGAAAAATGTCATTGGTGTTTATATTTTGTGTTGGCATAAAATGAGCCTACTATTGTCTTAATTTAATAAAATAAAATTCTCTGGCTGGGCACCGGAGGCTCATGCTTGCAATCCCAGCTACTCAGGAGGCTGAGATATGAGGATCTCAGTTCAAAGACAGCCCGGGTAGGAAAGACTGTGAGACTCGTATCTACAATAAGCCACTAGAAAATCAGAAATGGCACTGTGGCTCAAGCGGTAGAGTACTCACCTTGAGCTGAAGAGTGTAGGACCATCGCCGAGGCAGAGAGTTCAAGCCCCATGACCAACCAATTAAACAAAACAAGACAACAACAACAAAAACAAAAACTCTCTGATTCTATGAGAGCATAAATTTTGTGGGGAATGGTTAAGACAAGGTTGTCATTCTAAAAAATATATATATATCACCCCCCAAATAAAGGAACAATAGGAAATATATAGCAGGAAACTTATAAATCTTAATGGACTAACAGTCTGTCAGTTTGTTTTAAGCTTTTATCAAAAATGAAAGTAATACTGGATAATATTTTATTAAGACATTTAAATTTCTTTAACCCTGACATTTAAGATTAAGTTTAAAAAGAAATTCAACAGGTGACAGTGTTTTCTCCTTACTTTTCCAAAGAAATGATTATTTCAACAGTATAGTGTATAGCGCAATATAACCAGAAAGCATTTTTAAGGAAAAAAAATTCCCATTCTTTTTTTGCTTGTCTGTATTTAAAGCTGCATACCACATCTTACCCACCCTACTGTCTGTCTTCTCATTTGAAATATTTCAGTAAATGTGTCAGCCAGCAAAGTTTTACAAAATAGCATGCTTTCATTCATTGTGCTTTCCAAAATATATCTCACAAATGCCAACAACAAAACACAACTTGAAACATCTGTCGATTTTTCTATTTATGGTGCAAAGTAATCACTTTCCATAATCCTTAGAACCAGCTCTTCACAGGCATTAAATGCTCTTTCACTTCCATGCTTTAGAACAGCAGCATGTAACAATGGTGTACATGTTAATTTGTTCGCCACATCTGGTTTGTTTACAGCAAGGACTGTCTTCATGGAAGATGGTAATAGATGAGTTGTGCAATTATGTAGTTTAAAAGGGCTCTGAGTTGGGGATAAAGAATATCCATTTATGTGACTAAATATTTAAATTAAATCCTATAATGTATACTCCTTCAATTTTCTGGCTAACATGTTCTACAATCTAGGTATTTTTAAAAGAAATATTGTACGCTGTTTCCTTGGTGACAACGTAATTGGAAGACTTAAAATTTTCCTATACCATGGCCATCTGAAATGAGATGGATATACTTAGGTTAACATAATGAAATGTTGGGACAGCATTAATGTTTGAATCTTGGATGGGATTTGATTGGAATTGTGACAGGCTTTCATAGTATGAGAAGAAAAACAAAAGACCATACTAATACTTTTATCTGCCACATTGTTTTATTAGTTTATTCAAACACACACATATAAACAGATACACATTATGAAGACCCAGTCAGTCTGCAAGAAAATATTTTAATAGGAATTCCATAAAATATTTAGTCGGCTGAGATCTGATTAGAATTTTAAGAAATATCTAGTGTCTTCCACCCCTGGACAAGTTATTATTATTGGTGAAGATGTTGCCATTGGATTTTAGAATGCCCCAGGAAGACCTATGTGTTTAAGAGAAATGACATTCCAATTCCTCCCAGAATGTGGAGTTCTTCTGGAGATTAAGTTCTTCAGAGTGAAACACATGAGAAAATAGACTCTCATCTTCTTTCTTCTTTTATCTTTTAATCATTCTAAGTAAAAAACTTTTCTCTTTGACATACTCCCCTCCTTGATATTGTCTTGGCACTGGCCCCAAAAGCAATAAAACCAGCTGAACATACACTGAAACATTCAATCTTGTAAATCTGAGTAAGCCTTTCTGCTTAATAAATAGACAATATCACTTATTTTGGTAGGTTATAAAGCTAACCCAAAGTTCTAGTCTTTCTAAAAATGTAGAGTATATTAAAATATGCTTCATTATAAAATATCTAACTCCGTGTTGTATATTGTGTTTTTTATTCTGTTGATCCTAGCGCTTACAATCAGGACCTAATTGTAAAACTGTTTGCAATAAATAATCACATTACTTTTATGATTCCATAATTTAACTTGTTTTCCTACATATTTATAGAATATTGTAGCTATGGAAAATCAATAAATATTGAATTTTGATATAGGATTACCTATCACTGCAAGTGTTGTCAAAATTTATCTAAACTGAAATGATTGTCATTGATATCTTTCTCAAGATTCCACATGTTTATACTTTCAGCTGACCTTTTACAAAACTCACACCCCAAACATAATTTTTAGTTTGTTCATGCCATCATAGGAACATAAATATATGGCACAAAATGTTAATTAACTTTATCTGCTGTCATTAATGGAGTATACCTAATAGAATTAAGTATATACCCTCAGGGAAATAAGATACTTCCTTCTAAATCCAGACTTGCAGGCAGACAGAGAGACACCCACACCCACACACATACACACACAGTCACACACACACACACATACTTACTACTCTGACTCAGGTTAGGTTCCAGACATTGGGTATCAGACAATGATCTATTAATCAAACTTGCTTGTCCAGATATAAAATACATTCATAATTCCACACATACAAAAACACCAGATCATTCAAAATAATGAAAATATAAAACATAACCACCCCGCTATGGGCCATCTACTCGCTGATTTCATTCATTTATGTCGATGCATTTTTCATATCATAATTAAAAGTCTTTTTGTATCTCTCTGATTAGCAGATAATATGTTAACATATGAGAGAAAATGTAGGTAAAATTACTTTTTGCATATGAAATAATGACATTTCTGAGGATAAAACATGCCTGTTTTTCAGTTTGGTTGCCAAAATGGAACTATTAGACCTTTTGAATATTTAACTTTAAATCTGAACCGTCTAATTTCACTGGGATTTGAATTGTGTTACTTACAACATTAATGTAACATAAAAGCATTACTAAATAGAAAGAAAACTATAAGTTTATCACACCTTAATACCTGAATTGACTTTATTATAAAAACAATTAAATTTATGTAACATCATAAGCAACCTGAAACAAAATATGAGGTATGGAAACAGAAGACTCCATTTTTTGTTCAGTGAATGTACTCGTTATTTATAGTTTGAGATGATTCTGTCCTCTTTACCTTATGCATGGTATATTCATTCTCGTCTTCAGGAAGGTGGGGGTGGGCACAGAGCTTTAGGGAAAGGGTGAAAAAATGAAGCAGTGGAGTTCCTTGAACATTGATGAAAGTGAACTATTTAACATATAGGTGGGGAAAGAAGGGAGGGAATGGGAAAATATGAGGGAACACAAGACATTTCATAAATGGAAATGTACTCATTACCTGATTCATGTAATTGTAATCCCTCTATAAATCAACTTAATAAAAGAGTAAATTTATTTTAAAAAGGCAAACAAAATATTGTTTCTTAGAATCATACGAGTATGTTTTGTTCACTGGTTTGAGCTGGTTGAGTCTATCTCTGAAAATAGCTAAATTTACATTCATTGGGCAAATTTTTGAGCTACTAGTAGTTAGAAGTCAATTATGATTGGATGTTTTTCTGAGACTCTAATTCATTTATTTCTTTAATCTAATTTGTATGATTTCTATTTACCAGTTTTTGAATTAGCTTGTTCCTGTTTTTCAAGGAACTAGTGGTGCATTATTAGTGCTGATTTAAGATTGTTCTAATTTGTTGATGTACATAGTCAAAGCTATAAATTTTCCTGAGTATTGCCTGTGTTCTTGTGTCCAAGAGGAGGTAGTATTTTGTCTGTTCACTTCTACTGAATTCCATAAACGTTGGAACTTCACTCCATATGTCTTCAGTGACTCACTGATGATTTAGCAATGTGTTATTCAGTCTCTGTGAGTTTCAGAATTTCTTGTGATGCCTTTTGATGTTGAGATCTAATTTGGTCTCATTGTGGTCTGACATGATAAGAGGAGTAATTTCATTTTTATTTTTGAATTTTCACAGATTTTTTTCTGATCTAAGATATAATCTATTTTGGAGAACGTTCCATGAGCTGTTAAGTATAGCTTGTCAAACCAGGTATTTGGTTTTGATTTTTTGCTAGATTTTGACCTGGATGGCCTGTCCAGAGGTAAGAATGACGTGTTCAAGCAACCAACAATGCGTTTGGATGTATGCATATTTTTAGGACAAGTAGTATTTGTCTGATGAATTTGAGAGATCTAGGATTCAGGGCATTGATATTTAGCATTGTTATATCCCCTTGATGGAGACTTTCCTTCATCAACATTTAATGTCCTTTTTAGTCTCTTTTTACTTTTATACCAATTGTAATTTAAAGCCAATCTTATCTAATTAATATAACTACTCTTGCCTGTTTATGAGGCCCATTTTTAATTTGTAAAGATGATGTACAGAAGGGATCCAATTACATAAGTCAAATGATGAGCGTATTTCTTTTTCAACAGTGTCACCTCTTCCCTCATATTCTCCTAGTTTTTCCCTTTCAACCTCCCTCCCCCATATGTTCTATAGTTCATTTACAAGGTAGTGTCTATTGAGTGGCACCGCTACATTTGTTCACCCTTTGTCCCACCATTTCTGTGTTTCCCCTTGCCCTTTACAAACTTGCATATAAGACCAAAGGTGCAGAAATTGAAACAAAAAAAACAGCATCCAAATTCAGATGGAAAAAGCAAACTAATAAAAACCTCTCATTATCAATTCTTGGAGATCAATTTGATGAACATTATTTCATATGATAATATTCATATAGCTATTGAGCCTTTGTGATCCTCTCCAAAGGGCATCCTCCTTTGATCTCACTGTATAAATGTTTAGAATCCCATGTAATTTATCATGTCCTAATGTAATGTTTTCTCTTTTAACATCCAACTCTGTTTTAAGTTGTAGAATTAAAGGCACATTCTAATACAACAAATGAGGGAAATCGGGCAACTTATATTTTTTGAGTCAGATTTTCTTCACTTAATATAGGTTTTTTCCAAGTATTTCCATTTCCTTATGAATGGTATAATATCATTTTTTCTGGGTGAATAGAGTTGCATCATACTGAAGAGTTTCTTCATGGCAAAGAAAAAAGTTAGCAGGGTATATAGAAAGAGAACAGAATGGAAGAAGATTTTTACTAACTAAGCATTAGACAAGGGTTTACATAACTAACCCATATTTACAGATCAAATAAACCCTCAAATAAACAAGAGCCCAATTAATGTATGGGATAATGACTTAAGGAGAACTTCATAGAAGAAAAGTGACAATGACAAATAGACATATCTCTCTCCATGAAAGAAATGCAAATCCAAACAACACTGAGATTCTTCTCATCCCTGTTACAATGCCATTATGAAAAAATGAACAATCCCAGATACTGATAGGGATGTGGTCCAAAGGAAACTCTATTATATTGGTGGAAATGTAATCTTGTTCAACGGCTTTGGAAAACACTATGGAGGTTGCTCACAAAAATGAATAGAAAGCTCCCTATGATACAGCAATTCCACTTATTGGCATTTATCCAATAGAGCAGAAACACGACCACACTGAAGCTGCCAGCACAATCATGTTCATTGTTGCATTATATTCTGTAGCCAACATATGGAATCAGCCCAGATGCCTCTCACTGCAATAAGGGATCAAGAATTGTGTTCCTGTGTGTATATGAATTATATATATATATATATATATATATGATTCCTATTTACAAGTATTTATGTATATATACATACATAATCAAATTTTATTCATCAATCATTAAGAATAATATTGCACCATTTTTTGGGGGGGTCCAGGCGTGGGGCCTGAGCTCTGGGGCCTGGGCGCTGCCCCTCAGCTCTTCAGCTCAAGGCTAGCGCTCTACCACTTGAGCCACAGTGCCACTTCCGGCTTTTTTCTTTTTGCTTATGTGGTGCTGAGAAATTGAACTCAGGGCCTCATGCATGCAAGGCAAGCTCTCTACCACAATTTTGAGTATACAGAAATCATAGTTACTGGTCATGTATTTCTCAGGTTTGAGTATCAAGTCATTTCAGACAAAAATTGAATTTCATATATTTTATGTCAACAGTGATTTTTTAGAAATTGAACCAATCTTAATATGAGATAATTAAAGCAAGATTTTCCATGACTTTTCCAATTATTCCTATAGACTTTAATATAACTTATTTTTGAATGGTAGGAAATTCATATTATACCTACTTTCTATAGAATAATTAAGAAATAAATGATCGTGATAGCATTCATTTTTCCTTCACTAGAAAGAATGAACCTCGCTATAGACGACAAAATACTTCAATGAAAATGCCATAAAATTATGAAAAGTTTGAGTGACTATAAGTTGAATTAAATAGTCATTTTTGCAGGTCACAAAATGAAATCTCTTGAAGCTTCTTTATATGTTAAATAAACTGTATTTGCATTCAAAATATTTCATTCATCTCTCCAACAGTGGTATAACCAAACCAACTCCATGCCAAATAGCTTATCTGTTTAATTCAAGTAAATATTTAGGAACAGAAGTTATCACACTTGTATAGAAATATCTACCCACCATTCTAGAAACTAAATCTGAAATCATAAAGGATTGGGATTAATAATTAGCTTTCACTATGTTGCCATAAATAGGTTGTGAATCTTTTCAAGTGCGCACAGTTGTAGAGGTATGGTCACTGAGAACTTGTGATCAAAGACGATGTCAAGATCAAAGTCTTTCCTCCTCTTCCTTCTTTTCCTTCTCTGTCTCCTTCTCCTTTTCCTTCTCCTTCTCCTTCTTCCCCTCCTCCTCTTTCTCTCTCTCCCACTCCTATTCCTCCTCTTCTTTACTTTCTGTCTTCCATGAATACACATACTCCATCACATGTTCCTGACATTGTGTTCTGTGCCACCACCAACCCAAAGCAATGAGGATAAGAAACATAAACTGAACTGTATAAAATCAGATGCCAAGGTTAATCTTTCCCCCTTATTAATTAATTTTATAAAATATTTTGTCATATTAATAGGAGACTGACACAGCATGCTCTCATTTATTATAAGGGATAGGATTTACTGGAAAAAAAATCTAACATCACCCTAATGAAATGATTTATTAAATCAATATTATATTAGGACAAATCTACTTTTAAATAACAGATATACTTCAACAAGAGGCAAAAAATTCACCTCTATGGTTTGCTATGAAAAGACAGCAGAATTCAAACTGTTCCTCATGGAAATTGACCTATAATTGGCAATATTGTCAATTTCATAAATGATTTAAGAAGACTGAAGAACAAATTTCAACTCTAAATAAGAGATAAAATTTACTTTGTCCCTGTAAACAACCTTTGTATTCTACCTATGTTTGGTCCACAAAATGACTTGTATTCTATTTTAATCATATTCTTAATTGACTTTAAGTGGTTGCATGGGAGTATCTGATTGACCATGCAGTTTATGAATAGTGTATAGTGAGTTATTTTGTTTTCTTTCTTCTCTTCTGAGGTTTGAACTCTGGGTCTGAGCGCTGTGCATGACCTCCATTCGATGAACACTAGAACTCTATCACTTGAGGCAAAGCAGTACTTTCAGATTTTTCTGACATTTAATTGGGGATAAGAATCTCACAGACTTTCCTACCTGGGCTGGCTTAAACCTCAATCCTCAGCCTCCTGAGTATCTAGGATTACAGGAATGAGCCGTTAGTGCTATCTTAATACAATGCATCGTTTTCTTTTTGACCAGTCCTGGGGCTTGAACTCAGGGCCTTGGCAATGTCCACGAACTTCTTTTCCTCACACTGGCACTTTACGACTTCTGTCACAGTGCCAATTCCAGCTTTATTTTGTTAATGTAGAAGTGAGGAATCAAACCCAGGGCTTCACAGTATTCCCCTAAGACTACCACTAAGCCACATTCCCAGCTCAATACAAAGCTGGATGATCATTATCCCTCATTCTTTTCAATCCTATCTCATTCCTCAATTTACATATTTTTGTAGAGCATTCATTGACTTGCAGTGTCATATACAGTCACTCAGAGGATATATCACAGATCATATTTTATTGAAAGTCTTATTCATCAACATATTAAACGTGTGCATTATAGAATTCTGTGACTTTAAATTCTAAATTATCACTCAGATTCACCCATTACTATTCTAAAATTTTTCTTAAGGTTAATGCAAATGCAATCTGTAATTCTTCGATAAAGTACAATGATTAATAGAATGTTAAAGAGTTGGACTATGAATATCACCTTCAGTTCTAGAACATTTTTTCATCACTACCCTCTCAAAGTACTCCAATATCTATTATTAGTCACTTCCTGTGATCATTTCAACCTACGCTCCACTTTACCAACCATTACTTCATAGTCTACCACTACGGCTGTGTCCATTTTAAAAAGCTCATATAATTAAAAATTGAAGTTTATTTTATCCATTCCTCCCAAGTAAAATTAGTTTCCGAACCAAGTCCATATAAATTTTTCCCAGGGATATACCATATTGATTTGTATGTGTGTGTATAATTCTATAATACCCTCAATGGGAATTTCAATATTTTATTATATGTTATTATAAAAGTTTTCTTTTTTTGGGGGGAGGGGTATGGTCGTGGGGCCTGAACTCTGGGCCTGGGTGCTGTCCCTCAGCTCTTCAGCTCACGTCTAGCGCTCTACCACTTGAGCCACAGCTCCACTTCCAACTTTTTTCTTTTGCTTATGTGGTGCTAAGGAATCGAACACAGGGCCTCATGAATGCAAGGCAAGCACTCTACCACTGAGCCACCTTCCCAGCCCTATAAAAGGTTTTCTTATGTATATAATTGTACATGTGTTTTGTTGGACATATGTTGAAATATATTTTGTATATGTAATTATGATTCAAAATGCTGCATCATAGAGGCAACTCTATGTGTAATATCTTAGATTGCCAGTATGTTTAAAAAACTGACTCTATCACTTTAACTGTCAAGCACCAAAATATAAGGATTCCAATTTCTACATATTGGTTATGCACTGCTATTCTATTGTTTTTTCTATTTCCACTAATCTCTATATGTATGCAATGTATAGGTATGGTATGATTTTGACATATATTTTTTGGATTTTGGTATATTATTATAAAGATATGTATTTGGATTTTTTTTAGACATATTTAGGATAGTTAAAGCTTTTCATAGGCAGGATGGTTAAAGTTTTTCATAGACATTAATATATTTCTTATTCAAGTCTCTTTAAATAAATGTATATGTATGCACACTATGTGCATATTCATATATTCATACTTATATGTGTTCATACACAAATACCTATATATGTATGCATTTATATGAATATACATATATATATATGTTTATTATTATTTTCATTTTTCTTTTAAGTTAACATTTTACTTTATTTGCCAAACGTGTCCTTTATTGATTTTACTTTATTTTATTTTATTGTTAAAATGTTGTACAGAGGGGTTACAGTTACATGAGTAAGGCAATGAGCACATTGCCTGTTGATCATTATTACCTCTTTCCTTCCTTGTTGTTGTGCCACTAACCCTTCCCTCCCCCAGCTCCCACCTTCCTTTCTCCCCATTCTTTGCAGCATGAAGTGATAAGGTTCATTTCCAATAAAATCTTATTGGTATCTGTGTTGCAATGGGTCATCCTGTGTCCTTGTTTCAGCGTTTTGTAATTCCCTTTACCCTCCCCAGATTAGACATGTATATACAAGATGCAGGGTATCAAAATCAAGAACAGTGACAACAGAGGATATTCCATAGGGGAAAGAACATACTAAGGAGGGCTGGGAAGGTGGCTCCGTGGTAGAGCACTTGCCTTGCATGCTCGAGGCCCTGGGTTCGATTCCTCAGCACCACGTAAGAAAAAAGCCAGAAGTGGCACTGTGGCTCAAGTGGTAGACTGCTAGCCTTGAGCTGAAAAGCTGAGGGACAGCGCCCAGGCCCAGTTCAGGCCCCACGAATGGAGCCCCCCCTAAAAAAAGAACATACTGAGGAAACAACAACAACAAAAATGAATAAAATGACATTGTACATTTACAACAGTAACAATAGAGACCGAACTCCCAAACATGTCCCTTATTACCAAGCTAGTTATTGCAATTCATGTCCTTATCATTTTTGGAACTTCACTAAAATGTTTTGTGGCCTTCCATGTGGACTTATATGTTCAATTTTTCCTAAATCTATCTATTCCTAAGATACCAGCCAGCTCTCTTCTGAAGCCAAAAAGCAGCCTTCTACAGCTTGGTTCCAAATCACTTGTATCTTTTCTTTGTACTAAGAATACTGATTCAAGCCCAGTGCTGTTGGCACATTTTATCATTGTAGCTACTCAGGAAGCTGAAATGAGGATCGTGGTTCAAAGCCAGCCTGGGCAGAAAAAGTCCATGTGACTCTTATCTCCAATAAACCACCAGAAAACCAGAAGTGGCGCTATGGCTCAAGTGGTAGAGATCTAGCCTTGAGCTGAATAGATGAGTGACAGCGCCCAGGTCCAGAGTTCAAGGCCCACGACCACCACCAGCAACAACAACAACATGGACCAAAGGGTCCTACCCATAATACCTTCCTTCTACAGCAAATCACACAACCTCCAAAATCCACATAATTGAATCATTTAAAGACAAATGATGAAGCAACGTCTTCATTTGTAGAAATACATACTTGCGACAAGGATGGAAAAGGCACTGAGACCCAAAGGAAGATTCCATAGATAAAGGAATGTGTCCCACACACTTCCAACTATAAATCTGGGAAATCAGTCATCTTTGTCATACTAATAAAAACCACAAAAAAGCTAACTGTGGAATTCAAAAGGATTGCATGAGAACAAGTGTTCATTGTGACAGCATAGTAACTTCAGTTCAAATTATTATGTCTCTCTTTCCTTGTCTTTTCCCACCTCATTCTTGAATTCTGAAGGTGAGATTCTGGGGAGCCAGTTCCCTTTGGTCCAGTAATTAATGAAAGTGAACAGGTGATTGGAGATTCAATTTCTTCACATATTTATTGGATTCTCATTTTTTATTAAGATTATGGAGAAATAATGTGATTGCAAAACACAAGAAAGTCTTAACTTTTCCACTAATTTCTAAAATGCCTGCTGTGAGAACAACAAAATTAACGAAAGAAACAACAATATAAAGCTATTTGTGGTGTGTTGATACCAGGAGAAATTGAAATGTCACATATAAATACCAAATTACATTTACAAAGCACAAACCCTAATTCTTCACTGAGCTAATGTGATAATTAAACATTTATATTTTCTAACAAAATCACCATTGAGAATACCACAGTCAATTTCATTCACAGAAGCAAAGCTGCAAAGAACTGCTAAAATTTTTAAATATTCTTTCCTGGAGTTGAGAAGGTTGATTCTGCTGACGTTGACTGTTTGATCCTCTTCCTCCTCACAAATAAGTGTGCCTATGTAGAACAATTTATACCTATACCTTAACTTCATAGGTGTCTAGCCTTTCTGGTTGGATCTTCAGTCTGAGTACCACCTACAGAGCATATATAGTTTATGAACATGGACCATGCCTTAACAAGCAAAAACATGCTCTAAAACAGTTCTAACAGAAACATCTGTGATAATGGAAATATTCTATATATGCATTGTCTAACACACTATCCACTGGCAATATGCGATTAATGAATCTCAAATGTGAATAGTTTCTGAAAAATTAATTCTTCCAATTTCAGTTAAATGAAATTTTAAATCATAAGATTCATCTACTCACTGTTATCTGAACAGCTCAGGTTCCAAATAAGGAAGCTGAAGTTCTCACAAAGATGATGATAAAATATAATCCAAGTGAAGAAGTTTCCATTAGATACTAACTGAATGCCTATGAATTATCTGAGCTTTCCTGTCTTATAGAATTGAGCCATCACTCACCTAGATTGACAGCTGGGAGGAAAGGGGTGGGAGATAAACATAAGCTACTTGGGATACTGAGAATTGCTCCTTGAAGATGAGGGTTATGCATGAATATTTTCTATATTTAGTAGACAGCAAAGTGTGTGGAATCCTGTAGGTAGAAAAATAATTATTGTATTTCAATCAAACAGGTGATCTATTTATCAAAATGGGAGAGAAGTCATACAGGTGAATTCTATAAATATACAAACTATATAGAGAAATTTTGCTATGTTCTATTCCATGATAGGCCCTGGCATAAAAGTTGGCACTTTGTACATACTCTGTAAATACTCACACACTAAAAAACAGAAATGTAATCCTTTATTACTGCTAAAATACATAGAATATCTTCATAATATATATTTGTGGGCCTATTTTTTTCCCTTAATTTCTTCCACACCTACATTAAGAAATGGGTCTAAGAGAAAAGCTTCTAAATGTGTTAAATTTGAATTCCATCAATTTCTTTTGTTAAATTGTACTCTAGATAGGATTGAGGTCTTAGGGTTAGAAAAATAGTATTCTCAACAAATTGTCATGCCTCATTTTTAAGGGGAGCTATGCCTTTATTAGGAAAAATATGTATTGGTCTTGGTAGCCAGGAACATTCAAGAAACAAAAGAAAAAGAACAATTCCATGGCAGTCTCAAGTGTTTGCATATCTTCAAGTGAACACTAGCTGCTCTATATTCCGTAGTATATTTGCAAGCTTTTTCTAAGCTATTGTCATCCTCCAGAGTAAAGTTCAGGCATGCCTATTGCTCATTATAAAGATCGCAGTTGCTCAAACTCAGAACCCATGGTTTGTATAAGCTTCACATGGCTATCTTTACTTCACTCAGTGGCACTGAGGGATGAGAGATACACGTGAAATTTGCAAATATACACATACACACATATCTCACTGGCTTTCACTATTACTGTAAAAATTAAGACCTTTTTGTCTCTGACCCAAGAGCATCATAAATCGTCTAGCATCCATTAAAGTGTGACAAGTTCATTATTAACTTGTAAGTAGGTTAAATCTCTAGCTTCACACAATTCTAAATACTCATATGAAGAAAAATACATACCAAGAGTTTTGGTGTGCTTCTATATTACGAAGCTCTCAATATTCATCTTATTTGCCGGGAGGAGGCAAAAATGCTTGATAGGAAATGTACTCATTACCTTGACATGTAACTGTAACCCCTTTGTACAGTATTCTTACAATCAAATATGTACAAAAAGGAAAAAAAAAAAAAGAAATTGGAAGTCACGTATTTCCATTAAAACTAACTAAATTTAAGGCCTGTAACTTTCTACAGGTTTTTAAGGACCAAATAAGTTGTGGATATGCCCCAAGGCCTTTACGAAAAGCTAAGGGAGAGATATTCAAAAGTGGCAGTAGATAGGTGACCAGAGCGTAATTATGTAGCTTTACTTCACTGTTACCATAGCAGGAGTTCAAATCAATATGATGGTTCGTAGTTACAGGACCAGAAGACATACTGGAAATTGACATCAATGAAGGGTCATTCATTGTTGGAAAACATAAATCAGGATGCACCAAAGGTTGCAATCAACAGTGTCCAAAAAAGCAACACAGAATGGGATAAAGTTATTGCAAGTATATATTTGATAAGTGGTTCACATCAAGAATATATAAAAAACGGGGCTGGGAAGGTGGCTCAGTGGTAAAGCGCTTGCCTCGCATGCATGAGGCCCTGGGTTCAATTCCTCAGCACCACATAAGCAAAAAGGAAAAAAAGCAGGAAGTGGCACTGTGGCTCAAGTGGTAGAGCGCTAGCCTTGAGCTGAAGAGCTGAGGGACAGCGCCCAGGCCCAGAGTTCAGGCCCCACGACCGAAACCAAAAAAAGAAAAATAAAGAATATATAAAAAACATCATTGCAATGACACACAACCTGATTTTACAATGTGCAAAGAACTCAGATGTTTCTCCAGAGAAGACAAACTGTTAACAAGCCCACGAAGAAGGTGTTTAACATCATTAATCACCACTAAAGTGTAAGTCAAAATAATGAAGAAAATAACTACTTCATATGAATTAGGTAGGATAACTACAAAAAAATAAAGTAACAATATTGACAAAAGTGTGGTAAAATTGGAACAGTTCTATGGGAAACAGAATGGCATATTTTCAAATAATTAAAAACAGGATTATTCATACCTATAATCCTAACCACTCAGGACAGGAGGCTGAAATGCAAGGATCATGGTTCATAGACAGCCTGGGCAGAAAACTAGAAGAGGATCTGTCGTTTAAAGTGGTAGAACTCTAGCCTTGAGGAAAAGTTCAGGGACAGTGACTTGGCCCTGAGGTCAAGCCCCATGACACAAAAATTTAAAAGAAAAGAAAGAAAAGAGAGTTTTCATGTGATCCAGTGACTACAATTCTGGGCATACACTCTAAACATCTAAAAGCAAGGTCTGTAAGACCTTGTACACTCATATTCATTTTGTATAATACTCAAAACATGGAGGCAATCCAGTGGCCATCAACAAATGAATAGTTAAAGCAAATGTGGTTTATACATACAGTGGTATATTATTTCAACTTCAAAAAGAATTATGGGGCTGGGAAGGTGGCTCAGTGGTAGAGTGCTTGCCTTTCATTCATGAGGCTCTGGGTTCGATTCTTTAGGACCACATAAGCAAAAAGAAAAAAGCCAGAAGTGGCGTTGTGGCTCAAGTGGTAGAGTGCTAACCTTGAGCTGAAGAGCTGAGGGACAGGGCCCAGGGCCAGAATTCAGGCCCCACGACTGGACCCCCCTCCCCAAAAAAAAAAGAATTATGTGACATATACTATATTATGGATGACTCTTTGGAACACTGCTAAGTGAAATAAGCCAGTCATAAAATGATCAAATATTACATGATTATACTTATATCAGTAGTTACATAGAACAGTCTAATTGATAGAGAAAGGAAACAAAATCATAATTGATGTATACCTTGAAGCAGAGGAGAGTGGAAAATGTTTTAATAAATAAAGAATTTGAATCTTAGAGGATGTAAAGAGTGTGGACATTGAGATTGTACAATATTGTAAATGCACTTATTACTACTATGTTATATTCTTAAAATGATTAATAAAACCTGGGAGAGAATTATGAAGGGGTTGAGCATAATCATGGTACATTGTATGCCTATGTGGATATATCAAAATGAAAAAATCCACTTATTTAAGTAGGTAATGCTAATAGAATTGAAAAAAGAAAATAAATTTTAAGTTAAGTGTGCAAGTTTAAGTCAGAGGGCTTTGCTTCTTCAAAACAGCAATTTAGATATCCAATTTATCTGTCCACATATTGTTGATGGGACATCACAATGTACAGTGCCCTGTGAGTAACAAGTGCTTATGTGCCACTCAGAGGGAGTTAAACCACTTCATCTGGGTAGTTATGGATAAAAGGTAATGGTTGGAACAGGTTCCAACATGGTGGGGATGAATGATGCAGCAAAAAATACACACCCTTTTCCCATGAAGCTTTAGGTGCTAACACACTTTTTCTGAATATGGTCTGGGGAGTGCCCCTATACTTCCCATCCAATCAAAAGTGTTTTCTGTGCTTGTGCTCTGAGATGGGGCATCCAATAAGGAAAAATTCGATACTTATGTTCTGAGACTAGGAAACCAATTATGAGACAATATGTCCCGCTTTACTCTGGGGAGTCTGTTTAACTGCTGTGTTTTTGCTTTGAGGTAGAGACTGTTGCACTGCTCTTTTTTCACTTTGAAGAAAAACTGCTTTAAAACCTGTTCTGCTCTCTAATTCTTTAAAGAAAACAAACCCGAGACATAGACAATACTGTTATTCTGAAGATGTTGAGGGCAGGGAAGCATTGACCTTCAGCTTTGAGACTAGATTTAGATTAGAATTTGATAAGTTAGGTGCTGTGGTTTCAGATTAATCTGAACCAGGCTAATGTCTGCATTTTCTCAATTTTTCAACTAGAATCTCTCAAGTATTAGGAAAAAAAGAAACAAACAAATAAAAAACAACAAGAACCTGATATTAGGCAAGCAAAGGCTCCAGAAATTCTCAGATTTCTTCCTTTTTTCTTGTATGAATCTAATAAATGAAAATTAATGCAGCAAACTAGCATGTTTAAGGTGTTAAAGTCTGTAGAATGTGGTTTCTTTTCTTCCTCTTATTCTGAGATAGAAATTGATCTATTCTAAAGCCAGAGGATATGTTTTCTTCACAAGCTAGATCAGGTTCGCTGAATTTTGCTTTCTTAAAAATTGCCTAACTCCTATAAGAGGGAATTGAAGACTGCTAGGCAGGTGGGATTGAGTGTGAGATGTGGGAAGTGTTCTCATACTCTGCATCTAGAGGGCTAGAAAATATGATGATCTGCTCGCTGCCTCAAACAATTCAGAAAGTGGCTCGCAGTTTCTAAAACTTACTTCCAAACTTTCACCTTCTCCTTCCCACCAAGAATTCCCCCTCAGGCTTCTTCTTGCCATAGTGTCTTCACAGCTTAGAACTGCTTCGCCTCAGAAATGTGGCATCAGAAGTGTGCCCTGTGGTCAGCCAAGCAGCTGGTATCTAACTGATTCATCTATGGCTCTGAAAATGCTGCAGCTCAATCTGTGCTCTGTGCTCAGGGTTCAGTAAGCATGCTTAAGTCCATAGTTACATGCTTTCAGAGAGCAGTCTTTCCTCTTTCTTTAGCGGTAGGAGCACAAGTATAATGAAGCAGCCACACATAACTTTTGGTTTCATAACCACTTGCAGAGGCGAGTTGCCAAAGGGAACCAAGGCAATATGCGAATAAGGTGTTTTCACCTGGAAGCTCATAAGCCTCCATTCCAAAAAGGGAGCTGCTTATAATAAATTCTGTCTGGGAATGGACTGTGTAGGAGTTAGAATTATATTTTTCTCTGAAAATGATGGATTGAGGGAAAGCATTGACTAAGCCTAATCATCTTCCAAAAAGCTATATAATGAAAGTATATCCTGTTACTAAAATCATTCTAGGGACTTGAAGAACAGTTTAACTCATAAAGCACAAGCTGAGTAAGAATTTTCTAACAATTTCTGGCCTGGTTGTCCTGGTTCAGTGGATTGCTCTGAAATTGTTAACCCCTTTCAAAATAACCAGCTGAGCTTCAAAAGAGCCAATAGAGCAAGATTGTGAACACAACTTGTGATCAATACCAGAAGTAGTAACTCATTAGGGGTATAACCTGGGCAGAATTCCCGCTCAGAGTGGTTGCTTCCTGTCAATAACATGCCCTTTAACAGAAATAAACTTTGCCATGCTAAGTTCCTTTCGACCTGGTGGTCTTTCTTGGGATATTGGGTTACAGTAGGGGAGTATTCCCAACAATGGGGGACTAGTCCAGGATCCATGTTATGCAAGGGGGATGTAGGGAGACCCTCAGGAGGAGACACATCCTGACTTGTTGAGACAGCTCAAGGTTGGGTTAAACACCATCCGTTGTGGTAAAGGTTGCAAAGTGTATCAGCAATTTCAGGAAAGGGCCAAGGAAGCACCTCAATAAAAAGTAATCTCATACATCAGCCATGAGAGGAAAAATTGGAGTAGAGCATACTACCTGGTTGGTTGGGGATTTTTAGGGGCTGAGTGTGTCTTAGGCACAAAGAGAACTTGAGTCTCGATTTGTGTTTTCATTCCCTGGCCCAGGAATAAAAATGTGGGAGCTGGAGAAATTTTCAGTAACGGGAGAGTTAAATATGAGAAGGGTGCACAAGAAACTTACAATAGGGAGTTTTACATGCATCAAAAACTGAAATCACAAGAGACCTGCTAAAATGGGGAAATAAGAATTCTAGGCCTAAGGAACCTAAGAAAAATGATCTAAGGACCTGCTTCTGATAATCCATAGGGAGAATGTTGACAAAGGTCTGAGAACACTATTATATAATGGATGATTTTCAATATGGAGCTCCATAATGTGCATGTGTCCAAACAAAAACTTGTTATGAATATGTGCTTGAATTTGTGTGTTTTAAACCTTAAATCCTGAAAGGGGATCTCAAAAAGTCCTACTCACTAAACTCCCTCAGCTGCCCACTTTGACTCTGAAGCCTGGATTGATCCTCCAGCTGATCCAAGGATGTATGGAATTGAACCTTAGTTTCAGAAGCAGACTCTCTGGGTAGACTTAAAATTCAAGTCAAAAACCAGGTGCCAGTGGCTTGCACTACTCAGGATATGAGAATTAGAGTTCAAAGCCAGCCCAGTCAGGAGAGTCCTTGAGACTCTTACCTCCAATTAACCACCAACAGTTAGAAGTGGTGCTGTGGCTCAAGTCGTAGGGCTTTTGCCTTGAACTCTGGGCCTGGGTGCTATCCCTGAGCCCTTCAGCTCAAGTCCTTTGACAAAGAAAATAATGCTTTGGTGAAATGGGTTAAATATTCTGCCCACCATTACTCTTAAGATTCTGTGGCACAGAAACCAGAAAAACAAGTGGTCCACTTCCTACTATGATGAATCTCAGATCCTCAAGGGCATGGAGTGCATGATATGTCATTCAAACACGGCCTGGGGAAACTTGTAAGACCCTGCTGATGCTGTTCACAAGAGTATGGATCTAAGACAAAAACCCTATCTTCCCAAGCCAACTATACCCCTTGCTTCTCTAGGTACGGGGAGGGGTAATTGGCATTTCTGGGAAACTTATCAAGATGCAGTAGAATCAAAACCTTGAAGAGATGAGCAGTAATCACTAAATATAGTCAGGGGAGATATCTAATGGTAATGTGGAGGACCAGTGTTGTAGACCTTCTTGGCCAACTAGAGTAGAACCCGTACTTTGGTTCAATTGGCCATCCCTTTCACCCTAGCATTTCATGCACTTGTCCATTCTCAAACATTTTATACTAGTTAGGAGAGACCCCTTCCCTAGAGGGTCATTCGTATTTCCTAATTATTTAGGTGCTTTTCAGGATCCTCCCTGACAAAGTTTCCAAAAAGTTCAAAGCTTGAAACCAGAAAGCACCTTATGAATCAGTTTTATTCTTATGATTAGTATAAATAAAATATTTTGGGGGTTGGGAATATGGCTTTGTGGAAAACTGTTTTCCAGCATGCATGAAGCCCTGGGTTTTATTCCTCGGAACCACATAAACAGAAAAGGCTGGAAGTGGCACTGTAGTTCAACTGGTAGAGTGCTAGCCTTGAGCAGAAGAAGCTCAGGGAGCTCCAGGACTGGCAAAAATAAAATATAGAGTAGAATAAAATCAAAAGAGGTTTGTTATTTATACTAAAAAAATTTTTAATCCATAAACTAAATGCTCTAGTAGGATGGCATGGGAAAATTAGCTGTAGAAACATTATCTGACAAGGTAAGAGCTTCTGTGGTGATTGGAGACAAAAGTTGCACAAAGAACATTTTTTCGGGGAGGGGGGTTCCGGTCGTGGGGCCTAAACTCTGGGCTTGGGCACTGTCCCTCAACCCTTCAGCTCAAGGCTAGCGCTCTACCACTTGAGCCACAAGCCACTTCCGGCTTTTTTTCTTTTTAGCTTATGTGGTGCTGAGGAATCAAACCCAGGGCCTCAGGCATGCAATGCACACACTCTATCACTGAACCACCTTCCCAGCCACTGCACAAAGACCTTAGAAGGATTGAACATTGGCAAGTGAGTTAACTAAAAACTCAGACGAAGAGCTAGGAAGGTGGTTTAGCGGTAGAGAGCTTGCCTTGCATGCATTAACCCCTGGCTTCGATACCTCAGCACCATGTAAGCAGAAAAAGCACTGTGGCTCAAGTGGTAGAAAGCTATCCACGAGCTGAAGAGCTGAGGGACAGTGTCCAGGCCCAGATTTCAGGCCTCACAACCAACAAATCCAAGAACAAAGAAAAGAATAAAAGAAAAAAACATATGGGCACTGGTGGCTCATGACTGTAATCCTAGCTACTCTTCAGGCTAAGATCTGAGGACGGTCATTCAAAGCTAGGCAAGGCAGGTAAATTCTGTGATACTCTTATCACCAAGAAACCACTCAGAAAACTGGAAGTGGTGTTGTGGCTCAAGTGGTAGAGGACTAGCTTTGAGTTGAAGAGCTGAGGGACAGCACCCAGGCAAAGTGTTCAGTTGCAAGACAGACCAAAAAAAAAAAAGGCAAGCTACACCTAAAGGGTTTCCTACCAAGAGGGAGATGATGCAAATTCATTCTTGGAGCAGACACTCTGTGTATGTATTCCAATTTTGAGTCTACCCAGATTCAAATTGAAACTGAATAAGTGAGGTAAACACTGTGGTGATTGTGTCCACAAAAGGACTACTGCTATGACTGTGTGACAGGGAAGCCACACAAGAGGTCCTATTTGTGCTGTCATGGAGCTCATGCATGAAATTCATGATAGGTCAGCAAAATGTGATCTGAGACAACTTGGAACACCTTGTTACTCTTCTCAGAAGCAAGAGTCTATTTCAAAAATCCCTGAAACTGATCAGCTCTATTCTTTCCAAGTCAACTACCTGGGGAAAATTGGATATTTCTGGGAAACTTACCTGGATGTAGTGAAGGCCAACCCTTTGAGATGAGCAGTAAGTACAAATCACAGCCAGGGGAAATGTCTGGTGGTATTCCAGGAGACTACTATTGGAGATGTTACGGGCCAACTGGAGTGGAATCTGTGCTTTGGTTACATTGACCAATCCACACCTGACCATTCTCAAACACCTTAAATTAAGTAAGGAAAGACTTCTTAGTTAGAGGGTCATTCAAACTTCATATTTGCAAAAACAAACTACATATTTACAAATTTCATATTTACTTAGGAGCCCCTGAAAAGTTCCCAAAGAGCTTAAAGCTAGAAACCAGAAACAGCAGCTTAAATTAATTTTGTTCTGTTGATCTCCATAACCTATGATCTTCATAATCGAATTATTCCAATATGTGCTTTTATTTATCAGCAGGATTTGTTTATTGGAAATGCCACCATGTAAAAGTAACTAGAAGCCCCTGGTAGGATTGAATGGGAAAAGTTTGGTCTAAATATAATACTTGATCAGATAAGATGGTGATAAGTGAAATGAACCCCAACATAGGGGCACAAGTGCTTTTTTCATTTCTTGCTATTGTTTCTAACATAGTTATAATGTTCCATGTGATTTTTGTTTCTTTGTATTCTGTCCCCCCACCCACCCAAAACCGCATAACCACTGTTTCCAATGTTTTTGATGTTGGTGCCCTCCATCTTGTATATAGAGTTCACTAGATTGAGGAGGAAAAGGGGAAAAAACTTAAAGGGGAATACAGGTTGACCCATTATAACAATGAGATGCACAAGACACTGTTGAAAAACAAACTTTACAATTTAGGCGGGGGTCGGGGAGAGTGTATGGAGTAGTTTTGGAGCTAGGAGGTTAGGGATGGTAGGGGACATATAAAGGAGGAGGTAACAATGCTTGATAGGAAATGTATGCTTTACCTTGCTCATGTAACTAACCCCTCTGAACAGTATTTTTACAATAAATATATAAAAATAAAAGAATAAATGTACTTCAAAGGTAATCTGTGTGGTGGTTGGAGGCCAATGATACAGAAAGACTTACAAGGATTGAATACTGGAAACAAATTACCTAAAAACTGAGATGATGCTGAGTATAATCCTAAATGCTCAGGTGGCTGAATTCTGAGGATCTTTGTTTGAAGCCAACCCAGACAGGAAAGATGAGACTTTTATTTCCAATGAAGGTGCAAAAAAAGATACTACTGGAGTTGTGGCTAAAGTGGTAGCCTTGAGTAAAACTGCTCTGGCACAATGCCCAGAGCATGAGATCAAACCCAAGACCAATCCTCCAGTCACTTATAAAAAAGGTTTTGTGTCTGTGTGTGGTGGCAGATCCCTTTACTAGTTTGATGACAGAATGAGCATTTTAACAATGAGTCATGGTGGCAATATTTACCTCTTTAGTAATTGTTTCCTTAGTAATGTGTGCACAGGTGCTTTATCTCTTTTTTTTTTTTTTTTTTTTTTTTTTGATTTTTGCACCAACTTTTTTTTTTTTTTTTTTTAATTTAATTTAATTTTATTTGTGAACATACTGTACAGAGGAGTTACAGTTACATGGGCAGGATAATGTGTACATTTCTTACCAAGCATTGCAGCCTCCTCCTTTGTTTATCCTTCACATCCCTTCCCAGCCTCCCCCCTCCCCCCCTAATCCCAATCCTTCTCCTTCCTCCCTCCCCCCAGCCCCCCCCCCCACCAACATTGTAAAGTTCGTTTTGGACATGACAACTTGTACTTCTCATTGTTGCAACAGGTCCACCTGTATCCTTAAACAACTGGTTTTTCCCCATCTCCTCCACAAGTTATACTGACATCAAATATAGTGAAAGCAAGGGTTATACTGAGGGGGAGGGACATACAAAGCAACAAAGAGATAATCTTATAAATGTGTTAGAAACACATGCATGAAAGAAAAAAACATTAAAATACACATCTAAGGGTTCATTTTCCTGACATCACATTATCTGACCTTTTCCGCTTGACTCATACATATACTAGATATTACAAATAAGGGAAACCATGGGACCTACGTTTCTTTGGGCCTGGCTTACTTCACTTAATATAATTTTTTCCAAGTTTTTCCATTTCCTAACAAATGGGGCAATGTCATTCTTTCTGATGGAGGCATAGAATTCCATTGTGTATATATACCACATTTTCTTGATCCATTCATCTACTGAGGGGCATCTGGGTTGGTTCCATATCTTAGCTATGGTAAATAATGCTGCAATAAACATAGTTGTGCTGGTAGCTTTAGTGTGGTCTTGTTTGTAAACATTAGGGTAAATGCCCAAAAGTGGGATTGCTGGGTCATAGGGGAGCTCTATGTGGAGTCTTTTGAGGAACCTCCATACTGCTTTCCAAAGTGGTTGAACAAGTTTACATTCCCACCAACAATGAATTAAGGTTCCTTTCTGTCCACATCCCCTCCAGCATCTGTTGTTGTTAGAGTTCTTGATTTTTGCCGTTCTCACTGGAGTGAGGTGATATCTCAATGTTGTTTTGATTTGCATTTCTTTTATGGCTAGGGATGTTGAACATTTCTTCATGTGTCTATTGGCCATCCTTCTTTCTTCTTCAGAGAAGTTTCTCTTTAAGTCTTTCGCCCACTTATTTATTGGGCAGTTGTTTCTTTGAGGATTTGTTGTTGGGGGGTTTAATTTTTTGAGTTCCAAGTATATTTTAGATATGAGACCCTTGTCCGTTGTATGGCTAGTAAAGATCTTCTCCCAATCCGTGGGCTTTCTATTGATCTTGCTAGCTATGTCATTTGCCCTGCAGAAGCTCTGCAACTTTATGCAATCCCATTTGTCCAACCTTTCTTTGATTTGTTGTGTTTCCAGGTCTCTATTCAGAAAATTTCGGCCTGAGCCAAGGAGACCTAGGGTTTCTCCTATTCCATCCTGTAATGTTTTCAGAGTGTCTGCTTTGAGTTCAAGGTCTTTGATCCATTTGGAGTTGATTCTGGTGCAGGGTGATATATAAGGATCTAGCTTAAGTTTTCTACATGTAGTTAACCAATTTTGCCAGCACCATTTACTGAAGAGGTTGTCTTTCTTCCATTCTATTGTTTTAGCTCCCTTATCGAAGATTAGATGGCTATAGGTCTGTGGGTTCATTTCTGGGTTTTCAATTCTATTCCATTGGTCCTGAGGTCTGTTCTTATGCCAATACCAAGCTGTTTTGATTACTATGGCTTTATAGTAGAGTTTGAAGTTTGGTATTGATATTCCTCCAGCAGTGTTCTTTCCATTCAGGAGCGTTTTTGCTATTCGGGGTCTTTTATTGTTCCATATGAATTTTTGGATTGCCTCTTCTATTTCCTTGAAGAATGAGGGTGGAATTTTGATAGGTATTGCGTTGAATTTGTAGATAGCCTTGGGAAGTATTGCCATTTTCACGATGTTAATCTTTCCAATCCAGGAGCATGGGAGGTTTTGCCATTTTTTAAGTTCTGTGTTGATTTCCTTTTTCAAGATTTTAAAGTTTTCATCATAGAGGTCCTTCACTTCTTTAGTTAAGTTAATTCCTAGGTATTTTATTTTTTGTGGGGCTATTACAAATGGAGTTGCTTTCCTAATTTCAGCCACACTTTTCTCATTGTTGGCATACAGAAAAGCCATTGATTTTTGGGGGTTAATTTTATAACCTGCTACTTTGCCGAAGTTTTGAATCAGCTTGAGTGATTTGGGAGTGGAGTCTATGGGATTCTTTAAATACAAGATCATGTCATCTGCAAAGAGGGAGAGTTTTATTTCTTCTTTCCCTATTTGGATCCCCTTTATGGCTGCATCTTGTCTTATTGCTGTAGCTAGGCATTCTAATACTAGATTGAAGAGAAGTGGAGAGAGTGGGCATCCTTGTCTTGTTCCTGAGTTAAGAGGAAATGGCTTTAGTTTTTCACCATTGAGTATAATGCTGGCTGTAGGTTTGTCATATACAGCCTTTATCGTATTGAGGAATGTTCCATGGATTCCTAATTTTTCCAAAACCTTCATCATAAAGGGGTGTTGGATCTTGTCGAATGCTTTTTCTGCATCTATTGAGATAACCATGTGGTTCTTATTCTTGCTCCTGTTGATGTGATGAATAATATTAATTGATTTGCGTATATTGAACCAGCTTTGCATCCCTGAAATGAATCCTGTTTGATCGTGGTGTATGATTTTTTGGATGAATTGTTGAAGTCGATTGGCCAAAATTTTGTTGAGAAGTTTTGCATCAATGTTCATCAAAGAAATGGGTCTATAGTTCTCTTTCTTTGATGAGTCCCTGCCTGGTTTTGGGATGAGGGTTATGATGGCTTCATAGAATGTGTTCGGTAGTGAGCTTTCTCTTTCAATTTCATTGAAGAGTTGGAGGAGTATTGGTGTGAGCTCTGCTTTGAAGGCCTTGTAAAATTCCGCTGTAAAACCATCTGGTCCTGGACTTTTCTTAGCTGGGAGGTCTCTTATTGCTGTTTCTATTTCAATGCTTGATATGGGCCTGTTAAGCTGGTTTAACTCATCTTGGTTTAGTTTTGGCATGTCAATATTTGCTAGGAAAAGGTCCATTTCTGTCAAGTTCTCAAACTTATTAGCATAAAGTTTTGAGAAGTATTCCCTTATACTGTTCTGAATCTTGGTTGTTTCCGTGGTGATGTTTCCATTTTCATCTCTGAGTTTATTAATTTGGGTGTGTTCTCTTCTTTTTCTGATAAGATTTGCTAAGGGTCTGTCAATTTTGTTAAGTTTTTCGAAGAACCAACTCTTTGTTTTGTTGATTCTTTCTATAGTTTTTTTGGATTCTAATTCATTTAATTCTGATTTAATTTTGATTATTTCTTTCCGTCTACTGGATTGGGGTTTATCTTGCTGCTCTTTTTCAAGGAAGTTTAGATGTGTCATTAAATTGCTAGTTTCAGATTTCTCCAATTTGTTGATATGGGAGCTCAGAGCTATAAACTTGCCTCTGAGTACTGCCTTTGCTGTGTCCCAGAGGAGCTGGTAATTTGTGTGTTCATTTTTGTTGAATAGCATGAACATTTGAATTTCCTTTCTAATCTCTTCCATGACCCACTCTTGATTCAGCAGTGTGTTGTTCAGCCTCCATGTGATACTGGACTTTCTTTGGTGGCTTTTGGTGTTGAGTTCTAATTTTATTCCCTTGTGGTCAGAGAGAATGCAAGGTATAACTTCAATGTTTCTGAATTTAGACAAGTTTGCTTTGTGGCCTAAAATGTGGTCTATTTTAGAAAACGTTCCATGTGCTGCTGAGAAAAACGTGTATTCTGATGCTGCTGGGTGAAATGTTCGGTAGATGTCTGTTAAGTCTAGTTGATCTATGCAGCTGTTTAGATCTGCGGTTTCTCTGTTGAGTTTTTGCCGAGTTGATCTATCTAGTGGGGAGAGTGGTGTGTTAAAATCCCCAACAATTAATGTCTTTGGATCTATATGGGATTTGAGGGAAAGTAGTGTTTCTTTGATAAATTTGGGTGCTCCATTGTTTGGCGAATAGATATTTAGAATTGTAATATCCTCCTGAAGGAGAGATCCTTTAATTAGTATGTAGCGACCTTCTTTATCTCTTCTCACGAATTTTAATTTGAAGTCTATTTTATCTGATATTAAGATTGCAACTCCCGCCTGTTTATGGGGGCCGTTTGCTTGGTAGATTTTGTTCCAGCCTTTAACATTGAAAATGTGTTTGTTTTTACGGGCAAGATGTGACTCCTGCAGGCAGCAGATAGAAGGGTCTTGTTTTTTAATCCAACTAGACAGTCTATGTCGCTTAATTGGAGAGTTCAGTCCGTTAACATTAAGAGATAGGACTGAGAGGTATTTGGGAGTTCCTGCCATGTTATCCACCTTCTTGGGGGCTGCGAAAACTAGGTTCTTCCTATGGTTCTTGGATTCTCAGTTTGGGTGCAGTTTCTTGGCCTTTGTTGCGGTCTTGTTGGTTTTCTATGTGTAGGACATCTTTAAGAATCTTTTGTAGGGCTTGTTTGGTGGAGATGTATTGTTTCAATTTTTCTTTGCTATGGAAGGTTTTTATTTGGCCTTCAGTTATGAAGGAGAGTTTAGCTGGGTACAGTATTCTTGGTTGATAGTTGTTTGTTTTTAGGGCATGGCATACATCATTCCAGGCTCTTCTTGCTTTGATTGTCTCTGCTGAGAAATCTGAGGTGATTCTAATTGGTTTCCCTTTATAGGTGATTAACCTTTTCTCTTTGACAGCTTTAAGGATCTTTTCCTTGGTCTGAGTTGATCCTGTGTGGATTATAATGTGACGGTGGGATGTCCTATTCTGGTCTGGTCTATTTGGGGTTCTAAAAGCTTCTTGTATCTGAATAGGCCTATCTTTTTGTATGTTTGGGAAGTTCTCTGCTAGGATCCTGTTAAACAAATTTCCTAGACCATTAACTTCTGTTTCTAGGTGCTCCTCTACACCCATTATCCTTAGATTAGGCCTTCTGATGGTGTCTTCTACGTGTTGAATAGATCTATCATACTTCTTGGACTTGTCTTGGATGGTTGTATGTTCTTTCTCTATAATATCTAGGCTGTCTTCAATCCCTGAGATTCGATCTTCTGCATGGTCTAACCTACTGTCAAGACTCTCTACTTTGTTTTTTATCTCTTTTCCTTCTAATTGGTCAGCTTTGATGGCTTCAAGTTCTTTGTTGAAGCTCTATTTTAGGTCTTGTATGAATTTCTTTACTTCCTTAATTTGGTGTTCAGTGTTTGTTCTCAAATCACTTAGTTGATTGGTTATGATTTCTTTGGACTCCCATTCCTTCTGTTGGGTTCCATTCAGCATTCCCTTTGTGGTCTCCCTGACTTCCTTCAGCTCTTTGTTAATGGATTCCATGAATGCCTTTACTGATCTTTGTGTGTTCTCTACCTGGTCTCTCAATTCCTGAATTACTCTTTGATTAACTTCCTCCCGTTTGTGGGATTCCTGCAGTTCTCTTTCCTCCCGTTCCTGGGATTCCTGCAGTTCTCTTTGAGTGTTCTCAGCCTGCTCACGCCATTCCTCCCTTTCTCTTTGAGTATTCTCAAGTTGTTCACGCAAATCCTGTATCATTTTTTGAGTAGCTTCCTCACGCTTATGATATTCCTGCATAAACTTTTGGGATGCCTCCTCTCTCTCCCTATCACGCTCATACAGAGTCATTTGTAAGTTGTCAAACTTCTCATTTATCATATTTGCCACCAGTGTTTGTAGAGCTATTTGGGAACTCTCCTCTGGATTGTTCATTATCTGATCTGACCCCTGATTATCAAGATTGGGAATTGAGATACCTGGATTTGCCATTTTTCTTGTGTTTTTTCGGCTTACTCTGCCCATTTGAGATGAAAATAGCACCAGTTTTGTGCTAGAACACTATCTTAAGGCAACCATCAACCAACGTTTGCATTTATACAGTCAATAGTCTACAGATACAATCTAGTTCAACAGATACATCTATTCAACATCAAACAACTATATGTTAATGGACTTCGAACCGCAGAGAAGAATTTGGGAAACCAGAAATTTTTAGGGTTAGGGAGAGATGTGGGTAAAAATTAGGAATAGATTGGTGTGGGGAGGCACAGGGAGAGTTAACTATGTCCTAATCTCAATGCAGGAAATAGGTTGGGTAGGATGCAAGTAGAGAGGGAGAGAAAAAGAAGAAAGGTAAAGGGAAATGAAAAGAGACCAGAAAAAAAATTAGAAACGTAAAAATTAATATAGTTATGGAGATTGAAAGACCATCTATTTAGAGAGGAATGTGAATATAATGAGAAAACAGGAGGGAGATAGAGGAGATGTGAAAAACTTAAAAAATGCTTAAAATATTATATAGGTATAAAGAGGTAGTACTGCTATTAAGGAATTTAAGTCTCAGAAGTTTTGGATTGAGTAATAAATTTGTGGATTAAGTGTGTACACAATGGGGGATAGGGTCTACTAGTTAACTATGGGTTTATCAGGATGTGCAGGACAAGAGTTAAGGCACATACAGAAGAACAAAAGAAAGGAAAAGGTGAAAAGGATAAGAAAGGGAGAAAAAAAAAGATCAGAAGTTCAGTAGAGCTAGACAAAAAACAAAAAGATAATTAAGAAAGAAAGAAATAAAAAGAGAGAAGACAAGAAAAGAAAGGAAAACGTACATTCACGTATTCCTAAAATAAAAATTATAAGAGGAAAAAAAAAGTTACTGGAAAACAATTATTTTTTCAAAAAAGGCAAAAATTAAAGATTAATAAAAGTTTTAGAAAAGGAAAAAAAAATTTTATATATATAAGGTACCAAAAAAAAAAAAAAAAAAAAGAAAAAAGAAAAGAAGAAAAAAAAAGTTCTTTGATTTTTTTTTTTTGATTTTTTTTTTGGGAGGTTTGGGAAGAATCCTGTATCTCCCTTTTGTCTGTTACCAGCCTCTTGTTGGAGTCTCTGGTCAGCTTGAGGTCCTGTGGCTTGATTGGTTTCTTAAGTCAGTTTGTTCGAACAGGCAGAAAAATGCTCTGCTTTACCCAAGATTTTGAGATCCCCCTCCCAGGTTAGTTTAATGGGAGGGTGATCTGCTTTGAGAATCACAAAAGAGGGGTGATGAGGCTAGGTTCTGGTAGAGTTGAGGCCTTTCAACAAACAGTAGCTTTTCCCTGGGGCTATTTTGTGAAAAATTCACAGAGCCCACCCTGGAGCCATTCTCAGGGTTTCTGTTTTTCAATTGATTGTGGAGGCTGCTAGAGGGAGGGGCAGCCTCTGGCTCTGGTTACCCAGTGAGGAAAGCCACTCCAATGGCTGGTGCCTGAGCTGGGTGACTTTTCCCTGGATGGAGCTGAGTCTGGCAGGTCACTTCGCCGTTAAGTTCTTGTGACCTGTTAAATGGCTCGTTTTATTCCAAGGCCTGAGTTGGAGCTAGCAGCTCCTCTGAGCTTTGTCGGTATCCAAGATGGAGATCACCGGTGCTGGGGGGGGAGGGGTGGCCTTCCCTCCTCTGCTCCCTGAGAAGGAGTGAGGAAGTGGGGCTACTCACACCGAGTCTTGGATCCTGGGTCGTCTCTGGTCTGCAAAGTGCAGGATGAAGTTGTCCGCTCCTTGTCGGTTCTTGCTGGTGTTGAGTAGAATCCTCTCGCCCTCTGCGTCTGGCTCCTTCGTCCCGGACTCTCTGTGTGAGCGCTCAGGTATGGCCGCGGCTGCGGTAGCCGCTGTGACCCTGCTGCCGCCGCCGCCGCGGCTGCTGGCAGGCGGTCAGATGTGTCTCCTTGTCTTGGCTTCCCCTCTCTTGTCTAACTCTCTGTCCTGTGATGGCACACTTGGTGTGATTCTCTGGCTTAGGACTGTTCACTGGAACTCTAAAACTGCTTTCTATGCGAGAGCTTGTTCAGATTCCAGCTTCTCCTCCGCCATCTTCCCGGAACTCCTCGCTTTATCTCTTCTATAACAGGTTTTGTTCAGTGACTGACTGAAAAACTGCCTTAATCAAACCCTTTTTTAAATCAAAATATCTTATTGGATACTGCTGAATAGGAAAGTCAATGATTATTGTTTGGAAGAAAAGAAAGCAAAATCAGATGGGAGAATTGTAGAAGTTAAATCTTGAAGTGCTTGACTGATATAAGCACTGTCCTTGTAAAGGTAGTCAAAACCTTAGTAATGCTATTTTAGAGAAGTTCTAGGGGCTAGAGACATGGCACTAGTAGTAGAACACCAGCTGAGTAAAAGTTGGTTATTTTTCATATGGCCAGGTGTTCGGATTTGGTTGATTATTAAAGCTTTTGACTAGTTTGAAAGGGGTCAAAATTTTGATCCATCATGAAAGATGATCCCAAAGCTCAAATTCATGGGAGCCAGTGGTGGGCTGCCTAGCCAGTGTGCTTATTCAACTTGGACATGCAACAGGATGCCTTCTGCAGGAGTAAACTTTGCCTTGCTGAGATGGTGTTTGTAGGATACCTTAATTGCCCCCGGTATTTCCAACAGAGATCTTCTGTGCCATTCATGAGGCATCCTACACATCCAGCCGCCCTGTTGAGCCAACCTCCTGGATGGTCTAAACATGCCATTCCTGGTAGCTGATAATGGAACTAGGTATAAAGTTAATCTGCAACATCAGGAAGAGCTACAAACAGACACACTCAGAAGCAAGCAACTTCATGCATTGGCCTTGCTAGAAAAAAATGAAACTATGTATCCTGCTTTGGTACTTGTGTCTTTGTAGGGATGGTGTATGAGAGAAGTGTGTTAGATTCAGGCTCTTAAATTCTTTCTGTCTAAGAGTCTTGATCTGCAAATTCATTTGTCCAGCTAGGAAGAGTGAAAAGTTGGAGATGGAGTCATCTCTGAGAAAAATCTCTAATAATGGAGTTGAGAAAAGGGAAGAATGAGAAACACAGTCTGAAGGGAAAAGTGTACCAAAAAATCTTACTCCCATTACAGCATGTCTCTGTGATTTAAGAATTCTAAACCTAGGAAGCTCAAGAAAATTGGAGCTAAAAAGCCTCCCTCAGACATTCTTAATATTGTCTTCTTTTAGGGAGAATGTGGGGAAAGCTATGAAAATATGTGTTAAGGTTCATTTTTATTTTTGAGCTCTAATTTTAATGTTCACTTGTTAAACTAAATCCTCTATATGCCTGTCTCTGGGTAAATACTCATCAACATGAAATATAAAGTGATTTTGATAAAAAATAAAAATGACTCAGAAGAAATTATAAATACAAAACAATCTTCACAGAAGCAAACTCTCAGAGATATTTCATGACTTTGACAAGGATAAAGTGGGTGAAGTTAGTATAAATTTAGAAGTATGACAATGCACAAAAACATAACAAGATACTCATATATTTCATTATATAACCCAAAGCAAAAAGCAAATGTTGTTTAGATGATTTTTAAAATCCAGTCTCTCAGGTACTGGGAAGGTGGCTCAATGGTAGAGTGCCTGCCTTGCATGCATGAGGCCTTGGGTTTTTTTTCGCAGCATCACATAAGCAGAAAAAGTTGGAAGTGCTGCTGTTGCTCAAGTGGTATCACTAGCCTTGAGCTGAGGGACAGCACCCAGGCCCCAGAGTTCAAGCCCCATGTCCAACAAAATAAAAATGAAAACAAAACAAAACAAAACAAAGTCTCTCACTTTTCTGTCTTCAACTTTGTAATAACTCTGCTTCAGCCTAGGGCTAATATTTTAGGTGTGGACATGTATCAACACTCCTGAATCAGACTCTACTTGATCATTTTTTAAATACACATTTTGTTCTTAATTTCCCTCTTTATAAATTCACATACACCTATAAAAAATGGTGTGGCCATCCCAATACCCTTCTCAAAGTACCTCCTAATGACAACTTACAAAAAGTTGTATTATATTACAAGAAAAACAATGCTACAAATAAAGAAAACCAATAATTAAATAATAATGATTAATAAAATAAAAAACAATTATCATTTTTTCAGTTTTTGAAGTGTACTACAAATTAGATTTTATTATTGTCATATTTCTTTACATTTAACACTGGCTAAGATTATGACGTTCAACAAGAATTTTATAGGCTATGAGTAGTGTTTAAATCACCCACTAAGATTACCATTTATAGTTAATCTCATAATTTGTATATGGCTTATATCATCATTTGTTCCTCACTAACATATAAAGTAAGGAAGGCCTACAGTTTTAACAGAAACTGTGTAGTTAACATAGTCAACTCTTTATTCTGCTCCTTTACACAAAGACTTTTCAACTTCTCATTAGTAAGGTTTCAATAAACTCTGAAATGTACATACTCAGTAGTAGTTATGTGCTACCATAAATCTTAAATACTTTATAGAAAAGTATTATGACCTGCCAAGCAGTCCCAGTTTTGGCATATATAAGCAAATTCCCAAAATTAAATATATTTAAAACATTAAATATTTTAACAAACCTTAACACTTGCTGCAGTGTTCATTATGACAGGTCCCTTGTATAGAATAATTGAATTCCTCCTCCTACACATCTCTTGAACAACAAATATCTGGAATTATTTTGTTTTTGACATGTCAATCTTGATTTTTTCTTAAATGTGTACTTATGTAAGAAGTACATGGTTCTAAAATTTCATGACAATTCTTTTAAACTTACGTTTTGTTGTATTGTCTAGTTTAAGAAAATCAATTACAATTTATATATAAAAAATATTCTTTGCTCAATTCAGCATCACATACACTAACATTGGAATGATACAGAGAAGATTAGCTGGCCCCTGTGCAAGGATGGCAGGCAAATTTCTGAAGCATTCCATCGCCCAATTTGTTAGGAAATGGAAAGACTTGGAAAAAAATTAAGTGAAGTAAGCCAAGTCCAAAGAAACGTAGGTCCCATGGTTTCTCTAATTTTCAATAACTAATATATGTCTGGGATAAGCAGAAAAGGTCAAAAGTTATGTGTATATGACCAGATAAGATTGTGTTAAGGGAAATGAACCCCAAGTTAGGGACACAAGTGGTTTTTTTTTTTCTTGCTATTTTTTCTTACATACTTATGACGTGCAGAGTGTTTTTTTTTTTTTGTTTCTTTACATGTTCCTCCCCCATGCTATAACACCTGTTTTCACTGTATTTGAAGTTGGTGTGCCTACATCTTGTTTATACTCTCCTCTAATTTTTTGAGAGGAAGGACAAAAAAAACCAAAATGCTTAACTAGGGATACAGGTTGACCCATGTAACAATGAGATGCACAATACACTATGTTGTAAAGTGAACTTTACAATTGAGGCCGGGAAATGGAGGGGGTTAATGGACTTGTGGAGGTGGGAGGGAAGGGATGGTAGAGGAACAATAAAGGAGGAGGTAACAATGCTTGTTAGGAAATGTACTCATTACCTTGCTCATGTAATTGTTACCCCTCTGTACAATATTTTTACAATAAAAATGTATAAAAATGTTCTAAGATGGAAGAGTTTATTTCCTTTATTTTACTCATATAATTTCGTTAGCAAAGAAATTCATGCAAAACTCCGATATGAAGGTAATTTGAATAAATATGTTTGTGAACACACGCATGTGCTTAAGCACTTGCATGTGTGTTGACGTGCTCAGAGTTTGAAATCAGGGCTTCAAGTCTTGCAAGGCCTTTTCTCTCTAGATTGGTGTGCTACTAAATGAGCTACATCTCCATTCTTGGCCCTTTGCTAGTTCATTAAAATTTTTGAAAAATAATCTCATGAATTTCATTTGCCCTGATTGGGTTTCAACTGTTATCCACAGATCTCAGGCTCCTGAGTAGGTATCCCAAGTAGTTAGGATTACAGGTCTGACAAACCAGCAAAGACTTTCAGAATAAGGTTAAAAGTAGAAGAAAATTTACTTCAGAGGGGCATGTTTTAGCATCTCCAATTTTAAAGCATTTTGGAGTGATTATTTATGGTTTTTTAAATTTTTGGTTACTTATAAGAAAGTAGATGATGATATTTGAAAGTTTTAGTACTTTTTAAAAAGGATACTGGAATTGTGGGACAGAAGAAATTTGCCTCTCTTTGGACCTCAATGTATAAGCTCAGCTCTGAGCATGATAACCCAATGTCACCAACACAATCTGTGTTGAAGACAAATGTGACAGAAAACAATCACCATGGGCAATATGAATATTGAATTGAGAGTGTCATAGAATGGAGAGATTTTATCTACCTTTTGTGTATTGCTGAAAGACTTTTGGAAACTTTGACTCATTTCCTTCCTCACTGTGTGTGTCTTTAGGTCATGCATTTACTGCCTTTAATTACAATTCTTCCCAACACTAAAATGGTAATAACATTAGCATTATAGCAAATGTTATCTTAAGAATTAAGGGAATAAAACTTGTGAAATACTTAACATAAACTTCTAGGAATGAGCTTTGAGTTTAGCCAGCATTCTTTTTAAAATACTAAATAGAATGTGATAAGTAGTACAGAAACCATTACATGTAGTTAGCAACCAGAAGTAATATCTATTGATCATGCTCTGCTTCCAAGGAAGCCAGGTGGATAACTTCTCTTGCTGTAAATCAAACTGGTTATCTTATGTCTTGATAGTGTAAAAATATCAGGGACAGAATGATGAAAGAATGTTGTAGACTGAGATGAAATCCATATGAAAATGTGCAAAACGGATAAAACATAAAATTATCTGAGCAGTATATTGTGTTTTACAACATTTAAGTTACATCACAAAGATAAAGAAGACATAGAAGAATAAATTCATTTTTTTGTTGTCCCATCATAGGTCCTTAAAATGATTAACTCTTTCCTCATTCTTATACAGGCATCATCGGATGAGAGGAACTGTATTTTTTTTTTTGTTTGCTTACTTCCATTTATTCTTCAGTTTGAAATCTGAGCTACTTGAGACTGAAAGAAACCAAGGGAAATTAGACAAACAGGCTTTGGAAAGAACAATCAATGTAAAATAAATAAACTACAGCCTTGTAACAGGTCTAACTAAATTGAGTTATATACTGTCAATTGTTAACACAAAATGATTTAAGCAATACCATGTTATTAAAAACTGAAAAATGTTAGGAGTTGCTACATTTTTTTCTTTTATACTACCTTGAATTGATAATTGATCTAATTTAGCAAGATTAAAGATGAGATTAACAGAAACTGGATCAAAAATGGACAAAAGGTTTGAATAGACATGTTCTCAATAAAGCCCTGAAAATTGCCTGTGGATTTACAAAGTTGTGTTTAATACAACTTCTATGCTGCCTTAATGGTTTTTGAGCAGAAGTCATTAGAGAAATATAATTCAAAATTACTATGATACAACTTCATAACTATTATAACTTATCAAAAAATTAGTGGAACCAGTTATGGTGGTAAAGGCTTATAATTCCAAGCATTTAGGAGGTTGGATTTAAGTCTAAGGCCAGTCTAGGGTAATGCAGATAGTAAAAACCTGCCCTTTATTACCTTTGAAGAAAAGGTAATAATGTTGGTGAGAGTGTGGAGAAAAGGAAATTATCTACACTATTGGTCAAAAAACAGGTTAGTATTCTTGTTGTAGAAAGTAGTATGCAAGTTTCTAAAGAAATCCAAAGTTGAGATATCATGTGACCCACCAATCATGTGATTATTTCTCTCTAGGTAACTCGAAAATAAATCTGTAGTTCATTGTTATTCACATTATTCACAAGAGCAGCCAAGATATAAGTCAATGTTCAGTGTTCAACTGCAGACTATTAAAGCAACTGTGGTACAAGCACAAATATCTTTTTCTGTTTCATCCTTAAAATAACAAGAGACTGCTCCCATTAGCCACAACTTACAATGACCTGAAAAATGTATTGGAAATGAAGAAAAATGTTGTGTTCTGATCTTTGTAAACACACACACACTCTCACATACACACGCACACACACACACACACACACACACACACACACACACACACACACACACACCCCAACCTCAAATATTAAGACAGAATTTTTTTTTAAGTAAAGCAAAGTGGAACATCTGGGGCATTTAGCTCACAATGTAGAAGATACTAGATATACAGTATGAGGTATAGAGTTGAAATGGACATGAGAATACAGGGGACAACATTGGCCTTACATAGGAATGAAGCTAAATAAGTAGGAGTTGTTCTTCCTAGTAAGGTTGCTCTTTTAGTTGTTCTTCTTTCAGTAATGGATAAGATGAACGTAATTTTTTCAATATACCTGCCTGTTTGCAGAAATGATAACAAACAATATAGCAATAATGTTGCACGCTCAACATAGAACAAACTGTCAAATTAAAATACATGAGATTATCCTTGATGTAAACTAATTATTACAAATAAGGGAAACCATGGGAACTATGTTTTTTTTAAGTCTGGCTTATTTCACTTAATATGATTTTTCCCAAGACCTTCATTTCCTTACAAATGAGGTAGTAACTTTCTTTCTGATGGAAGCATAGTATGTGTGTGTATGTGTGTATGTGACTGTGTGTCTCATTTTCTTGATCCATTCATCTACTGAGGGGCATCAGGGTTGATTCCATATCTTAGCTATGGTAAATATTACTGTGATAACCATAATTGTGCTGGTAGCTTTAGTGTGGCCTTGTTTGTGGCATCTGGTTAAATGCCCAGAAGTAGGATTACTGGGTAATAGGGAGCATTATTGTGTACATCAAGGATAATATTAGTAGATGAGCAGAATAGCTCAATAGCTATGTACATATGACCGTATAAGGAGATTCTAAGTGAAATGAACTCCAAGACATGTTCTTTGTTGTTGTTGTTCTTAATGTACTACATGATTTATTTTTTTTCCTTTTTTATGTTTTCCCACCTATGGTTTATCCCCTGTAGTCACTGTATTTGATTTTGGTACCATGCGTATTGTAAATATGTTGATCCGAACTGGGGAACGGGAAGGAAAAAAAAATAGTGAGACAAAGGACAAAGGGGGAAACTATGCAACAGTGTTACTCACAAAACAATAGCTTGGAAACGATCTTGGGAGGTGCATTGGTAGGGAAGAGGGAGAAAAATGGGTGAAGGGGTAACAAGATAGAAAATAAATTAATTCATGACCTTAATTATGTAACTATAACCCCTCTGTACATTACCTTGACAATAAAATTAAAAAAATATATATATGAGAGCAGCAATACAGTCGGTGGGACTAGGGGAAATGCTGTACTATACAAAGAAAAGTATAACAGCTGTGGAGAGCAGCAACTTGACTTTAATGTAGGAAGTAATAAACTAGCGTACAGATTTTCAGCCTCATGTCAGTCACTAAAAAGGGAAAACAAAATGCATAATCAGCAAACCAATACAGATAAAATAGAAAAATAAACAATTGAGGTGAAGAGATGACTTGGATCAAGAATAACAAATGACACAATTAGAAAACAATAACAAGGTGGTAAGTTTAATAAACATTACCCATAATTCTATTAAATGTTGTTTACATCACAATTTGTTAGAACTATAATTCAAATCACAGTTTAATAGTATATCATTTTAGTAATAGTTTACTTATTATTGATTACTTCATATTGAATGTTTAATATATAATTTTACTTTCTGCAGATATAGAAAAGAAAAAAATGAAACTAATTTTAATAAATTAATGTAATAATTCAAAGTGTATCCTACACTTAGCACTCATCTTAACATGAAAAAATAAATTATTGCACCTCACTCTTGGTATTAGGTGGAAGGGTTCAGCATTGTAGTAAAATTCACACCACACAATACAGGAGGGTATGGCTCCTCTAATCTAGCTTAAATTGTGGAAATTTGAATTTTACATGCATGTTTAATTCCTGTCTAGGTGACATCTAAAACATATACAATCATATACACGAGGAGTATTTCAGATGATACTTAAAAGTCACATTCATTAATTAAATTTTTATTATTTTGTACTAAATAAATATTTAAAGAGAGACTGAATTTCTGAGTAGATGATGGTGTATGTGTGCCAGATTATTCATATTGAGGCTTATTTTATATTTCTGACATTGTTTCTACAGTCGGATTTAAATTTCCATAAGGGGTTAAGTGCATTATATTGGATATATGAAAGTAAACTGAATGTTTATTCCATTAATCTTTTGCCACTTGTCTAATCCCAATATAATTTATCCATGTGTTTGATGTAATGAAAATAACAACAGATAAAAGCAAGATAAATCACTCTGTAGTAGACAAGTATTTTCACATTTATTTTCATAGTTGGTCCTCTTTTACACTACAGAATATTCTTGGGAAAATGTGCTCCAGGCTGGCCACAACTGCAGAATATTATGGTTTGATGAATCATAAGAGAAGGAAGGAAGGAGACCTTTCTTCCAAAAGTCTGCTCCATGGGATGTGATCTGTTTCATGGTGCTGAATTGGAAATGAACATTTTTCACAGTCAACCTTGAAAAGCCATCTTGATAGACCATTTCTATAAGTGGTTACAGAGGATTATTGATGGCTTTGCAAGGATGCCAGATTGCTTCATTTTGAGACAATTAACAGGAATTTAGTCAGCTGTTTCTTTGTATCTTTAGGAGAAAAACTCATTGACTCTAGGTCAGGGGATCATTGGGACCCAGAGAAGCTACTACCTTGAATAGTAATCCTAGACCTCTAAAACAAACAAACAAAAAAAAAAAACACACAAAACCAACCAACAAACAAAAACTCCAGTAAGCACAGCCAGTCAGGTCTGCTATCACAGACTACATGAAGTCAGGCAAAAAACAGAAGCTGAAAGTCATTTAGCTGATCAATAATATATTTTTTATGAGGCAGACTCAAATGAGACTCCAGAGAGTCAGAAAGACTGAACAGAGAGACTAAAATTGATCACACAAAGATTAGAAAATAAAATTCCTTGTAGAACAAATAAATCATAGAAAGCCTATGCATGTAAGAACAAGGCAGAAAACCAAATTCCAGAAATGCACATTTTGTTAGAGGTCAGCTTAATGAATTATTAATGGAAATCTTTGAATTCTTAAATATTTGACCACATGTGGGAGAAGGCTGAAGAGAATGAAAATGTCATTAGTCACATTAGGAAGTAATCAAGCAAAGATTTGTTATAAAAAGAGAAAACAATTATTCCAAAAGTGGGTCTCATTTGTTTTGATGTAACAGTTCTTGATTTAGGTGCTAGCAATTGCCATACAACTGTTCAGTCCCACAGCTGAGTTGATACTGGCTGCAGTATTCCTGCATGAAGGAAAAGAGAAAATTTACAAATGTCTGATGAAATGAGTTGAAGGTGAAGTGTTCTAATAGTGATATATGAGGTGTAGACACAAGTGAAGAGGTGGATTTTCTTTTCTAAAAATCCTCCATTTTTAGCCTGGTGCCAGTGACTCACAGCTGTAATCCTAGCTAATCATGAAGCTGAGATCTGAGGACTGCGGTTCAAAGACAGCCTGGGCAAGAAAGTCCTGGAGATTCTTATCTCCATTTAACCATCAAAAAACCAGAAGTGACACTGGCTCAAGAGATAAAGCACCCCACCTTGAGTTGAAGAGCTCAGGACCAGTGCCCATGCCAAGACTTCAAGCCCCTTGAACAACAACAACAACAAAATCTCCCTTTTCTTGGACTGCCTACATCTTTTCCTAATATTCAACAAAGAAGCCATTTTGTCACCCACTACCTTTAAGTCCTATGCTAGCAATTACAAATAGAATGATTTGGTATCTTATGTCAAAGGGTTCATTTTTGTGGAAACAAATGCCAGCAGTGGTAACTTTTTTTCCAGTCCTTGAACTCTGGACCTGGGCACTGAACATGGTTATACTTGTAGCTTTCATGTGAGCTTGTTTGTTAATTTTTGGATTACTGCCCATGTGGGGAATTACTGGGTCTTAAAGGAGATGTATATTTACTCTTTTCAGGAAATTCCGTACTGCATTCCACAGTGTTTGAACAATTTAATTTCCAACCAACAGTGTGATAGAGTACCCAATTGGCTGCATCCATGCCAGCATTTGCTATTGTTAGCTTTCCTCATAATGAACGTTCTAACTAGGAAGAGGTAGAATCTGTCTTGTTTACTTGTAGATACCAAAACTGAATGAATCCATGGAACCTATATTATTTTGTCTGCATTCCTTTCTCTTTTTTCTTAGTAGAATTTTCCCAAGCCTTTCATTTTTCTTAAGACTGGTGAAAAGTTATCCTTTCTAATGGGTGAATAGAATTCTATTGTGTATGTGTGTGTGTGTGTAAGATGACTATAAGCCCATGAGTTCATTTCTAAGCCTTCTGTTTCATCTGTAATTTTGTAATTCCATATTAAATTTGAATTGCTTTCTCGAATGCATTGAAGAATATTGTTGGGATTTTGATAAGTATTGCATTGTTAGTAGTTTTGGGGCAGTATTGCAGTTTTCACTATATTAATTCTTACAACCAGGAGCATTGAAAGACTTTCCATTTCCTTGAATCTCCTTCAGTTTCCCTTTTTATATTTTTTAAGTTTTCACAGTAGAGGTCCCTCACATTTTTAGTTAAATTAATTAATTCTCAGTTTTGTTGTTGGTCTTTTGTTTAGATTTGTTTTGATTTTGAGGTTAATACATATGAGGTTTTTTTGGGGTTTCAGCCTGGTTCATCCCACTGTTGGTAACAGAAAAACTACTGATTTTTGTGGGCTATATACCTTGCTACATTGCCGAAGTTTAACATCACTTTTACTATCTTAAGGCAGGAAGCTATAGGGTCATTTCATCTGTAAAAAGGGATAGGTTTACTTCTTCCCTATTTGGATCCTCTTTATGTTTTTCTCTTCCCTATTGCTTTTGCTAGATAGTCCACTACCATATTGAAGAGTAGTAGAGAGAGTGGACATCCTTGTCTCATTCCTGATTTTAATGTCTCCATACTTCCACTGTCACGTAATTGCTAATTATCATTATCATATACATATTCAGTAGTATATTGAGGAACGTTCCATGCATTCCTAGCTTCTCATAACTTTTTAATCATAAAGGGGTATTGCAGGCTGTTAAAAAGCTATTTCTATATCCAAATAGACAATGATGTGTTTCTTGTCCTGGCTTCCGCTGATGGTTTGTATTGTGTTTACTGACAAGAATATTGAATCCAATTGTATCCTATGCTCAATCCTATTTGATCATACGATGTGATTTTTTTTGTTAGTGGCAGAAATTGGTTGGTGAGAATTTTTTAAGAAGTTCTGTATCAATGCTGATCAAAGAACTGGGTTCATAGTTCTCTTTCTTTGGTGAGTCCCTATGTGATTTGGGAAAGAGTCTAATTCTAGCCTCATAGAATGTTTTGATAATTCCATTTCTCTTTCTATTCCATTGAAGAGTTAGTTCTAACTACTATAAGTTCTTTGCAGGCCTTAATTTCATGGTGAATTCATTGAGTCCTAGATTTTTCTGGAATGGAAAGTGGTTTATTGACATTTCATTTTCATTACTTCTTATGTGTTACCTCTTGGTTCAGATCAAGTATAGGAAAGCATGAATTTCTCCAGGATTCTCCAGGTGATTGGCATATGGTTTTCAAAGTACTCTCTTGTAAACTTCTTAATTTTTTCTTATTTATGTTGTGATGTCTCATTTTTGTCTGTAATTTTCTCTATTTGGGTGAGTTCTCTTATTTTTGGGGGGGGATTTTATATCATGAAGGTGATATACTGAAGGGTGGGTTAAAGTTACATAAGTAATGATTAAATTTTTTGTGTGGGGAGGGGGTCCGGTCGTGGGGCCTGAACTCTGGGCCTGGGCGCTGTCCCTCAGCTCTTCAGCTCAAGGCTAGTGCTCTACCACGTGAGCCACAGCGCCACTTCTGGTTTTTTTTCTTTTTGCCAATGTGGTGCTGAGGAATCGAACCCAGGGCCACAGGCATGCAAGGCAAGTGCTCTACCACTGAGCTACCTTCCCACCCCCATGAGTACATTTTTTAACAGTATTACCCCTTCCTCATTTTGTTCTCCTTCCCCCAACCCTGACATCCTACTCCCGCAAAGTTGTGAAGTTCATTTCTAACATATCGTCTGTATATCATTGCTGCTTTGGTTAATCTTTGTCCCACCATTTCTGTGATTTCCCTTCCCTTCCCCAAATCAGATTAATTTATCTATAAGACAAAGGGTACAGAAATAAAAAAAAAATAAAAAAAAAAAAAAAAAAAAAAAAAAAACAGTGACTACAGGGAATAAACCAAAGGGTAAAAACTAAATAGAAATAACTAAAAATTGTTCACTATACAATCATCTTGTATCCATGTCTTGGAGCACATTTCAATAAGCATCACTTTATATGGTGATATGCATATTGCTATTGAGCTATTGTGAATATCCTAGACATATTCTATTTTTTCCAAATGAGTGAAAACCTGTAGACTCTGATTCTTTGGGTCTCGCTTGTTTGACTTATTATGTTTTCCAAGTGATTCCATTTCCTTACTAATGAGGCAATGTCATTCATTCTGATGGAAGCATAGAGTTTTGTGAATATATTCGACATTTTCTTGATCCATCATTGCTGGGTCATATAGGAGCTCTATTGAGGAACCTCTATACTTCATTACAGAGTATTTGAACAAGTTTACATTTCTACCAATAGTCTAGTAATGTTCCTTTTTGGCCACATCCCCACCAGCCCAGCATCTCTTATTATTCGTTTTCTTCATAATGGTCATTTTAACTGGGGTGAGTGTGGAATCTAAATGTTGCTTTGATTTGCATTGCTTTTATGGCCAGAAATGTTGAGTATTTCTTTATGTGTCTTTAGGCCATGCATATTTCTTCTTCAGAGAGGTCTCTCTTTACATCTGTAGCCCACTTATTAAGAGGGTTGGTATTTCTTGGAGGATATGTTTTTTGGGTGACATTAACTTTTTGGGCTCTAAATATATTTGAGATATGAGGCCATTGCTCGTTGCAGAGCAACTAAAGATCTTCTCCCAATCTGTGTGCTTTTTATCTATTTATCTACGTAAGTTCTCATCTTAGTCAGATTTAGTAAGGGTCTGTCAAGTCTGTTAATTTATTTAAAAAACCAACTCTGATTTAGTGATTCTTTCTATGTTTTATTTTGTCTTTATTTAGTTATTTCTGATTTAAACTTTTTATTTGTTTCTGTCTATTGCCTTGGGTTAGGGCTTCTTCCTGTTTTCAAGGAGCTTGAGCTACATAATTAAAATATTCATTTGAGATTTCCCCAATTACTTGCTGTAGGCACACAGAGCTATAAATTTTCATGTAAGTACTGCAAATATCAGAGTAGCTGGTATTTTGTGTGTTCCTTTTTGTTAAATTCTAGAAACTTTCAGATTTCCATTCTAATCCCTTCAGTGTTGCACTGGTCATTCAGTAACTTTTTGTTCAGTCTTCATGTTTTTGAGTTGTTTTTTTTTTTGGCTTTAGCTGTTTAATACTAAGTTTGTTCTGTTATGGTCTGACAAGAAATGGGAATTCATTTAATTTTTCTTTCAATTTGGACAGAATTTCTATGTGACATAAGGTATTTTCTATTTTGAAGAATCTTCCATGAGCTGCTGCAAAGAATGTATAGTCTGACATTGAATGTATATCATGTAGATGTCTGTAAGGGATAGATGGTCAATGTAGTTATTTAGGTCTGCAGTTTCTTGGTTGAGATTTTCTGCATAACCAATCCATGGAAGGGAATGATGTGTTGAGATGTCTTTTTAGGTTAAATAGTATTTGGTTGATGAAGTGGGATGCTGCAGTATTCAGGGCATTAATATTTAGACTTGTTATATCCTCCTAATGGAGAGTTGCTTTTATCAATATATAAATGTCTCTTCCTACTAATTTTAATTTTAATTCTATTTCATCTTATGTTAGTAATTCTGCTGTGGCCTGTTTATGGTCTCCATTTGATTGAAAATTTTCCATCCAGCTTTTTAGTTTGAGTATGTGTTTGTTTCTGTCAATAAAATGTGTCTCTTTTAGATACTATATGGATGCGTCTTGTTTTTTGAGACTACTATCTAATCTATGTCTTCTTTTTGGAAATTTAAGTCCATTGATATTGAGAGTTAAGACTGAGAAATATCTGATAAATCCTGCTATGTTATACATCTGTTGTTAGGAGCTGTGCCTCATCTACTCTTAATATATTTACCTTGTTCTCTAGTAGGGAGCATTTTATATAACCAGTTCCTCTTCTTCTTGACATTCTCTATGTAGGATATATTTGATTAACTTCTATCCTGATAATTTGGTGGACAAACGTTGTTTCAAGTTTTCTTTTTCATGAAATATGTTTATATATCCTTTAAATGTAAAGGAGAGTTTGGCTTGGGACCATACTCACGGTTGGTAGTTGTTTACCTTTAATGTTTGTCATATATAATGCCAGGCTCTCTTTTTACCATATCAGCTAAGAAATCTGTATTTATTCTGACTGTATATCCTATATAAATAATGAATCTTTTTTCTATGGCAGTTTTAAGAATCCTTTCCTTGATCATTAATGATCCTCTAATGGATTATGATGTGGTGGTGGATTGTTCAGTTCTAGAATTCTCTTTGGTTTCTATAGCCTTCTCTGCTCTGAATGAGCCTATCTTGCTGGATGTTTGGCATGTTCTCTGCTAGAATTTTGTAATATGCTTCCCATCCATTTATTTTCTTGCTCTTCTCCTTCTTGATACCTATTTCCCTGAAATTTGATCTTCTAACTGACTTTTGAAGTTCTGGAAAGATCATTTCTTATTTCTTGGAGTTTTTCTAAATGATTATCTCCTCTTTCCTATTAGGCCTATTCTGTCTTTGACCCTGAGATTATCTTCTATGTCATCTATTTACTGTGGAGATATTCTACTTTGTTTTTGATTTCCCTGTCTTCTAATTGGTCATTTTTAGGGGTTCTATCCTATTAATGCTTTGTTTTAGGTCTTGCATGGACTTTCTGTACATTTTTAACTTTGGGTGGGGGAGTTGCAAGGGTTGTTTTCTTAGCTCTGTCTTCTCTCATATCTTTTAACTAGGCATCCATTTTATTCTTGGACTCCTTTGTATTTTCAGAATTTATTTATCTTTCTGTTTGTAGTCTCCATGAATTATTTTTCTAATGATTGGTTGGTCTCATCTTGTTCACAAATTTTCTTGTAGAGGTTTTCTATCGTTCCATTAATCACATTTTCCAGCCATATATGTAATGTATTTTGGTAACTATCTTCTAGATCCTTGATTGTCTGTTCTAATGCCTGGTTATTTACTGTGTGAATTATACTACTTTGACATCACTTTTCTTGTATTTTTCTGATTTGTTCTGTCCATTTGGAGGTTTTCTTTTTGGGGGAATCTATGATCTTAATAGGTAAATCTCTATGTTCTTGGTTGATTTGCAAGTGTTGGTTTAGTCTTCTGTTGTGATTTGCTTTTCTGGAATTAGGTTTTTGTTTCGACCATTAAGTGTAGGAGTAGAAACCAGTTGTGATGAGACGTTGTGATGATCAAACTTGTGGTTCCAGTGACAATTCGGACTGTCCAGTGGTATGGTGGATTGTCTCTCTGAATGGATGTGGCTTTCTCTCATGTACATTTCTGTTCCTGCTTTTTTCCATATTACCTTTTTATTTTCACACTGCAAATGAGTTTTTGAAAATGTTGGCCAAAACAGTCACAGCAGTCACCTGCCTGGCTGGACACCTTTTCATAGATCTCTGTTTCCTTGTGAAAACAGTATAAAATCTTCTTTTGAATTGTATATTATAGCTGACTTGGTGTGACCCTCTAGAAGAGGAGTACCTGCTAGGATACTAAATCTCTATTTTATCAGAGAGAGCTAGAGTAAACTTCTGTTGATCTTCTGCCATTGTTTTTCTCTTGCTCAGATTTAGTTTTTACATTGTGGACTTTTTCACATAATTTAGGGTTTCTGATTTTTGTATCAGGTTATTTTTGTTTTTCTCTTTGTGTTACTTTGATATAGTGATTTCAGGCTTGTATTAAGAGACAGTAAATTATGAAATGTATGTTAATATATTGAAGGAAAGAGAGCGAATATTTTAACATATTTGCTACACAAGTAAATTAATATTAACCAAAGCTAATTCAAATAATTACTGATGTACATTTCTGAGGATGAGTATAGTACTCTTTGATATATTGGAGGAAAAGACTTTAGACTCATTGCAACTGAACACTTACTAAACTAAACTTTCTTCTTCAGAAAAACAAAAGCTCCATTTCTTTCATATTAGCATTATAAAATCATAATAGCTGCATGTTGAATTGTTTTCCTCTGCTATTTTCTATTCCATTCTTCATCCATTAGGTATCTAGGGCTTTGAATGACCAAATCTTTAATGGCTATATTGTTTATATTGTGATGTAAATCTCAGTAATATAAATATGAATTAATCTTTGAGTCTCATCTTGAGCTATATTCATATGAAAATTATGCAAGAAAGCTGACTTTTTTACACTTTTCTATGTTTTAATCAATAAATCCATTCTCCTTAGAAATAAGTTCTCATCTTTTATATTGCTCCAGTAAACATCATGTATTTGTAGTACTTTTACTGAAGTACACATAAAGATTGGAATAAGAAGATACCTTCCCCATTATCACTTTAAATTAAATGCTTGGGGACTATTTTATTTGTAAAAAATTAAAAAGTGTAATGCACAGGTTTTCAATAAATTTCAGTAAAATGTATTTTATTGAAAATATATTTCTTAGAGATATTTTTGCTGCATAATGGACCCATTGCTACAATGAGATATACGAGATGTTATGTCCAAAAACGAACTTTCCAACTTTGGCTGGGTATGGGGGGTGGAGATGGGAAGGGATGGGAAGGGGAAACAAAGGAAGCAAAAATTCTTGATAAGAAATGAACTCATTAAATTGCTCATGTAATTGTAACCCCTCTGTACGGTATTTTCACAATTAAAATAATAATGATAAAAATATTTAGTTTCAAAATGCAAGTAAAATTTAGACCTTCACGCTGAGCAAGAGATAAGATAAATGTGAAATAGAGGCTTGCTATTAACATTATAATTCAGTCATATGTAAGCGTAGGATTAATAAAGGTGTTGCAGTTAGAGTTGTTCTTAGGATGAGAAAAAGATGTAAGATATAGTGTAAAACTGCAACAAATTTAAGAAGAATGAATGACATCAAAGTAAGAATGAATGAAAACCAGTGTCAGTGTTACTTTAAAAATTCAGATATAATTTGGTTTAAAGTGTGAGTTACTGTTTTAGTTCTTGTTAGGATTAAAGAAAGATAAGCTTTAGGGTAAAATTTAGTTTTCCTCTAAGAAGTAGAAGTAAAAAAATGTGTCATTAAATAAAATAGAGACAATTTTCCTTACATTAACCATTTGGTGTTAATTCAGATTGTGATTAGGATTAGGTTTCATGTTAAAGGGGGTTGAGGATAGAGTAAATAAATAGATTAAACTGGTGGCGTACACCTATTATCCTCAGGAAGCTGATTTCTGAGGAAAAATCCAGCCTGGGCAGGAAAGTCTGTGAGAATTTTATCTCCAATTATTCACCAGAAAAGCAGAAAGTAGTTATGTGGCTCAAGTGGTAAAGTGCATACCTTGAGCGAAAGAACTCTGGGATCATGCCCATGCCTAGAACTCAGGGATTATGCCTAGGCCCAGAGATCAGGCCCCACGAACAACAAAAAGAAAAAAAAAGGAATGAGATAAATGTTAAGTAAATCTGACCTTATTTTAGGTTCTAGGACTTCAGGAAATGCTGGGATAATGGAAATACAATGTATTTCATTAGATCAGGATTTGAGGAGATGGGTATGATGATTCCTCTTATGGAACAAGATAGATTCAGGATAAGAGTGAGAAAATCTATAAGGTTTGGGAAAAGCTGCAACTTATTTCAAGAATTCCAAGGTGAATTTCAGTTAGAATAACACAAAATGAGCATTTTTCATAAAATTTAGAATTGGGATGGCATTAGTGTCAAGGTTATGGTTAGGATTCCACCCATGGTTAGGATTAGAGTGAAGGATAAAAAAATGAGGCTCAAATTGAAGATAAATTTTAGAATAATCCTTTTAAGAATTAGAATGAATGTTTTATTTATTTATTTATTTATTTTTGGGTCTGGTCCTGGGGCCTGGACTGTGGGCCTGGGCACTGTCCCTCAGCTCTTCAGCTCAAGGCTAGTGCTCCACCACTTGAGCCACAGCGCCACTTCTGGCTTTTTTCTATTTTGATTATGCGGTGCTGAGGAATCAAACCCGGGGCCTCAGGCATGCAAGGCAAGCGCTCTACCACTGAGCCACCTTCCCAGCTAGAATGGATGTTAACTAGAGTAGTGCTATTAATATTAGAATCACCTTGCAATTAGGCTTCTGTTTATTCTCAATGTTCCAGTTAAGATTAAGTTTATGGTTAGAAAATAACTAAGATTTTGGAAAAAAATTGAAACCTATGTTTGGAAGGCTTATTTGAATCAAGTTAGGATTAGTGAAAATTAGTGTACTTGTGTGAATGTTAGTATTGATATATATATTTTGTATTAAGATCAGGGTCAGTATTTTGTTCTAATTATAATTAGTGTTATTAATAAGAAAGTTTTTTTTTTATAAAATTAAGATTTCACTAAGAAATGAAGCAAAAATGTCAGATTGAATAGTCACTATAGCATTAGCATTATATTTTTTTCTCAGTGACCATTCTTCTAATTATTAATGAGAGTTTTCCAGCCAGGTATTTGTTGAGAGTTAGCTTTAAGTAATGGACTAAATGGTAAGTAAATCTGAAACTGTTTTAGGATATAGTGATTTAGGAAACGGTAGGATCAATGGAAACTACAGTATTTTTCCTGATAAGAGAATTTGAGGACAATTAATATAATGGTACATATTAGGGAACAAGATCACTTCAGAGGTAGAGTTAGGAAATTTGTTGGAATTAGGGCAAATTGAAACTCATTTCGAGTGCAAATTGGAGTATTCATTAGAATGACAAAAATTAGAGTATTTTTTAAAATTAATTTTGGACTCTCATTAGGTGGAAAGTTAGGTTTCAGTTCCAGCTGTGCTTAGTTTTAGCATTAGGAAAATGGAAAATTTAGTGTCAAACTGGAAGTATATCTTCGAATAACAAGTCAAGTTAGAATTAGGATGACTATGAAATAGGAAACTGCTAATAATATTAGGATTAGGGTATGATTAGTGTGAGGGTTAGCCTAGAACTTCCAGTTAGAGTTCAGGTTATGGCATGATATGGAGTAAAATGTCACGATATGGAGTAAATCCACAAACTGTTTTAAGAAAGACGAGTTGAAACAAAGATAGGATGAATAAAATCTAATGTATTTGTGTGGCTTTTTGAATCCAAAAGCAATTGCTTCTAAGGTTAGGGTTACTTTTCTAATTTATGAACTACTGAATTAAAGGCACAATTATTTCATTCTTACAAACCAAAACATTCAGGATTTTGGGAACAAACAGTTTTCTACATGAAAATGTGTCTTGCAACCAGGATTAAATAATAATGAACAGGGTGTCATTTATTAAAATTAGGTAAGTTGATGCTACAGCTTTCAAAAATATCCAAAGATATAGGATAGTTACTCAGAAATGTTACCGGGAAAACAGATATTCTACTTGCTCTAACTGGGAAATGTGTGTGTGTGTGTGTGTGTGTGTGTGTGTGTGTGTGTGTGTGTGTGTGTGTGTGTGTGTGTGTGTGTGAAGTCACCACAGGTCTTCAACTCAGGCCTGGGTTATGTCATCAGCTTATTCTGTGCAAGGATGAAACTAAACCACGTAGCCACAGGTTTTCTTCTGTCTTTTTAGTACTTAATTTGAGATACATATCTCATGGATTTTCCTGTCTGGACTTAATCTTCTGATCCCCAGCAATCCTTGGATTAGTGTTACTGTGGCTGCTACTGAAAGCATAATCAAAACCTACTAGCTACAATGTAAGAAGTAGTACATATTTATTTGTATAGCTATATTTATTTGTATTACTGTGCATGAAGAAATTCTGGAGATTTCTGGTTAATTCATAGGGCCATATGCAAAAATATAGGACAAGAGGGAAGTAACTCTTTTTAAATTATAATAGGTTATCATTGATGAAAAATTTTAGTAGATGTCTTTCCTTTTTATTTCTTTTTTGCCAGTTATTCAGTGCTGCAGCAAGCCTGTGCCCTGGAGCAATTTTCAAATCACAGCGTGAACCTCCATTTCTGTAGTCCCTGTAGGTATGGTTGCCTCCTCAGGTCACCCGTTGCGAAGTGGGGCCCCTTCCCTTGTGGTGCACGTGCAGTGAGTGGAAGTGTTTGCATGCTCTCCAGCATTGCCGGATGAGCCCCGCCCACCCTGCCCACCTAACTTCCTGGTCTCTGTTGCTCAATTTCACCCAGGAGCTGGCAGCCATGGGGCTGCAGTTGAGACCACTGCTGCCCTATCCTCCTCCAGCTGTGCTGGTACTAGTCTGCGGTGGTCCTGAGCATGTGGGCCATCCCAGGACACTGTGTTCTGGGGTCACACCCTGCCCCCATGAGTGTAGAGTGGGGGGACACCATGCTTGTACAGTGCATGATCCATGGGAGAAGGAAGGCTGCACATGCAGTCTGCACCTTTGGGGCCAGGCAGCCCAGCCTTGGTTCACCTCATCAGTCTGTAAGGCGGTCTGGGAACTGGAGCCATGTGCTGGCCGCTCTGCCAGCCAGCTTGAGACAGCTGCAGCATCTCAGCAAACTGGAGCCCCTTCAGCATCTCTGTGGACCTCCGTTTTATGGTCCCTGTGGACTCAGAGTATAGGGCCATCGCTGCATATGCCCATCAGTGCCAGATGAGCCTGTACTTGCAGTGCACCAGCTACAGCACCTGGGGCCTGAAGCCCCCTTGGCTTTGTTGTGTAGCTTCCTCCATTGTCCTTCTGGTCCACATGGGCCCAGCTCTCAGTGCCATTCCGGGGATGTTCCGTTTGGAGGCAATGAGCTCACCCCCTAACCTCATTGGGCTCCAAATCAGGGCAGCAATGGGTCTGGCCTTGTCAGTGTAGGCTGCACAGATGGAAGGCAGGAGTTAAGGTCTGCCTTGCCTTCCCTCCTGGCTTTGGCACCTGAATCTGGGTTGCTTGGTTTGGTCACTCATGGAGCTTCGTTGGCTACAGCCCACAGCAGCAAGTGCTGTCCATGCAGCAACAACAAAGAGGTGTCCTGAATCTCCTCAAAGTCACCACACAGACCTCTGATGGGTCTACATGGGCTGGTGTGGTTTTCATCCCAGGACTCCCATTAGGAAGTGCCACTCCCCTTCGTAGTACTGTAAGAAAGAGGTGCCACATATAATTTCTACTTTCTAACATTTTCTTTCACTGAGATAAAAAGAAGTGGGAGATATAAATAAGTTTTAAAAGCATAGAACCCATGGTTTCCCTTGTTTGCAAGGACTAGCACATGTCTAGGACAAGCAAAGAAGATCAAAAGCTATTGTAATATGACCATATAAGAAGATGTTAAGCGAAATGTACCCCAAGTCAGAGACACAAGTGTTTTATTTTTTCTTGCTTTTGTTTTTAATATACTTATAATGCACTATGTGATTCTTTTGTAGGTTTATCCCCCATGGCATAATCCCTGTTTTCACTGTATTTGATTCCAGTGTTCTGCACCTTATATACATATGTTGTAATTTGGGGAGTGGAAGGGATATAGCAGAATGCTGAAATGGGGATGCAGGTTGACTCATTGTGACGATGAGATGTACTGGACAATGAGCCGAAAATGAATTTACAATGTTGGGCAGGGGCCAAGGAGGGAGGAGTTGAAGAGTTGGGGAGGGAAAGTGTAGTAGGGGAAAAACAAAGGAGGAGGTAACAATGCTCTATAGGAAATGTACTCATTACCCTACTCATGTAACTGTAAAACATTTGTATAGTATTTTTACAATAAAAATATTTTTAAAAAATCTCTCCCTGGGGTAGATTTCCAGTGTTGCCCTCAGCATTGCATTTTTTGCCTTTTCTGGCTGTGGTTAGTTCCACCTTCCCAGTGGATCAGTAGTCTTCAAGGCATCTTGGTCCTGAAGTGGGACATGGATTATCCAGTGGTGGTTGGAACCAGGCCAAGGACAGGACAAAACCACTTCCAGGCCATGGCTTCTTCATTCCCCATGCAACCAGGATTGCAAGCAGAATTTCTCTGAATTTGACTCTAGAAAACAACCACTGAACCAAAAGGCAAGTTCACCAAACACCTCCCCTCCTCCCCCATTCCCTCCTTTCTTCCTCCTTGGGAAAGTACAAAATAATTTTGCAGGTTTTGGCAAACACACAAATTGCCCACCACCTCCCCTGGTAAACTAAGTTTAAAGTCACTAAGTCATGTAAGTGGATGATACCTCACTCATTATTCTGGACAACATCTTCAGATTGTTTGATGCTTTAATTTGTTGCTGTTGGTGGTGGTGGTAGGAGGGCCTGAGTTCTGGGTCTGGGCAATGACCCTTATGAGCCCTTCAGCTCAAGGCTAGAGCTCTACCACGTGAGCCACAGAGCATTTCCAGTTTTTTTCTGCTTATGTGGTGCTGAGGAATTGAACTCAGGACCTCATGCATGCAAGAGAAACACTCTACTACTGAATCTCCTTCCCAGCTCTAATGCTTTAATTCTTTAAATTTTATTGTCTTTGTGTCAGTCATGAGGTTTAATCTCAGGACCTGGGTGTAAATATATCCCTGAGTTTTTTAGCTCAAGAGGAGCTCTCTACCACTTGAGCCACAGTGTCACTTCCTGTTTCCAGATAAGCGTCTTTCAGACTTTCCTGTCAGGGTTTGCCTTGAGCCGTGAAATTTTAAATTATATTTCTTTAACGTGTTTATTGGAATATTACAGTATATCTGAAATTTAAATTTTTCTGTAAACCATTGTCTTCAAGTAATCCAATAGCATTAACTATTACATTTAGAATCTATTCTTTAGCACACCCATTTATTTATTTTATTGTGAAAATACCATAGAGGGGTAACAATAACATGGGCAAGATAATGAGTACATTTCTCATCAAGCATTGTTGTATCCTCCTTTTTTTCCCCTTCCCATCTGTTCTCATCCCCCCCGGCTCTCCAGATACCCCCCTGCCCGCCCCACACTCTCACCAGCCAAAGTTGAAAGTTCCTTTTCTACATAATGACTTGTACATCTCATCGCTGCAATACATCCACCAGTATCCCTGTTTAAATGATTTGTTTTTTCCCATCCCCTCCACAAATTATACCAACATCAAATACAGTGAAAGCAGGGGTTATACCGTGGGGGAGGGACATTCAAAGCAACAAAGAAATCATCTTATAAATATGTTAGGAACAATTGCAATAAAGAAAAAAATCATTTGAATCCTTATCTTGGGGTTCATTTCACCTAACATCAACTTGTCTGACCTTTTTTGCTTGTCTCAGACACACAGTGATTATTGCAAATAAGGGAAACCATGGGACCTATGTTTATTTGGGACTGGATTACATCCCTTAATATAATGTTTTTCCATTTCCTAACAAATGGGGCAATGTCATTTTTTCTGATGGAGGCATTGAATTCTATTGTGTATATACACCACATTTACTTGATCCATTCATCTACTGAGGGGAATCTGGGTTGGTTCTATATCTTAGCTATGGTAAATAATGCTGCAATAAACAGAGTTGTGCTGGTAGATTTAGTATGGTATTGTTTGTGACCATTTGGGTAAATGTCCAAAAGTGGAATTGCTGGGTTATAGGGGAACTTTATGTGGAGTCTTCTGAGGAACCTCCATACTTCTTTCCAAAGTGGTTGAATAACTTTACATGCCCACCAACAATGCAGTAAAGTTCCCTTCTGTCCACATCCCCTCCATCATCTGTTGTTATATTAGAGTTCTTGATTATAGCCATTGTAACTGGGATGAGGTGGTATCTCAATGTTGTTGTTTTTTTTTAATTTTATTTTATTTGTGAACATACTGTACAGAGGGGTTACAATTACATGGGCAAGATAATGCATACATTTCTTACCAAGCATTGCAGCCTCCTCCTTTGTTTACCCTTCACCTCCCTTCCCAGCCTCCCCCCTCCCCCCCCCACCCAATCCTTCCCCCCCCCGGTCCCCCCCCACCGACATTGTAAAGCTCCTTTTTGACATGACACTTTGTACTTCTCATTGTTGCAACAGGTCCACCTGAATCCTTAAATGACTTATTTTTCCCCATCTCCTCCATAAGTTATACTGACATCAAATATATTGAAAGCGGAGGTTTGCACTACTTTTATTGCTAGAGAGGTTGAACATTTCTTCATGTGTCTATTGGCCATCCTTCTTTCCTCTTCAGAGAAGTTTCTGTTTAAGTTTTAGCCCACTTATTTTCGAGTTAGTTGTTTCTTTGAGGATTTGTTGTTGGGTGGTTTAATTTTTGAGTTCCAGGTATATTTTAGATATGAGACCCTTGTCTGTTGTATGGGTAGTGAAGAACTTCTCCCAATCTGTGGGCTTTCAATTGATCTTGCTAATTATGTCCTTTGCCATGCAGAAGCTCTGCAATTTCATGCAATCCCATTTTTCCAACCTTTCTTTGATTTCTTGTGTTTCTGGTTCTCTATTAAGAAAATTTTGGCCTGTACCAAGGAGTCCTAGGGTTTCTTCTCTTCCATCCTGTAATGTTTTCAGGGTGTCTGTTTGACTCTGAGGTCTTTGATCCATTTGGAGTTGATTCTGGTGCAGGGTGATACATAACGATCTAGCTTAATTTTCTTCAAGTAGTTAACCAATTTTGCCAGAACCCTTTACTGAAGAGGCTGTCTTTCTTCCATTCTATTTTTTAGCTCCCTTATCGAAAATGACATGGCTATAGGTCTGTAGGTTCATTTCTGGGTTTTCAATTCTATTCCATTGGTCCTGAGGTCAGATCTTGTGTCAGTACCAATCTGTTTTGATTACTATGGCTTTCTAGTAGAGTTTGAAATTTGATATTGCTATTCCTCCAGCATCGGTCTTTCTGTTGAGGGTCATTTTAGCTATTCGGGGTCTTTTATTGTTCCATATAAATTTTTGGATTGCCTCTTCTATTTCCTTGAAGAATGAGGATGTTATATTGATAGGTATTGTATTGAATTTGTTGATAGCCTTGGGAAGTATTGCCATTTTCAGGATTTTGATCTTTCCAATCCACGTGTATGGGAGTTTTTGCCACTTTCTAAGTTCTGTTTTGATTATCTTTTTCAGGTTTTTAAAATTTTCATCATTGAGGTCCTTCACTTCTTTGGTTTAGTTAATTCCTAGGTATTTTATTTTTTGTGGGGCTATTATTAATGGTGTTGCTTTCCTGATTTCAGCCATGCTTTTCTCATTGTTTGCATACAGAAAAACCATTGATTTTTGAGGGTTAATTTTATACCCTGCTACTTTGCCAAAATTTTGATTCACATCGAGTAATTTGGGAGTAGAGTCTGTAGGATTCTATAAGTATATAATCATGTCATCTGCAAAGAGGGAGAGTTTTACTTCTTCTTTCCGTAATTGGATCCTATTTATATTTGCATCTTATATTATTGCTGCAGCTAGGCATTCTAATACTAGATTCCGTGCTGTCCCTCAGCTCTTCAGCTCAAGGCTAGTTCTCTATAACTTGAGCCACAGCATCACTTCTGGCTGTTTTCATTTTGCTTATGTGGTACTGAGAAATCGATCACAGGGCCTCATGCATGCAAAGCAAGACTTCTACCACTGAGCCACCTTCCCAGCACCTCTCTTCTCTTTCTAACAGGATTTGCTAAGGATCTGTCAATTTGTTAATTTTTTAAGTACCACTTCTGTTTTGTTGATTCTTTCTATGTTTTTATGGATTCTAATTCATTTAATTTTGATTTAATTTTAATTATTTCTTTCCATCTACTGGATTGGTGTTTATCCTGCTGCTCTTTTTCAAGGAGGCTCAGATGTCTCATTAAATTATTGGTTTCACATCTCTCCAATTTGTTGATGTAGGTATTCAGAGCTATAAACTTACCTCTGATTACTGCCTTTCCTGTGTCCCAGAGGAGCTGGTAGTTTGTGTGTTCATATTTGTTGAATATTATGAACATTTGAATTTGGTTTCTGATATCTTCCATGATCCACTGGTGATTCAACGGTGTGTTCTTCAGCTTCCATGTGTTACAGGACTTTCTTTGGTGGTTTTGGTGTTGAGTTCTAATTTTATTCTCTTGTGGTCTGAAAGAATGCAAGGTATAACTTCAATGTTTTTGAATTTGTACAAGTGTGCTTTTTGACCTAAATCTGTGGTCTAATTTGGAAAAAGTTCCATATTCTGCTGAGCATTCTGATAATGCTGTGTGAAATATTAAATCTAGGTGATCTATGCAGTTGTTTATATCTGTGGTTTCTCTATTGAGTTTTTGCCGAGTTGATCTATCTAGTGAGGGGAGTGGTGAGTTAAAGTCCCCAGCAATTAATGTCTTTGGATCTACGTGAGATTTGAGAAAAAGTAGTTTTTCTTGAATAAATTTGGGTGCTCCATTGTCTTGTGAATAGAGATTTAGAATTTCAATATCCTCCTGAAAGAGAGATCCCTTAATTAGTATGTAGCAACTTTCTTTATCTCTTCTCACTAATTTAAATTTGAAATCTATTTTATCTGATATTAGGATTGCAACTCCTGCCTCTTTTGGGGGACCGTTTGTGCTTGGTAGATTTTGTTCCAGCCTTTCACTTTGAAAATGTATTTGTTTTTATGGGCAAGATGTGAGTACTGAAGGGAGCAGATGGAAGGATCTTGCTTTTTAATCCAACTAGACAGTCTATGTTGCCTAATTAGAGAGTTAAATCTCTTAATGTTGGGAGATTGGACTGAGATGTATTTGGGAGTTCCTGCCATTTAATCCACCTTCTTGAGGGCTGTGGCAAATGAGTTCTTCCTATGGTTCTTGGATTCTCAGTTTGGATGTGGTTTCTTGGCCTTTATTGTGGTCCTGTTGGTTTTCTCTGTGTAGGACAACTTTAAGTATCCTTTGTAAAGCTGGTTTGGTAGAGATATATTGTTTCACTTTTTCTTTTGTATGGAAGGTTTTTATTTGACCTTCAGTTATGAAGAAGAGTATAGCTGGGTACAGTATTCTTGGTTGATAATTGTTTGTCTTTAGGGCATGGCCTACATCAATCCAGGCTCTTCTTGCTTTAATTGTCTCTGCTGAGAAATCTGAGGTGATTCTAACTGGTTTCCCATATAGGTGATTCATATTTTCTCCTTGACAACTTTGAGGATGTTTTCCTTGGTCTGAATTCATCCTGTGGGGATTATAAGGTGGTGATATGACGTCCTCTTCAGGTCTGGTCTATTTGGGGTTCTAAAAGCTTCTTGTATTTGAATAGACTTATCATTTTGCATGTTCGGGAAGTTTTCTGCTAGGATCCTGTGAAACAAATTTCCTAGACCATTAACTTCTATTTCTAGGTGCTACTCTACATCTGTTATCTTCAGATTATGCCTTCTGATGGTGTCTTCCAAATGTTGAATAGGTCTATCATATTTCTTGGATTTGTCTTGGATAGTTGTACGTTCTTTCTCTATAATATCTAAGCTGTCTCCCATCCCCGAGTTTTGATCTTCTGCATGGTCTTACCTACTGTCAAGAATTTCTATTTTGTTTTTTTTTAGTTCTTTTGCTTCTAATTGCTTGGCTTTGATGGCTTCAAATTGATTGTTGGAGTTTTGTTTTAGATTTTGTTTGAATTTCTTTACTTCCTTAATTTGGTGTTCAGTGTTTATTCTCAAATCACTTAGTTGATTGGTTATGTTTTTCTTGGACTTCCATTCCTTCTGTTGGCTCCATTCAGCATTCACTTTCCGGTCTCCCTGACTTTTTTCAGCTGTCTTTTAATGGATTCCATGAATGCCTCTAATTAGTATGAAAGTAATACTAGCTATGTGCTAGAACACAATTTTAAGGCAAGTATCAACCAAAGTCCTGTAGTTGTACAGTCAAAAGTCTGCAGATACAATCTAGTTCAACAGAAACAATCTATTGAATGTCAAAAACTATGTATTAATGGTCTAAGAACAGCAAATTTGATTTTGGCGAGCCAGAAATTACTAGGTTTAGGGAGAAATGTGGGGAAAAATAGAATTAGAGAGATGTGGAAAGGTAAAAAGAAAGTAAAATTAACTAAGTCCTAATCTTATAGAGGGAAATGGATTGGACAGAATGATAGGAGAAAGAGAAGAGTAAAATAGGGACAAGAAAAAATGGAAAAGCAAAAATTTAAATTTAAAAAGTGAAACACAAAAATTATGCAAGTTTAAGGAAGTATTATTGAGAGAAAAACGCAGATAGGATGAGAGGAGAGGAGGAGTAGAAAGAAGATTTGAAAAATTAAAAAATAAAAATACTTAAAATATTGTATACAGATAAAGAGATAATACTGTTATTAAGGAATTTAAGCCTAAGAGGTTTTGAATTAAATAATAAATTTCTGGATTATATGTGTACACAATGAGGGATAAGGTCTAATAATCGATGACATGTATATCTGAGGATGAGCAGAACAGCAATTAAATCACCCAAAAAAAGAATGAAAGAGAAGAAAAAATGAAAAGAATGAGAAAGAAAGAAAAAGGACCAAAAGTTTAGTAGAAATAAAATAAAAATAAAAAAACATACACACGCATATTCACCTAAAATAAAAATTATAAGAGGAAAAAAAGATTAATAGAATACATTTTTTAAAAAAAGTAATAATTAAAAATAGGTATACAAATAGGGTTCTTAGATTTTTTTCGGGGGGCGGGGGGGGGAAGGGTGAACAGGAAGATTCTGTCCCTTGGTGGAGTCTCCGGTCTGCTTGTGCTGTTTGGTTTTCCTGTGGTTTGATTGGTTTCTTAAATCAGTTTGTTCTGGCAGGCAGAAAAATGCTCTGCTTTACCCAGAATTTTGTGATCCTCCTCCCTCCCAGGAGGAAGATCTGTTTTGAGTGTCACAAAAGAGGAAGGTGGCTGTTTCCTCTAATTTGGAGATGCTGTGATGAGGCTAGGTTCTGGGTAGAGTTGAGGCCTTTCAGCAAACAGTAGCTTTTCCCTGAGAGGCTAGCTTCTGAGACATTCACAGTGCCCAGCATGGAGCCATTCTCAAGGTTTATGTTTACTGAATTTCAATTGATTATCTAGGCTGCTATAAGGAGGGGCAGCCTCTGGCTCTGTTTACCCAGTGAAGAAAGACACTCCTCTGGGGGGAGAGATTCACTGCCTGGGCTGAGTGACTTTCTCCTCCGTGGAGCAGAGTCTTGTTTCCTTTGTAGTCTCTGGTCTGCGATCTGTAGGATGAAGATATCTGCTCCTTGTCAGTTCTTGCTGGTGTTGAGTAGAATCTGCTAGCTTGCTGTGTCTGGCACGTTTGTCCAGGATTCTCTGTGTTGTAGGTAGCCACCACAACCGCAGCTACCAGCAAGTGCTCAGATCTGCCTCCTTGCCTGGATTTTCCTTCTCTGGCCAAACTCTCTGTACTGTTATGGCACACTTGGTTTAATTCTCCCCCTAAGACTGTTCACTGGAACACTAAAACTACTTTCTATGCAAGAGCTTGTTTAGCCTCCAGCATTTCTCGGGCATTTTCCTGCAACTACTCCTCTTTTTTTACCTCTCCTGTATATTTTTTTTTTGGAACAAGTGTCATGTCTGGCCAATCATTCAAAAGGAAGCTTATTCCATTAATTTAATAGAAAAGGAATACAGCCTTACTGCATCTCAAGGCAACTTTGAGTATAATGTTAATGTGATAATTCACATCATTGAATTTTCAAAGTCGTTTTGATAATTTTTTTGTTAAACTGTTCATTAAAGGGGTTCCAAATAGCAAGAATAAAAAACAATGTTTTGCTTTCAAAGAATGTTTTAAAAGCTAGTAATTCAAGAAAACACCTTCTATTTTTCCAAGATTCCATGGTGAAGAATTTCTCTTTTATCATAACCCTTATCACTAACCCCCTCACTTCAAACTTGTAGCTTTATTCAGTTTTATTGTTCAAGCTTTCATTTTGGTACTAGCATCTGTAATCTCCTTGTAGTATTTGACAATGAAATTCAATTTGTTGTTAAAGAGCTCAATTCATATTGCCAAAGGCAGACTCATGAGCATATCATAGTGATAGTATGCAACTATTCCATCAATTAATATAAGTACCACATAAATGTGCATCTTCATATAATTTTTAAATGCAAAGTAATTACATATCTATGTCATAAAATAATTCTGACCACTAGTAGAAGAGGCTAAGCTCAACTTTTGCATCATCCCCAATATTTTTTGTAAAATTTTCTTTCTCATTAACTTTCACTGCAAGTCCTTCTTTCCTAGCAATAAGTTATAAGTCATGTCCTTGGATTTAAGTCAACTTTGAGTAAGCTGTTTTCTTTCCACCACCAGTTAGTTCCTCGTGTTAAATACCTGAAGAATAACTTGTCCCAATGTGCCTGCAAAAGGAGTATCCAACTCGACTGTCTGTGCCCACTATTCCCTTGCTTTGTTTGGGAATGGAGTATCAGAGACAGGGGTGTCAGGTTTCAGATGGCTGGAACCATGGTGTTATGAATTATGAGTAGCAGAAAAGAGTAGTAGAGACTAGGATACCAGGTAAAGGGTAACTGTGACTGTAATTACTGAGTTACAGAGTCAGGAAATTTGTTAGAAGCAACAGTTTTGCACGAGTTGGGTGAGCTAATACAGGCATACAGAACTGTTTAGCAGGGAAAAGGAAGCATAGACAAAGTGAAAGAGTAAATGTTGTGAGGGACTGTGGGGCACAATCAGGGTAACAAGGTCATGGGTGTGCAAACTGGGTAACCAGTACTATGGGAGAAGCAATTGGCATGGTGGCCTGATGTGGTGCAGAACTCTGGGTTTGCCTGTCCAGTTTTGGCTGTTAGATCTTTAGGGAAACTACCTCTAGCAGCTCATTATCAGCTTGTTGTGTTCAGGCACGTGCCATCTATAAATGTCTACTCCAAGTAGATTGCATTCTTTGACACCAGCTATAGAATCTTTGCTCTAAGCAGCCTGAGAGACCACACTCCACAATGCTACAGAACAAGCTCCACATAGTGAGCTGCAATCACCTCATACAACTCTTGCTGCTCCTCTCCAATGTCAATTATAATGGTAGCAAGGGATCTGAGATGTGCTCAGCCGCAGTGCTCTGGGAAGCTATCAATTCTTACGTTGTCATTCTGGGAGTTCCCTAGAAATAGGCAAGAGCACTTGCTGATGTTCTACCAACTTCTCTCTGTGTGGCTCTGCACAGACTGTTGTACCTCAGATTGGTTACCTGGATGTCCAGGTGGCCTCAAACGTGCTCTATCTTCTCTCTCTAGGTGCTCTTCTGTTTCAGCTGCTTTTCCATTTCCCTCCAGGTAGCTTGCTTCATCTCCACATTCTTTGAATTCTGCTGCATATCAACCTGTGGCTTTCACACCAAGCCCTTCCACTTTCTCATCTACCTCTCTAGCTGTGAATCTGGCACAATAAGTTACATGTATGTTCTGTATCTGTTTATCAAGGTTTGAGCTAGAACCTAGGTGATACTAGCTAACTGAGAACATGGGAGCTTCTTAAATACTCCCCTGCCACTCACTGCTCATTGAGACAAATGCAAATGTGTTCTGGTCAGTCTCTCCTTCTCCATTTCTGGTGAATAAAGTGAAGTCACAATGGACCTACCAGACAGCTGCTATGTCAGCAAGTGACCAAACCAAAGATAATATAGTGAGGGGATACTTATCAAGTGTAGTAGGATAAATGCACATATTTGTGTATATTACTAAGGGCTTTCATCAAACTAGTTATTTTATGTCCAAAATGGCAGATCAATGTTAGGCTCTCCTCGAGATCTTGCTGTTCTTCAAGTCCTGAGGACTCCTACATACAACTAAGACCTAATGATATGGGTGAATAAGAAAGTCGGTGAGTATGGATTAGTATTCTGATAGTGTGCTAAGTTTTTGTCTTGTCATGACTATGATGAAATCAATGTCATTTCTCTGACTTAAACCTTATCTCTTTATTTGGCATAATTGGCAGATTGCTAGTGTGTCATTTTTTCCTGTTAGTTCAGTGCACAAGGGAAAACATTAAGCATGCCAAACCATGGGTTTCCAATGTCCTAGTAGATGCTTTGCCTTCTAGGACCATCCTTCCAGGTAACTCTCTGTTTAGCATATTGCACAATGTCCCAATCAATGAAATATTTTTGAGCCTAGGAGAAAATGTCCATTTATAAAACAGTACACGTAAGAAGCAGAAGATGCCCTACACTCAAATGCTCCTGGAGAACAGAGTGTAAGGGTGTCTACACAGTTGGGAAATAGGATTCTGAGGGGTGGGAAAGGATGAGTTTAGATAGCAAACCTAGAAGTAACTATAAGTTTCTGAATTCCTAACCTTACTTCTTTCTGCCCCTCGGGTCGAATTCAGGAAGAGGTGGAATGTTTATGATCACAAAAAGGAGTTTTTAATCCTAGGCCCAAACTCTACGTGTTCCTGTTACATCTTCCCACCTGACCCTGATGTAAATGGTCAGAAGGGCAAAGAGGAAGGGAGCCCCATGCTCAGGAATATAAATGGAGCTTACAAGTAACTTCAGTCTCTGACTTTCTATTGTGAAGGTAAGATATAAGTCAGTTTGGGTGTCTACAAAATCAGTTTCTAGGCTCTATGGTTCCTTCAGAACTTCTTTCCCTCCTTCTATGTTTTGACAGCAACAGTTAGTACAGTGCTTCTGTCTTTTAGGGGCAATCTTTCTTTTCACACAAAGCTCAAAGTAGACAATAGGTGGAAGCTTCCATTAAATCAAAAAGTATTTAATAGCACACAGTGAGTGCTTTACCTGAATTCCTGGACCTAACAAATTCCCAATTCTGAAGAGAACGTGATTATGTGTGAGTACTAACAATCTCCACTGAATGGTGAGCTTAGAAAACTTTTCCCAAGGCAGGTTCTGTCCAGGTTATTAGGATGGCTGAGATCTACTGGATCAATGAACTTACAGACAATGCAAGGCAGAAAAGTCTAAGAGATTGAGTTCCAAAAGAAGAAACTAGACCAAGAAGAGAAAACATGTCATTGCTGGAAAAGGAGGAAGACTTAAGTAGGAGAACGTTTTTCTTAATACAGTCAGGGGTATAATTATAACAAAGTTCTAAGTTGTGGCTCCTCAGTAGAAACTATCAGATCAAACCTCAATAAAACTAAATATAAAACTTATATAATTAAAAAACTATTTGGATTTCCGTACTAACATCTTCCTTAAGGGGAGTGTTTGTGGTGTGTGTGTGTGTGTGAATGCGTGTGTGTGTGTGTGTGTGTGTGTGTGTGTGTGTGTGTGGTGTCTGAGATTATGTATGGAACAGCATTGGTTCTTGAAAATCATCATATTGACACTACCTTTTACGTTTCCCATTCAAGTCTGGTGGCGTTGTAGCTCTACCACTTGAAACACACAATTCTCACTTTCTTCTGTTTAACTGGAGATAAACATGTAATGAATATGTCAACCTGGGTTGGTTTCAAACTATGATCTTCAGATCTTACTCTCTGGAGTAGGTAAGGTATAAGAGTGAGCCACTATGCTCAGCACTGTATTTCCAGTAGGTTACTTAATCTTTCTGAATCTCGGCTTCTTCCTGGGTGGAAAGTGAAAATAATTACTTTGTGGACCTTAGAATTGGGTGGGAAATATGACTGGGTGCAGGAAGTATACGTGTTTGGGATGTGTGTACAGAGCCTGACACTCTCATAAAACTACTGATGTTTATATTGAAATGTATTCCAGGAATTGGAAACAAGAGAGATTTTTCTGTTCTTGTTTATCCATTTATGGGCATTGAGGGAGTCAGAGATATTCAAGGAGAACAGGGAAACAAAGGCAGCACTTGTACTCTGTATATACTGTATTCACAATGAGCTATACCACTGAGGACAGGGACAGGAGGGATGGGATTGTCAAACAAGAAATGAACTCATTACTTGACTTACAATAGGTTTATCAGTATGTATACTCCCTTAACAATAATAATTTTAAAAATACAGGTTGATGATTTTCTCCTCCAGTTTTTGTAGGTTCCCTTAAGACACAGGCCCACCAATGGAGTTTTTGAAGGTCAATTTATTTGATAATTAACATAAAGCCATAATTTCTTAAGAAATGTTATAAAAAGTATTTCATTTTTAGTACTGGTTTCTCTTTCAGTGGCAATTATACATGTTGTTGGCAGAGCTAATGTTTTACTTTCTGTTTTGAGTATTTGTCAGGTGCTCTATCTTGGCACCCTGCCCTTACCCAAAATGGTAATCAACCTTTGAAATTAATGTACTTGAGTATGAGTCTCATTTATTTATTTAATTTGTTGTTGGTGGTGAACTCTTGGCCTGGTCACTTTCCTTCAGCATTTCTGCTCAAAATTGGTGCTCCACCACTTGAGCCACAGTACCACATCTAGCTTTTTCTGCTTAGGTGGTGCTGTGGAATCAATCCTAGTGTCTCATACATTCAACATAAGCTGACTAACAGTGATCCACCTCCTCAGCCCCTAGGACTGGTATTTTTGTGCATGGGTATATCAAGCAAACCTATTGAGCAAATGCATTCATTTGAAACTGACATATTCAAAATTATGAATTATCAGATATTTTAACAAATAAAACAGTTAACATTGTTACTAGGAATTGTTTGTCTCCCCACGCTAAAAACATGGAGGATGTATTTTAAACTAAAACTACAAAATAAATTTTAAGATCTTGGTGCAAACAAACCTGTCCAGGTGTTATTACATTAAACAGAGAATTCAAAATTATTTTTCTTCTTGAATACAGATATCAAAGGTCTTATAATACTTATTTCAAATTGCAAATTAAAGGGAAAATCAGTAAGGAGGTAAAATTTATATTGAATGTTAATTTTTGAAGAAGTAGAAAAGATCCTAGATGGCAGACTAAAGACAAAGCAATATCAGAGCCCTATATGCTCAATAATAAATAAGAAATTTTAATTGAAAAATTGATCTGGAAGGTGCACATCAGGCAAAGCAAGCAATCAGATCATACAACCAACCAAAAAACATCATAATTATATCGCAGAAAAAGGAGACAAGTTCTGACCAGGGCTCAACGTCCTTATCCTTGATTTCAATGATACACATACACATACACCCCTCTACACACATACACACACACACACACACACACACACAAACACAAACACACAGGAATGTATGCAACAGCTCAACCTACTCACATCCATTCAACATGAATCAAAGATCTTCCTGTAATATTGGAAACTTTAAAACTTTCTAGTCTTGTAAATAATTGATAACACATGCATAAGCAATTATTTTCTGAATAGACTCTGCTATAGAAATGAGAGTTCATGATGGTTATAACTACTTAAACATCTCTGAATCTTGAAAGAATTAAACAAGAGACAATTCGAATTTTGGGACTATACTTCTACCAGCTATTCTTCAAAGGCTTGATAAGAAGTTACAAAATCAAAAATTAAACATCAAATTAATACAACTAATAGTTGTGTAAGTAAGTACAACTAATATTGTGTAAATGAAGTGAAAGACACTGATGAAAAACCCATGCTGCCTCCATTTCTAAGCCGGCTGCACATTGTGGAACCTTTGATTCTGCTGGGCCAGGCCCACAGTTGTCCTCCCCAGAGCAGTGGCCCTGCTGGGGTTGGCACTGGGAGCTGTGTGGAGAGGTGGGGAGGCCGCGGGGGAGACTGAGCTGGGATTGGGGATAGGGGTAGTAGGGAGAGTACTGGAGGCCCTGGAAGAGGCTGGTGAAGGGAGGAAGGAGGCAGTAGGCCAATGGCTCAGGAATCAACAGCCCCAAAGGCAGCTGGGTTCTGGATAGTGTCTGTGAGGTGTGGAGTTTGGCCCCTGGGGCCTCATGGCTGGGTGAGGAGAGGCAGAAGTCTCAAATCCCACCCAAATAGGCAATGAGAAATGAGACAAACAGTGGCTGAAGAATTTCAAGAAAAAAGGCAGGGACTTGCAAAGGGGGTGGTCAGTGGCTATAGGTATGTCCACAAACTAAGGCATCAATCTAGCTTGTAGTTACAACTATTAACATGAAGTATTGTTTTTATACATACTGATAATTGAATCCCTTATTGTTAGGGAGCAGAAGAGAGCAATAGTCATTAGAACCATAACACAGACATCCATCTTAATCTTTTCGTGTCCAACTGCTTGAACTTAAATACTCTTGAGATAATAACTCATACCCCTGTCTTCCCTTGACTGTTTGACCTTTCCAGAGAACAGCTCTCAGCCTTTTGATTGTTCTTTGCGATGGCTTTCCAATCTATCCTTTTCCAAGTCTAACAGCTTGACTTCAGAATCCCTCACAAGTACTGTGACAGATATATTATTTTGAAAACTATATTTTTTCTAGGATAGGTTCAATTTTTAAATTTTATTTTATTTCAAAAATAGAGTGGTTACAGTTACTTGAGTAAGGTACATTCTTTATTGAATATTGTTAACCACTCCATTGTTGTTCTCCTATCCCTTCCCATCCCCCACACCTCCCCCTCACCCCAAAGTTGTAAAATTCACTTCTTACATAGTGTCTTTTGAATATCATTGTTGCAATGGGTCACTCTTTGTACTTCTTTCATCACTATAATTTTTCCCTTTCCTTCTCGAAATCAGATAAATGTATATACAAAGTTGAAGGTACCAGAATCAAGACAGATTGCCAGGGATAAACCAATGTCAAAAAACAAATGAAATAAAATAAGATCTAGATGCTCTATTTTACCGACATCAAGGTTGACATCAGAAAAAAAAGAACTTTTTCCACGTTTTGGAGTTCATTTCAATTAGCATCATTTTGTAATGTCAAAAGTACATATCTCTAGAACCAGAAATCCCACTCCTCGGCATTTGTCGAAATGATCTCAAGCTAAAATACACTAAATCATCAACTACGTTTCTGGCAGCATTTTCAGAACCAATCTAAATGCCCCTCCATGGATGAATGGATCAAGTAAATGTGGTATATATACACAATGGAATTTTATGCTTCTATCAGAAAGAATGACAAAGCCCCTTTCATAAAAAATGGAAAGATTTGGAAAACAATCATATTATGTGTAGGAAGCCAGACTCCTCATTTTATTAATTAATATATGCTTAGGATAGTCCTTAAACTCTTAATATTCCCTTTTTTCCTCTCTCCCTCTTCCTCTCTCATTCCATTTGTGTGTGTGTGTGTGTGTGTGTGTGTGTGTGTGTGTGTGTGTGTGTGTGTGTGTGTGTGCATGTGTGAGCGTGCATGTACGCACACACAGTAATTAAACTTGACTCGGAGACTCAAACTCTTGCTTGGTTTTTTCACTCATGCCTGACTGAGTCTGTACTATTTAAACCAAGATTTCACTGTGCTTTCATTGAATAACAGAACATAAATGTCTCATGGACTGCTACTCCAGCCATCTGTGAACCATGATCTTCCAATATCAAGCTCGTGACTATCTAAGAATAGGGATGAGGCGCTGGTATCCTCTATTGTCTTTTGCTTTGTTTTGTTTTTGTTTTTTGTTGATTTTGTACATCCAAAATCTGTAAGGAAAACAAATCATTTATAATCAGGACTATTCCCATAAAATGTGTGTTGTTTAAAGATTACCTTAATAATGTTATGCTTTTTATCCACATTATGTGATTTAATTTTTTGAACTCTATTGTTGCAGTCAAGTCACTTATACACAATTTGAACCTCCTTGTCTTGGTTTTATAGTTTGTTAGGTGTTTCAAAACAGAATTTATCAAGGTTTAACTGCACTACTGAAGTAAGATCTTTATGATTATTCAATGTCTTGTAAATCTTAATTTCTTCACTTCTTGTGACACCATATGAGTACAGGTAGTTTCCTATAATACCTCCACATAGTTTAGACCTCAATGCCATGCACTCTTCTCCCAAATATGCAAGGGCATCCTTTGTAATTCTCCTTGCATTTTCACTGTTCTTATCTCTACTCTCCCATGCTAAGTCCTGTGATGATCTTGTTGATTTTCTCTCTGTTACATTCATCTTTGCATTTTGGGAACTACTGTTATGCACTACTGTATTTCTGTCCATTCTCCTTGAGCTTCATCTAGTACCCTTCTCACAGCGGAGGGCCAGAGATTGGGGATATTTTTTTTTCACTCTTTTGCTCAGACATCTATCTTTACTTTCTAGCAATACATTCATTGAATTCTTTCTGTAAATTCTAATGTCTTGAAAATGATTACTGCATTTTCATGGCTTTGTTATTTGGCATTAGAGGAGAACATAAGTCAGTAACTAACTTAGGTAAAAGAAGATTGCAATCAAGCTTCAATAGATGTTGTTCATTGGATGATATTTACTTCATGGTCTGCCTGCCTGCTTACTTTTCACTGTTTATTTTTCAATGTAGCCTTTTCTTCTGGAAAGTATTCATAGGCCTACCTAGTGAAGAGCAATTCCTACTGTAATTAGTAATTAATTTTATTCCAACATCATTTCATAGATCCTTCTCAGTTTTTTCAGGGTCTGTATAATAGTGTTTCACTTTCTTAGATATGTTTTAAGATCGATGCATCCAGTGATACAGTCACATTGCTTAAGTCACCATTTTGTTGATGGAAAGGAAACCATGCTGCAAACTCACTATATGACAATTTTCTGGTTTTAAATTCTTTTAAATTAGAATTGATACTGGAGAACGAACATTCTGTGTACAATTTTATATTTTCTTAATTATTGTAGTATACTTTCCAATATTGTATAAAGTTAAAACATTACTGTTTACTTAGTTTTAGGATTTCTAAAGTGGTCAAAGTAAAAGTTCTATTCATTCACAATTTTAAGACAATATTGTCAATTATGACCAAGTGAGACATTTTAAACTTTTATTTGTGGTCCTTAATGTTGGTGCTTGGGAATCAATTCTAGTCCTTCATTTGTCTTAGTCTACTGTGTGCCTCTGAGCGTGATTTGACCTGTGGTTTTATTTTCACTCAACTGGGATAAAGAAAAATTTCACTAGGAAAGAATTATTACTTGGTTAGTTTCTCCAATATCTCTCACATACATAAAAGTTATATAAGTCTACACTGACAGAAAATGGTGTTCTTATATGGTATATATAGTGGTAAATGTTTATTTTTTGTAGCCCCACTCTTCACTAAGTATGGCCCCTTTCCTATTCCCCCTTCCCATAAAACTTGACTGGATCCACTGGAAACCCACTTCCAGGCAGCTTCCTCCTTAAAAAGCCTAACCTTAACTAACGTACCCCCTGGTAGACCTGGTATAAACTTTCAAAGGCCTGACTGTAACCAGACTCCTTCCTGAAAGCCCTCCTCTGCTATAGGGAAATCCCTCTTCAACTCCACCCTTTCCTGGAATCCCTGCTCTGCACAACCAGAAACAAGGCCACATCCATATCTCCTTCCATGTCCTGCCTTACTGCATCAAGAACCCAGACTACATCAGGGTCGTCCCTCCAATCCCAACCTCATCCCACCAGATACCCCGCCCCTAACTATTCTAGTCCCTCATAGTCCCATTGCTCCCATATTCTAGTACCTCCAAGCTCCTCCCATTCCATTCATACTCCAACCCCAAACAGCCTTCTCCCTCAAGCCCCTCCTGGTTTCATCAGAAACTCAGCCTATAACTAGCCTACTTCTAAATGGCTTAACCTCTCAAACACAGCCCTGAATCTACACTTCCCACAAAGCTTATCTTGCTAAACCAAAAACCCTTCACCTCCCTATAACTGCCCTTGAAGCCCCGCCTTACTTGGCCAGAAGCTTCTTGCACAGCCCATCTCCAGCCTGGAAAGCCAGCCTTGTTCCAACACAAGCCTCTCTACCTTCCACATCTACTCTCTCAATGCCCTGCCTTGCTCCACAGATAAACACACCACCTATTGGCTCCTCCCTCAGATTAACACCCTACTACACCAGATACCCTTCCCATAATTATCCTGCACCATTGTAGCCCTTACACTCCTTCTCAAAACTCCTCCTCCAACTAGCCCCATGTCTCCAAAGCCTGCCCTGCTCCTGAAAAACCCCACTAGAAAACCCCCAGCACACTATGCCATTTCTGGGCACCCACATTGCTCCACTGGAAACCACTTCTCCAGTTGGCCTCCTCCTGGAAGCCTAGAAAACCTCCACCACATTGTCTCATCTCTCAACACCCACATTGCTCTACTTGAAACCACTGCACCAGTTGGCCTCCTTCTGGAAGCCTCATCAGGCTCAACTGTAAATCTGTGTCCCTCCATAGTCGCTTTTGGAAGATTGCTTTGCCGTACCTGAAACCCTGACCAAAGTCCATGTCATGCCTTGAAAGACTAAAATCCCCACCCAACCTTACTTCTCTTTTCGAAGTGGTGACTGGATACACAAGGAACCGCACCCTAACTAGTCTAGTGCACTGGATCCTATCACTGCTCTCACAAAGCCCTGGATCTGAAAAACACCACCATACATTGCGACTACATTCTGCTCTACCAGAAACCTCACCTCCACCCTAATACATTTCCCAAAGGCCTGCCATTTTCCACCAGAAACCCTACCCCTTACTAGCGCACATCTTCCTAGTGTTACCCTGCCCTCTCAAAGCCAGACCCTGAAAAGCCCCACCCTCATATCTCCGCATTCCTGCACCAGAATCCCCACCTTCTGTCAGCCTCTTGCCTCCATTTCCTGCCCTGCCTTATGGGAAACCTCACCCTACATATACCACAAGGGCTCACAGTGCTCTACCTGCACCCCTCCTCTAGCTAACCTCCTCCATTGTAGCCTTGTTCTTTCTTCTCAAAGCTCTGCCCCAAACAGCCTCCTACACAGTGACCAGTCCTTCTTGCACTGAAAACCAGTCCACCTGCCAGGGCTCCACCAGAAACCCCACACCACCTTCATCCATGAAGGTCCCATCTAGTAACTTTTATTACAAATGTGATTTTATACTGGCCATAGAATTCCTACTAATCAATATGATAGGAAAGCAGTATTGCAAAAAGGAAACAACAATTAGATAGCTCTTAGATGCCTTAGTCTAGTTTGGGGTTCTGTTACCCGGTAGATGCATATTGTGTGAAAATGTGTGAATGATTTCGGTTGCAGTGTCTTGTTGTTCAGAATATTTCATTGTAAATATTGGTCTTTGTTAAGCTGTGACTTAAAATAGGTCTCAGCAGGTATCAGCCCAGTTAATTCTGTAGTTAGTCTATTTCATCATTTCAAGATTATCAGGATGAAAAACTCCACATACCTTAAGACACACATGCAACAGCACTAGACATACCCTCCTATTGGTCCAACAGTGTAAACCAGACGTGTGTTTTACCGAGCTTTGTATGTGGTATGGTATGGTTTATTCAGGCTGAAGAGCTAAAGTAACTCCAATTTGAGATTAACCTCACTATGTTTTGCTAGGCTGCCCTCAGAGTAACCCCAAGAGAGAGAAAAAAACACAGGCTGCCATCAGCCCTTGCCAACCTTAAGAAAGCAGAGCAGTTGCCCAAGTGTTCCAGGAACAGAACATAGTAATAGTTCAAAAAAAGGGCAGAGTGGTTATTGTGGACTCAAAATAATCATGTAACTATTTGTGTGGAAATTCCCTAAACTTATTTGTTTAACACTATAAAAGCTGTGCTGATTTTTTGCGCGGGGACTCTTAGAATCACTGGTTACCCGGTGTGTGGGGGACCAAGCTTAAGCTTGCAAATAAACGACTCTTTTGCTGTTCGCATTGGTCATGGTCTCCGGTGATCTTTGGGTGTCCCAAGTCCAAACAACATTTCTGGGGGCTCATCTGGAACCTGCCTCATAGGACCCTCTAGATGCCCACCACAGAATCCCAAAAAACCCAGCTCTTGAGACAAGGCAGTGCCTTTCTGTATATTCGGTTGCCAGCAGGTTCTGTATCTCTAATTCTGGTTTCCCAAGGGGTCTATTCTCTGGTTGGCAAAGTGTCTTGGTAGACACGCTATAAGACTGCCAATGGGGTCTGTGAGTAAGACGTCCCCAGACCCCTCTGGGTAGATTGCTGTTTAGGACGGACATTTTTGGGAAACTCTAAGTCTGGCACTTTTTGGTTGGCAATTTACAAAGCTGCAGTGTCCCTTTGTAAGTTGTGTCTTTGTGTTGAGTGTTTTGTTTGTCATTTGGGGTTTATCTTAACCTTAGGCCTAGGCCCAGGGAGGTCGGCGTATGGGGGAGATTCTGCCAGTCTGAGGGGATGGCTCTAGGGACTGATTTCCCTAGCCCCAAAATGACTTGGATTTCTCTTCCTCCTTGGAAGGCCCCTGGGTCTACAAATATTGATGAGATGTCACCCCATTCACTGAGAACTGATTGTTCTCTGTTGTATGTTTCTGGAGATAGGGAAGTTCTGGTTGAGAGTGGTAGGCTCACTCAGCAGATTCTGGATTCAGCTTGCTGAGTGAGAACGGCACAGAGGTCTGGTAGGGATAAACTCAGCCTTTGGTTATTGCCTTCTCTAGTTCTGTTTTAGAATTTATACTAGTTTTAAATGTGGGTTTTTGGTTTTAGTGTTTTTGTTATTTACTTGAAAATCTCTGGTGAAATAAAAGTTCCAGCCTTCAGCTGAGCTCAGTCACATAGAAGGATATGTTCCTGTTTTGACTTTTCTGCTATTCCAGACAATGGAAAGTGCTATTGTTTAAAATTGGATAAAAGTGGATGAACAAGTTTACACACCCTACAACAATGCAGTAAGGTTCCCTTCTGTCCACATCCTCTCTGGCATCTGTTGTTATTAGAGTTCTTGATTATAGACATACTTACTGGGGTGAGGTGGTATCTCAATGTTGTTTTGATTTGCATTTTTTTTATGGCTAGGGAGGTTGAGCATTTCTTCATGTGTCTTTTGGCCATCTTTCTTTCCTCTTCAGAGAAGTTTCTCTTTAAGTCTTTAGCACAATTGTTTATTGGGCAGTTGTTTCTTTGAAGATTTGTTGTTGAGGAATTTAATTTTTACAGTTCAAGGTATATTTAAGATATGAGATCCTTGTCTGTTTTAAGGCTAGTGAAGATCTTCTCCCAATACGTGGGCTTTCTATTGATCTTGCTAGCTATGTTCTTTTCCATACAGAAGTTCTGCAATTTCATGCAATCCAATTTGTCCAACCTTTCTTTGATTTGTTGTGTTTCTGGGACTCTATTAAGAAAATTTCGGCCTGTGCCAAGGAGACCTAGGGTTTCTCCTACTCAATCCTGTAATGATGTCAGAGTTTCTGCTTTGACTCCGAGGTCTTTGATCCATTTGGAGTTGTTTCTGGTGCAGGGTGATATATAAGGATCTAGCTTTAGTTTTCTACAAGTAGTTAACCAAATTTTGCATCACCATTTACTGAAAAGACTCTCTTTCTTCCATTCTATTTTTTTAGCTCCCTCATCAAAAATTAGATGGCTATAGGTCTGTGAGTTCATTTCTGGGTTTTTGGTTCAATTCCATTGGTCCTGAGGTCTGTTCTTGTGTCAGTACCAATCTGTTTTGATTACTATGGCTTTGTAGTAGAGTTTGGAACTTGGTATTGTTATTCCTCCAGCACTGTTCTTTCTGTTGAGAATTGTTTTAGCTATTCAGGGTCTTTTATTGTTCCATTTGAATTTTTTGATTGCCTCTTCTATTTCCTTGAAGACTGAGGTTGGAATTTTGATAGGTATCGCATTGAATTTGTAGATAGCTTTGGGAAGTATTGCCATTTTCACAATGTTGATCTGTCCAATCCAGGAACGTGGGAGTTTTTACCACTTTCTTAGTTCTCTTTTGAATTCCTTTTTCAGGTTTTTAAAGTTTTCGTCATCGAGGTCCTTCACTTCTTTGGTTTAGTTAATTCCTAGGTATTTTATTTTTTGTGGAGCTATTACAAATGGAGTTGCTTTCCTAATTTCAGCCACACTTTTCTCACTGTTGGAATAGAGAAAAGCCATTGATTTTTGAGGGTTAATTTTATACCCTGCTACTTTGCCAAAGTTTTGAATCAGCTTGAGCTCCCCTATGACCCAGCAATACCACTTTTGGGCATTTACTCAAATGTTCACAAACAAGACCACACTAAAGCTACCAGCGTAACTACGTTTACTGCAGCTTTATTTACCATGGCTAAGATATGGAACCAACCCAGATGCCCCTCAGTAGATGAATGGATCAAGAAAATGTGGTATATACAAACAATGGATTTCTAAGCCTCCATCAGAAAGAATGACATTGCCCCATTTGTTAGGAAAGACTTGGAAAAAATTTTAAGTGAAGTAAGCCAGGCCCAAAGGAACATAGGTTCCATGGTTTCCCTTATTTGCACTAACTAGTATATGTTTGTGTCAAGCAGAAAAGTCAGATAATTTGAATACATATTCAAATGTATTTTTCTTTCATGTGATTGTTTCTAACACATTTATAAGATTATTTCTTTGGTGCTTTGTATGTCCCTCCCCCACAGTATAACCCCTGCTTTCACTGTATTTGATGTCGGTATAATTTGATGTCGGGAAGGGAAAAAACAAACCATTTAAATAGGGATACAGGTGGACCTATTTCAACAATGAGATATACAATTCGTTATGTCAAAAACGACCTTTACACCTTGGGTGGTGAAGGGGAGATGGGGAGGAGGATTGGGTGGGGGCCAGGGAGAGGATGGGAAGGGATGGGAAAGGGAGTCAAAGAAGGAGGCTACAATGCTTGATAAGTAATATACTCATTATCTTGCCCATGTAATTTTAACCCCTCTGTAGAATACTTTCTACATTAAAAATAACATTAAGAAGAAAAAAATAAAAATAAAATTCAGGACAGTTTATTTTCAGGTGACCATCCCCCCCCCCCAGCCTTACTCCAACAGAAGTGAGTCAAAAGATCAATTGATGAAATGACTTGCTAAATAATCAATCCATGAGAAAATGAAGCTGCAAAAAATTACCTAGTTCAAAAGAAATATTGTCTTAACTTTTTGTTTGAAGACTTTAGAAAATGTATGTACAACTGATTTTGATTTTTGGGTGCTTAAAGATCTGGGTGTGTTTTGTATGTGTTTGTGATCATATTCATGATAGAAATTGTCAGCATGATGTAACAATTGGGTGAAATTAAGTTTAAAATTCAAAAGGTTATGAGGTTTGGACATTACCAAAACATTTTTAAGGCATTTTCACATGGTTTTAAATAGCTTTTTAAGGATACTTTAACTTGAAAAATAGGAAATCTGGTATTTTAGAATGTATAAGGCTGTTTATACTGTAATCAAGATATCTGGCTTAACAAAAAAGAGAAACATAGAAGCTAACAAAAAACCTATTTTAGACGTAAACAGTGAACAGGCAGAAGTGCAGTTTAGCTCGTAAAGCATGGCGGAACAGGCCATGGGAGGAGTCCTCCCATGGTGAAAGAGGGCAAACTGGCCCAATAGCAGTTCATCTAACCCTAAAGAGTCGGATTGTGTGAGTGCTTATTCCACAGGAAGGGCCAAGTGGCCCATCTTTATTCTGTCCCATTTCCCTTCACATAGACACTGGAAACATGATGGTAAAATTGAATGATGTAAAGATCTGATTAGCATTGCTAAAACTGCCCCTTGGATGTGTTAAAATTAAAATTAAGAAGGCCTTAAAAAGAGAGTTACAATTTTATTTGTATAATGTGATTTGCTCTCAATGATATTCTGTCATTGTGTATTTTTTTTTTTAAGGCATAAAGGTGTTAAGTCTAGCTTCTTGGTACAGTGATGGTGATTGTAATTTTTGCATTAAGAAAAAAAGTTATTTGAGTTTAAAATTTTCCATGTGTATCTGTTTTAAAACAAGCAGCCGAGAGGAAATTGGTGACACACTTAGCCTTGAAAGTTAAAGGGATTTTTCAAAATGCAACTAAAAACTAAAGTATAAAATATTAAAACAGAAATTAATAGGAGGCTTATAAATTAGAATGGGTTTCTATATATAAAGTTCAAAAGTATAATTGTTCTAAACATTTGCCTCAAAATACAAAAAGGAAAAATTAGGATTACCAAAATAATTGCTTAATTCCTATTTCAGTTTGCTCTCATAGTTTTTTTGTAACAGTTCTCATCAGGCCCACAAAAAGGAGTAAGGATTCTTGTCAGTTTGTCAGATGTAACTTTTGCTCTTAATATGTTTCATGTAAGAATATGCTTAAAACTACTTCTATGTTGACCACCTTGTTGCTTTTAATTGTAGTAATGTGGCCTTTTATGAGACTCATTGATCTATAACTGGTTTGAATCCAGCCCGGGCAGAAAATGGTCTGTGTGAGACTGTCACCCCTACTCAGTCACCAGAAGGCTGAAAGAGCAAGCCGACCTGCTTTAGGATTCAATGTGACAGAGTGCTAGCCTTGAGCTGTAGAGCTGAGGGACAGCAGTCAGGCCCCAAGTTCAAGTCCAGCAACCAACTAAGGGAAATGCCAATGAGGCATTTTTCCCCATGTGGGAAAAATACACTCCTTGTATGAAAGCAATGGACGTGCATCCAGAGACCGTAAGCCAATTCTTGGATTGAAGAAATAATGTCAGATCCTAGAGTCATTTGTGTGTGGCCCTTCAAAAATTGGTCAAAGCCATGAGGTCATGGAAAGATAGTTTGTAAGCATGCCTAATGTCTATGACTATCTACCTTGTAAGGGACAGAAACTTGTCAGACATCTGTGATAGTACTAAAAGGGTAAGTTTGTAAAATGTGGAGGATAGTTTAGATCCCAACCCCTGTATGTGCCAAAAGCTCTAATTGGCAGTAACTTTTGAGCTGACACCAGCTACATGAAATTCATCTGTCAGCAAAGTTTTATACCTTGAGTTTTTTTTTTTTTCTATTGATATCTGTCTGAAGGCCTGCATAGGAAACTCAGACATTGTTAGGATTACAAGAGATCACATTCGTAAGCCATCCTGGAAGATCCTTTTTCAATGCAGAAGGCTAAATAAGCAGCACTGCTGTAGCCAGAAAAAAGGTCTGTGCATTTGTCAAAAGTTAAAATGTTGTTCTTTATGACATCGAATCCTGGTAACCTCTTTGTAAAATAGGCTAAGATTATATGTTCCTGGTTAGGTAGGATCAACACCCCTGAGTCAGTTTGAAGAAGTGACAGAAGATGAATCTTCGCCCATTATCGCCATTTAAGAACAAGGGACCAGAGTATCTTTTTTTAAAATGTGACAAAATAGACAGAATAGAGAGAAGGAAAAGGCATGGGAAATAATAGTACAGGCCTGAGCCCTCTATATCTGCTTAGAAAATCCTAATCTTATTAAATGTATGATCTAGTTTAAAAAATTGTCATCTTGGTTAATTGTCCTGGGCTACTGTGTAAATAGTCTTAAAAAACTAGTTGGGTCATAGCCTGCCAAGCCTATGCAATGAATCCTTAACCAGTCATTGTAAGAATTTGCAGCCCAGAACCAGGTGTGAAAGTTCCTTGAAGCCACAGAGAGTCCCTGCTGCTGCTGCTGCTGCACACACTAATGAGTAAAGTTCAAGGACAACTTGACAGTCACCTGGAGGAAATCTACATCATCACTCAGACCATCTCCACCCTGGTAAAACTAGACTGAACTCCTGACTGATTCCATCACCTGAGAATGCTTCCTGGTTGAAAGCTGCTAAAACTAAGATCTTGTGGGACATTCTTTTGGTGATATCCAGTAACATCTTTACTCCCACAGTGGATATTTGGGGCAAGGATATCACTGCCCTACCTTAGGCACTTCAGGGTCACAACCTAGTTTGGCTCTGGTATGGTAATTATTTGCTTCCTCCTGTGTGTATTTTAAAGATAAAGGAGAGAATTTTTTTTAAATCAAGGGAGGTAAGAGGAGGAATGAGACCCAACCCTAATCTTAGCCTTAAAATCTTGCAAGCTATTCATCCCACTGGTGCCTTGAGGCTTTCTGAGATAATTTGATTCCACAAATCAAAGGAAAAATGTGCGGTTTTAAACTCTAGCCACAAAGGAGCTCAAGGAATTGTAAATAATAGGAGTGTAGTAAAGAAAGCCTTAGGAAGGAATTGGGAAAAAATGGTATCCTCTAGATAAGAAAGGATTTAAAAAGTAAGGATTGTCTTAAAATGTTTGTAAAGAAGACAAACCTCAGAAAGTTTAAGTATGTAGCAAATGGTATGAGTATGTCTTAAAGTTGGAGCTTATGAATACAGCTGGTATAAAGGTAAGTTAGCTGTGGTATATTGAGTCAGGATTGCTGGAAGAAAATATAAAGACCTTTGGTACTGTTAATTTTTGTTACTCACAAATGGACCTTGTAGACCATGTAGATCAGCACAGTCCCTCTATTAGTTCTGAGATCCCAATACCAAACTGTAAATATAGAAGATTGTACCAATTATGGGACCATGATTGGTCCCTGATGCTCTAGAAGAGGGGAGAATGAAAAGCCACAGTAACTCCAACTTGAGATTTCCCACCATCTTGTGCTAGGCTGCCCTCAGAGTAACCCCAAGATAGAGAAAAAAACACAGGTTGCCACCAACCCTGCCCAACCTTATGAAAGCAGAACAGTTGCCCAAGTGTTCCAGGAACAGAACATACCAATAGTTCAGAAAAATTGCAATGTGGTTAGGGTGGACTCAAACCAATCATGTAACTGCTTGTGTGGAAGTTCCCTAAACTTGTTTGTTCAATACTATTAAAGCTGTGCTGATTTTGTGCTTGGGGATTCTTAGCGTCACCGGTTACCCGATGTGCAAAGGACCAAGCTTGAGCTTGCAATATACGACTCTTTTACTGTTTGCATTGATCATGGTCTCTGGTGGCCTTTTGGGGATTCCAAGTCCATACAATAGGGCTTGATACAAAATGTCTCATCCCAGGGAATTAAATGATGGCATTTATAGTTAAAATGATTTATTGTCATTATTAACATTGAACACATGCTGAGGTTTTTATTTATACCTCTCTTTCTCCCTCCCATTCTTTCTTCCACCATTTCTTTCTTTTCTTTTTTTTTCCTTCCTCCCTCCCTCCCTTCCTTCCTTCCCTCCTTCCTTCCTTCCTTCCTTCCTTCCTTCCTTCCTTCCTTCCTTCCTTCCTTCCTTCCTTCCTTCCTTCCTTCCTTCCTTCCTTCTTTCCTTCTTTCTTTCCTTCCTTCCTTGCTTACTTCCTTCCTTCCCTTCTCTCCTCCTCCTTCTCTACTCTCTTTTCTTTCTTTCCTATATTTTCTTCCTTTTTTCCTCTTTTAGGAAGTGAGTATGAATTTAGGTATTTTGTTGTTTGAACAAGTATTCTACCATTAGAACAATCTTTTTTCAATTTAGTTATTTGCTCATAGGTTATCAATTTTGCTGAGGGCTGAACAGAGTCCAAGTTCTTCACCTCTGTCTGCCAAGTAACTCGATCACAAATGCATTGCAGCATGCCAGGCTTAGGATGATATGAGAATCTTATTACGTTCCTTGCACACTGGTTCTGAACTGTGATCTTCTCAAATTCTAGTTAGTGATATGAGCTCCAATAGCCTGCCCTCAGTATCGATTGTCTAAATGAATGATTGAAGGCAATTTCATTTTAATCTTTTTTTTTGCCAGTCCAGGGGCTGTTTTAATTTTATTTCTAGACAATTTTTGTGCACATTAGCTTTAAAATGTTGCTTTACTGCCTTTTTTCCCTTTTTACTTTTCTTGGTCATGGGGCTTGAACCCCAGAGTCCTTACATTTTCCACCTTACCTTACAAATAAGGAAAGAGCCAAATTCAGTTTGTTGGTATAAAGTCACAAATTGTTTCCTGCAGAAATAAAAATAAATTTCACCTCCTGGCTCTAAGATCTATGTCTTTTTAAGATAACTACAGATAAGTAAGTGGTATTATGTAAATTGTGTCATGTGTTTACAGCTGTATTGAAGAACATACTCTTAATATATCATTGGAAAACAGGGTTATTGAATAGTATCTCTATGAGAATGTTATTTGAACTAATCACACTAAGTTGAAAACTACATCTTAGTCCATCAAAATGTGGAAATTAACGATATTAATTATGAGAAAATAATACCACCAAGAAAAGTGAGTATGCATTAGAAAGATTGTAGGAATAACATTAGAGTTTTTACTGTTTCTACCTGCTTAATGTGGTTCTATTTCTTGATATTGAAACTCTCCTCTTGTTATTCTTACTGTATGTTATCCAACGCTGTGTATTGCCATGTATTCAATGTGGGAAATCTAGCTTCAAAAATGTGTAAAGTTTTTTTCCTTTTCAATCACAACATTGTAATTATCAGGGTACACTGTGGTCATTATCATTTCCACCAAAATTATTACTGACATCATAAGTGCTAAATATTGAAAGTCTGATCTGTATCTATGATTTTGCAATCATTTGTCTGTCGATTAACAGTTTTAATGTTACCACCGTGCATGCATCCATTTTAAAATTTAGAACAAATAAAGAAATAAAAAAACTTAACCGTAACAGGTAGCTTGACTATATGCTTATAACAAATTGTAGAATATATTTTTGAAGTATTGCAAATTCTTAACCAGTATGGATTAACTTCCTCTCTCCCCACCACTACACACAAATATTTAAGAGTTTGAACAAAATTATTTCAAGGAATATACTGTAAATTCTACTACAATATTATGGGTATTTCAAAAATTCCCTTGAAAATAATAAACTCTACATTCTATTTAAATATTAGTTATTTTATTCTAGGAAACTTTAGGGAAAATAGACTGCATATCTTTGAAATTAAAAACGGTCAAAAATAGTAGCATAAAGTTTTATAGGGAGTCTGTCTTCAGAAATTATATATATATATATATATATATATATATATATATATATATATATATATATATATAATGTGTAGAAAGACATACATTTTTGGAGATTGTCATCAGAAATATATACATACATCTAAATATTTGTGTAGAACGATGTTCATTATAGTGAAACAAAAATCTTAAGACATAATTAAAATTAAATAAATACATCAAACGAAGTGCCAGTGACTTAAGCTATTCGAGCTATTCTGTGTAATTAGATCTTAGAATTGTGTTTGAAACTAGCCTAGACAGAAAAGTATTTGTTAGATTCTTATCTCCAATTAACCACTAAAAACATTAATTAGCTCTGTGCCTCAAGTTGTATAGTGCTGGCTTTGAGCATAAAATGGCTTAGAGACAATGCTCAGGCCTTGCAAACAATCACAACAAAACATATCACAATAATTTCACATTAATTTCACAAAAGTATTTTTAACTGCTGTGAACATTTCTTAGAAACATGAATACATGCCCCTGAAAAATGTTAAGTAAAAATTATAGAATATTTAATCTATGTTAAAGACATGACTATTTAGATTGAGATATCTAGGAAATGATTAGAAATTAAGAATAATGATAATATATTTGGATTGGTCTTTTATTCTACTTTATGATAGTAATAAAATGATATTTGTAATGATTATATAAAATTACTCTTGTTTTGTATTTGAATTATAATAAGTGATAAACATTTTTAAATGATTTCCATAGGAAAGGATCATTTCCTCAATGGTATCAATTTTTTTGTAATTTCAAAAAATTAAGAAAATTATTCCAAGGCTGGTTTGCTCTAAGATTATATTTGTTTTCGTGTTCTATTTTTCATATATTCATAGAAATTAAAACTCAAAAAAAATCAATGGATGTTGGCATTCAGGAACATCTTCATAGATACTAACATTGGAGTTGCTTAAGTGGAATTGTTTTATTTCATTTGTTATTTTCACAAATAAATCAACATGAATGTGTATTTTGTTTCTTTTCACTGCTGTTGGCTCTTATCTTGAGAAAACATTTTTCCTAGCAAAGGAGAGAAAAGCATTTGGATTGAGCATGTAGCATATAGGTTTCATAAAATGCAGATGCATAGATTTGGGTCTTTTGTCATTTGCTAAAAGTTTATTCCAGAAAAGGTTATCAATTATTTATAAGTGGTGCATAATTCCTAGATATTCTAGTTATCACATACACTTTTGGATTGAGTTATCTCTGCATAAACTCAAAAAAACGGACCAAAAAAACTCAAAATAAACAGAAATCATATCTTCATTTTAAAAGGTATAGTTTACAAAGAATTTTTAGCCAATACCGAAAACATCTTTTCAGGTATTCTACAATTTGTTTGAAGTATTTTTAGCAATTTTTTTTGCTGACATGATATTCACATGCAATATATTATCTCCTTTTATTGTAGGCATTTTAGTGCTTTGGAAGTGAATTGTACACTCATAGGTTTTCCAAGCTTAACTTTCACAAACTTGCATTTCTTCAAATAGAAATGCTGTAAATTTTAGAACAGACATTAAAATAGATATAAAATTCAGTTACAAGAATTTGTCCAGCATAAATCCTCTATAGTGAGTCTTTTCAAATTTGTTTTGGGGGATTATTTCCAGGGTCTCACACATAATATTCAAGTGCACTGTCAATGAACTACATTCCCTGTCCAAACATTTTTTTTTTACTTCTCTTTAATATATACATAGAAGTGTAATGTCTGAATAATATACAATTCTCTTTAACCTTATGAAGACTTGAAAACTTGCTTGCTAAAATGATTGCAGTATTATACAAATCATTGTGCTATGTGGAGTATATCAATTTCTCCACAAATGCATTACTATATTTTGTGTTATCTTTTTATATTTATGGTCATACTAGTGAGTTTTCTTTTTCTTTTTTCTTAGATACTAAAGAGGAGCTTATATCATATGCTCCTCCTATTAACTACCAATTTACATACGTTCTTTAAGAAATATCCTGTTCAGGAAAAATTTTATATAGAATTAAAAGAAATGAATGTGCTTAAGACTCAGGATCATTGTAGCATTAACATTGCAGCATTAACAAATATGTGTCCTCTATCTGTTGGATATGTTTTCATTACTTCCATAGAATTATGAAAAGTTATTATTTGATACTAACCTGTTAATTCTTGATTGTCTTTAGTCTCTAATGCTTTACATGTCAAATTTTTAGAAACCTTTACTGATCCAATGTCATGAATTTGTACATTTATGTTTTATAGGTTTTTACATCTCACATTTAGTTTGATAATCATTTTTTATTTTAAATTTTTGTATAAGGTTTGAGGTAGTAGTCTAAGATCATTTTAAATCTACCGAGGCAATAGTGCCAATTCATCCATTTAAGATTCTATTTTTATTTCATAAAGTCATGGCATCCTCTTCAAAATCTATTGACAATAAAACTAAGAATTTATTTTTGATAAATCTGTTACATTCTTCTATGTGTCTGTTCTTTCACTACTAAACATGGTAATAAGTTTCAAATCTAGTATGAAAGCTCAAGCTACACCATTTTACACAATTGTTCTGACTGACCTGTATTCCTTGAATTTACATACGAGTTTATTGAACAGGTGGACCAATATTCTACAGAGATATTTAGATGTTTGATAGTCACTCATATTTTGCACCTTGTGAAAACACAAGACCCCAGATATTATATATAGAAAAATGTCTTTAGAGAATGCTTGAAGCAATCTAAAATTAATTTAGGAATGAGTTAAGATTTAGTTAACACTATAGCATAATAAAGTTGAATGATAACGACTTGAGCTGTACTACAGAGGAGAGTGAGAGGGGATATAATGATGGACCACCCAGGAGCTGTATGTCATTGTTATTGTGTTTCAAAAACAGAAAGACTTCAGAGAAGAGAAACACGAAAATAATCAAAGTGTCCTTAATCAAGTTTTTTTTTAATCCACCTAATAGTGTGGACTGAGAGTCAGAGAAGATGGGAAAAATAAAATAGAAAATAAAGCATTGTATAGACCTCTTATAATGTAAATAAATTGTAATAGGAATATGATCACTAATTTCCAAAGAAATAATGGAAACAATAGGTAAACTCAAAAGGCAAAAAGAATGAAGAGAGACAAGAAGCAAAGTAAAACCTTTATCAATAACAAACACAAGAATTTGGAAGTGAAAAAGCAGTGGAAATATTCTAAAAAACAATAAAATAATAATAAAAATTGCTATCATGTATAGAATATGGATCACATTTTATCATATATAATTTTGAAAAAAACATACTAAGAATGAAAATTTAAAAGTCATAATTTTAAACAATATTTACATTATAACTAGTCAGTATAGTTCAGTGGTAAAAACTTGGCCCAGCATATGTAAATCAGTCGAGTGATCACCCAAGCATTACAAAGTACACACAAAGCAAACACACACACACAAACCACATAAACACACACACACACACAACACATACACACATTTGGAATATTGATATTATCATATTAACAGAATAAATTATCACAAATAGTAAAAGTAGGTTAATATTGCTTGTACTATTTTAAATTAAGTAGAAATAAAATAGTCACAATATACTTGGATTCTTATAGATTAAGTATATTGAAAATTAAGAAATAGAAGACATGAGAACCTTTGCAAAGAGTTTTATACAATAAACATTTTAAAACATGTATCCTTTTATTTTTACAAAAGATTGATGTTATTGGAGTTTTAACTCAAGATTTAGAATTTGATAACCAGGTGCTCTATATTGCACTAGGGATGGCTATATCTCTATTCATTTCACTCTGGATATTTTTTGGGGGGGTCCTGTCGGGGGCCTGAACTCATGGCTTTTGCGCTGTCCCTCAGCTCTTCAGCTCAAGGCTACTGTTCTACCACTTGAGCCACAGTGCCATTTCAGCTTCTTTCTTTTTTCTTATGTGGTGCTGAGGAATCGATCCCAGGGCTTCATGCATGCAAGGCAAGAACTCTACCACTGAGCCACCTTCCCAGCCCCACTCTGGATATTTTTGTACTAAGGTCTCATAGTTTCTCAGGCTCTCCCTATTTACAAACCCTACTTGCAGTTCCTACCATAGCTAGAAAATGGAAGCCACAAATCACCCTGCCCAGATTAAACTTTTTTTTAAATTCAAGTACAAATATTTACAAAAAAAAGTGAACAGGTAATGAAGCCTTTCTTAATGAAGTTTGTGCTTCTTGAAAATACAGTAAGTATTTGTTAACTGGAAAAATATGTTTAGAACTTTAAAAAAATAAATTTATTTAAATTCACCAACCATATAAAAATTAAGAAAATAATCTTACAAATTCACATGTTAAGTATTTTTAAAACAAAATATACGTATCTGAATAATTTACATGTGTAAAATTCATGCAAAATTAAATTAACTAATCCTACAGCTCTGAAAAAAGAATTACCCCCCCAAAATACAAAAGAAAACAATTAAGTTCAAAATTTGAAATTTAGAAAATAAAGTGAAGTGTACTCTTTAGTTGACTTAAGTAATTGTAAACCCACCGTATATCAATTTTATAATAAAAAATGCATGAACAAAGAAAGCAAAAGTAGTTGTTTGAGTGTACAAAAAAAAAATCGATGGAAGGGATAACAATGTTCTTACCGTAAAAAATGTACTCATTACCTTACTTATGTAACTGTAACCCCTCTGTACATTACATTTCCAATGAAATTAAGTTGAAATAAAAAATAAACCAAATAATATACCAATTAAGAATTCTTAGAAGCCATCAGTTAAAAACCTTGTAAAAAACTGCCCCAAGTACCCGAGGAATATACATTGTTGATACTATTTGAATACTTAAACTTCATCAGAGAAGCCAAAAGTTTAAAAACTGTTACAAAGTAAAGTAAAAATTCAGAATATACTACTATAATAATCATTAGATGAATTTTTACTGGTAGTCAAATATGTAAGGAATGAGGCAATTTTGCCATTTGTTTTCACTTAATACGTGAGAAAGAATTTTCTAGGTCTTTTAAAATATATCATAAGTTAATGAAGATACTATTCTTTCACATCATATGATAATCAGATAAAGATTATATTAGAGCAAAGAACAGATTGTAATACGTTTTTGGATGTTAATATATATACCTATTTTGGTTGTGGGAAATTATGGGAATTTCAACTTGGGGTATTGTTCTTGCTAGGCTGGTGTCCTATCAGTGGTTAATTTTAGGATAGGGGTTCCCTTTCCACAAGACATGCACCTGATCTGACTTTTAGCCTTCCCATCATCAATGGCATTAGAGTTGCACACCAAATTTCTAGATTCCTACCTTGGCTGGCTTTGATCCTGCAATCCTTCTAATCTTAGTCTCTAGATAGTGCAAGATGGTGGAAATGATCCAATGCACCCAGCTATAGATTGAGAAGGAAGTCCACTAAAATTTGGCTTGGTTTCTGTTCTCAAGCTTCCTAAGTAGTTAAGAGTATGGACTGGAGCCCTTGCTGCCAAGCAGTAATAGTATTTTTAAAGCAATTAGACATAATATGACTTAGGCTTGTGATTACCTCAGGAAGGAATAAAAGAGCAATGAAGCATAGAGGACAAGAAGAATTTATCTAGCTACTCAGAGACTGAATCAGCTTAGCTAGCTACTCAGGAGGCTGAGATCTGAAGACCACTGTTCAAAATGGTAGACATTATCCTTGAGCACAGAAGCTTAGGGATAGTGTCCAGGCACTATCAAGCCTCAGGAATGATGAATCCATGCATGAGCACATGCACATGCACGTGTGTGTACAGGCACGTGTAAACACACACACACACACACACACACACACACACACACACAAATGAGTATTTCAATACAGAGTTCTTTATATTTTTACCTTGCTGACCTTTCCCTGTATTAGTTCACCAATTGACAAAATCAGATAAGCACCTATTTACATACAACTCATCGTGTTTCTCTAAAGTCTACTCTCTTTTTGGAAGCCTGATTTTATTTGAACCAAAAGTAATTTATGCAGGAGGTCAATTCATCTCCCTCAACTCTAGTGATAGGAGATTGTTTAGGTTCTTCCTAGCAATATGATTTTGTGAAATCCTGCATCAAGCAGCATATTTCTTTCACAACAAGGGAAGCCTCTATCAAACAATTAGTAATAGGTTTTTCTCCTCCTGGCAAGCATCTGTAGTTTTATTATCTTCATATAATTCATGATCTGTCTGTGTATGCCAAAGACGGCTGTGAAAATAAAAAGACCCTTTTCAGCGCTTAGCATTCATACACCATTCATAGATATGAAGATGTTTAAATATTACTTAAATTGCTTTGGACTAAATAATGCTCACCTTGACTATCTTGAGAAAGAAGAATTGGTTTCGCAGCACTTTAGGTAAGAACATGAGTGAAAGAAAAGGAAAAGTGAGGAATAAGTCAACACATACATTCAAATGAAACAAAACAACCCAAGAAAACACAAATTAATTCAGTATTCAAGAACTGCAAGAAATGCAACGATTTTTTAAAAATCAGGTGTGATAAGATTATGAAAATCCTGACTATATGGGAGTCTACTGTTTTGAGGCTAGTGGATAAAGCCCAGACTGGACACCTGTTATTCTAATTTCCAGGAAGAATAACATCAAATGGACAGCGCTCATGATCATACACAAGTAGGAAGTCAGATTCTATGTGAAAATTAATCAGGATAACTTAGGGCTGGGGCCATGTGGCACTGTGGCTCAAGTGGTAGAGCGCTAGCCTTGAGCTGAAGAACTGAGGGACAGAGCCCAGACACAGAGTTGAAGCCCCACTACCGGACCCCCCCCCCAAAAAAAAAATAAAGGTGATGGCTTTTCAAGTACTTACATATCAACTGAGTTACCTTTGTTGAGCTAATGGATTCAATATAAGACTCGCTTAAGAGCTACTTCTAAACTTCTGCAGCTTAAAATTTCCCAAATGAGGTCTTACTGTCACAAATGTCTACCTGACCCTTTACCTTTCTTCCATGTAGGAATAAACCAACCAGATATTTTACTCTGACAGCATAGATTGTCTTAATGGAACAAAACTAAAATGTTACAAGGGATCATAGAGAGATGAACAGTTCAGACAGAACTGTTCAGACTAGAAGGTATTTCATCAAAATGTAATTGTTTATTATACCTACCATTTAAAAAGTAGCTAAAGTCAAGAAGATGAAATAATTGTTCATATGCATGATTACCTAGTGTCCTGGCCTGCCTACCATCCAACAAGGCAGGAACACACACTACTGACTTTCTATCACCAAATATTTCCATAGCTCCGGGAGAAGTTAATATGTTTCACCTTGATATTAGGACTTAAACTGGTAATGTTTAATCACAGTATTTCCTCTTGCCTCTAGGGTGTACATCCACAAATGGTAAAGCATTAGGGCTAACTCTACCAAACACTGAGGTAGAGTTAATGAAATAATACTTTAAAACAGAGTTGCTTTTGATACCCTAACCATAACAGAACAATGCAAAACATTTTCTTATATTATATATAGTTATACATTTATATTTATACGTGCTGATTTTATATTTCACACAGTGAATATTACTAAATTTAATTGATAATTTCACAAATAAATTGATATTTATGCCAATAAATGCCCCGGCCTGCAGGGTTGGTCAACAAGGGCTCAAAGAGGAACTGACCTGAATGAGAGACAAACCAGACATGAGGAAGGAGACCAAGACAGGGTTCTGATCAAGGTCTCAAACTTTATTTTTTACGGAGCAGTATATATAGCACCCTGAGCAGGGTAATTAGCATCAACAGGTCAATAGGGTTGCTAAGCACCAAAACTGCAAAGTATATCTTGCAAAAGGTCATAGGTGGGGAATCCTCAGAAGGTGCCAAACTATGTTGTCAAACAGGACATCGGTAAATTGTAAGGCTTAATGGTTCTTATGGAAAGAGGTGGCACCAAGCAATGCTGTCAAACAGGGTATCAATAGGCTCCAAGGCTTAACAGCCCTTATCGAAGGTAGTAGCTGTGTTTTCTTAGCAAACAGCACTTGGTTGAAGGTAGTAGCTGTATTTTCTAGCAAACAGCACTTGGTTCCAAGCAAATAAATAGATTGAAATATAAATAAATAGGCTTAGAATATATATATTAGGATATAAAAACTATCAATGCAGTGTCTTTGGTATAAACGTGTGATACGTTCTAAGTGGTCTTGGTCTTTTGAATTCACATGGTAAAAAACATTGTTGTTTTCCTCTAATCTATAAGGGATTTTACTCTGCTACTCTCTTTATTATTTTAACTCGCTGGTCCCAACCTGTTTTTCTCCATATTTCTGAAGCATTCCTACTGATTATACCCAAATTTTGCTGATTTGATGTCTAAAAGGTATTATTCTTCTGCAGTACCCACAGGTCCTAGGATCCCAGGTCCCAGTTATCCGTATCATCAGATAGCAAGGGCAAGACTTTTCACCTAAGCCCATGCAACATGCCAACAAAAGTAATTGAAAACCCATCTCAATTTCTCATTTCCTATAATATTTCAGGGCCCCAATTCCTTAAGACACAGAAAGTAGCGGTAAGCAATTGTGAAGTGCAAGATAACATAAAATGAAAGATATCACAAAATCTGAGAAAAAGTACAGTAATTCAAAATTTCAATTTACAAATGATCAGCCCATATGAGTGAACAAGATCACAAATATCACAAGATTATTTTTAATACCCCTCCTCTAATGATTACTGAAAAATTTCAGTCCAGAGTAAGTAGGCCAAAAAATATTTCCTGGAACAATAGATCCACAATTGGTCTACCAAGGCTAGGTAAACGACTAAGAAGTCAAATATAATTCAATAAAACAATAATTGAGAAGATCATTAGTGCTTCAAAACATTGGTACTTCAGTAAAACATGGTTCTGTAGTATAAACATGTTGTCATTCTCAAACCAATGATAACCTACATTTAATCTCCTGAAAGTATATTACTTTTCAAATAAACTTTTTAAACTCATTCACCAAAATAACATTTGACAAGTACATGATACTTAGTGACATTACAAGTTTTTCATGTGCAGGGAGCAAATTACAATAGAGTGGATTTATTTACCCAGCACTAATGCCAAACAGGTTCAACCATTCATTACAGTGTAGAAATAATACCCCCCACCATTTGTCTTGTTCAGTAGGTTCCTTCCAGAAATGTGTTAAATAGATCAGCCACCCATATTTCAAACCCAAACATTAGTTAATAAAGTAAATTTCATCATATAAGGTACATTTTAAAAAGTCACAAATAGTTGCCTTATCATATGTTGTTTTATGTTTTTCCCTATCTGTCTAACATAGTAAGAAATATGATTTTAAGTCTTGAATATGGGTACTCATCAGAGATGTGACAAACATAAAATCTGTCTTTTATTTCCATCATATTCCTCTATAGTAGTAAATTGTAGTTTTCTTCTTTTTGCAAAACTTGTGGGAAATAGAAAATATTATCCAATGTAAAATATAATAATCGCAAACCATTGAACAAAGCCATTTATAAAAACTGGTAGGAATACATTCTATGCCATTTTTAATCTTTCTTGTTTACTAAAGATTAATCTTCCAAATGGATGAGAATAAAATCATGTCTAGGTGCTTCACGTCTCCAGTCTTGCAAGTTGTTATTGCAGATGAATGAATTATGGCAATATAAGCTGGCATCAGTTTTATTATATGCAGGATTGAAACTCCATGGTATGTATATAAACCTTTCAAAGTATTAACAGACAGTTTAACAGAATGAATATCCGGAAGTTGAAACCATAGAGGAATAATTGTAAAGATATAGAATGAATGAAAAATGGAACAAGGGGCAAGTCAAGTTAGAATACTCAATATACACATGTGATAAAGGAAATACTAAATCTGAAATACATCTTGGAGAAGGAGTTGTTTATGAATGATAGGAGTGACTCTGATCCAGGAGCATTGGACAATTAGATGGACATATTTAATTGTAACACACTTGCACAAGCTTCTGAAATTCAGTTAAAAAACACAACAACAAACAAAAACACACAAAAATCACAACCAAACAGCAATATCTAGAGAGTGTGAATATGACCTCTCAAAATTTTAAATAGTTAATGAAGGGCAGTCTTGGGAAAAGCAATCAAAGCTGTTCAAAAGGGCAGTTTGGGGTAGGGGAGTATTTTGAACAGATTAAAATAGATTGTCTAAGGTTATAAATCACCTATATCTGCTGCAAATATTTTCTGCTGTGAGTTTTCTTTGTCTGAACTGGGTACTCCAGGCCTGAGACACACATGATAGCTTGTGAAGATAGAATGGAATAAAGAAGATCAAAACCCATTACTCCACTGGAGACAAAACAGTCCTCTCTGTTTTCTCTCATCTCTCTTCACTACTCTTTTTTCATATTTTTAAGTCAAGTCATTTTGAATTATATCTTTCCTTCTTTGTTCTGGCAAGTAATTGGTCAAAGTAATTCACTAAATATTATTTGCCATTTTTTTCTATCATGCTGTTTACTTGTCCAAGCAAGTCCATTAAACTTCACCCTTCTATTTGGTTGCCACGAAAACCCAACATGTATGTTAATGAGGACAAACTTTAATGTAAAACTTTGTCTCCAAACACTAGTCCAAGAAGCTGACATCACAAATATTTAGCTATTCGTTTTTCTTTTTTCTTTTACCTTTAAAGTCTTCCTGTGTCTGAAGTGCCCACAAAAAAGTACTCCACCAATTTTTGGTTCAATCACTTCTAAACTCAAAGATATATTTTGCTAACAAGATGCTTAAAGGAAGCTGAAGTATAATCCACTTTTATCTTCTCTCTTACTACTCTCCTTAGATACCATATCAGAAATAGTGAAGTTATTCTTTGTAAAATTATTTCAATAGATTATTTTTCTCTTGGTCTTGCATTTGCTCAACAAGATGCATGAAGAATACCAGACTTAAATCACCTATACCTTGTATGACAGTGTCTCTTACAATGGACAATACTTCTTTGTCCTATTTCGATGTCCTCCTCTTAGCTCTTGCCTGATTTTCAATTTATCACAGCTTCTTGACTTCAAGTCTAGTGAAGCTGAAGAACTATAATGCCGACCCCACTACTACATCTTCATGGTTTCTCTTTTTAAACTCTTTTATTTGGATGTGGAATTTATTTTCATGTCTTCAGTCTCTTCTGAATTGTAGTGAGCCAAATAGGCTCTGTAAAATCACTTTAGGTACCAAAATATTAGCACAATCTATATAAAAAAAGTTTTGGATCCCTCCACTGCTGAAGCCAATATGCTTAGCTAGGGCTTCTAAGAACGCCTTTTCTTAAATTTTCAATTTGCTCAATTTTTTTTCCTTTTTTGGGGAGGTGTTCTGGTCGTGGAGCCTGAACTCTGGGCATGGGCACTGTCACTCAGCTCTTCAGCTCAAGGCTAGTATTCTAGCCACAGCACCACTTACGTTTTTTTTTTCTTTTTACTTATGTGGTGCTGAGGAATCGAACCCAGGGCCTCATGCATGCAAGGCAAGCACTCTTCCACTGAGCCACCTTCCCAGCCCTGCTCAATTCTTTTCTGATCCCAAAACTTTTTGGCTTATGTAATAAGGGAAGTCTTCACTATCTCATGTTAATAAGGATATTATATTTTGTGAGCTACTTAGAAATGTGAAATCATTGGTTTGAAGTATCCAATCTGATGTTTTTCTGTGTTTCAATGCTTCACGTGCAAAGACATTGTGGAGTGTATTGCAAAAAGAAAAGTGTAAAGAAAATACCTTCTTTCATTGTGGAGGGCACTTTCTCCCTAAATATTTTGACCAAAATTATCTTTTTCAGAGAATTACTGTTTGGTAATCAAAGGTCAATTCACAAATTTTGATGTCTTATTTTTTTAAGAACTTTGAATTTAAATTCCATTAGATCTTCTCCCAATCCGTGGGCTTTCTATTGATCTTGCTAGCTATGTCATTTGTCCTGCAGAAGCTCTGCAACTTTATGCAATCCCATTTGTCCAACATTCTTTGATTTGTTGTGTTTCCGGGTATCTATTCAAAAAATTTCGGCCTGAACCAAGGAGACCTAGGGTTTCTCCTATTCCATCCTGTAATGTTTTCAGAGTGTCTGCTTTGACTCTGAGGTCTTTGATCAATTTGGAGTTGATTCTGGTGCAGGGTGATATATAAGGCTCTAGCTTTAGTTTTCTACATGTAGTTAACCAATTTTGCCAGCACCATTTACTGAAGAGGCTGTCTTTCTTCCACTCTATTGTTTTAGCTCCCTTATCGAAGATTAGATGTCTATAGGTCTGTAGGTTCATTTCTGGGTTTTCAATTCTATTCCATTGGTCCTGAGGTCTGTTCTTATGCCAATACCAAGATGTTTTGATTACGATGGCTTTATAGTAGAGTTTGAAATTTGGTAATGATATTCCTCCAGCAGTGTTCTTTCCGTTGAGGAGCCTTTTTGCTATTCGGGGTCTTTTATTGTTCCATATCAATTTTTGGATTGCCTCTTCTATTTCCTTGAAGAATGAGGTTGGAATTTTGATAGGTATTGCGTTGAATTTGTAGATAGCCTTGGGAAGTATTGCCATTTTCACGTTGTTAATCTTTCCTATCCAGGAGCATGGGAGGCTTTGCCATTTTTTTAGTTCTGTGTTGATTTCCTTTTTCAAGATTTTAAAGTTTTCATCATAGAGGTCCTTCACTTCTTTAGTTAAGTTAATTCCTAGGTATTTTATTTTTTGTGGGGCTATTACAAATGGAGTTGCTTTCCTAATTTCAGCCACACTTTTCTCATTGTTGGCAAACAGAAAAGCCATTGATTTTGGGGGGTTAATTTTATAACCTGCTACTTTGCCAAAGTTTTGAATCAGCTTGAGTAATTTGGGAGTGGAGTCTACGGGATTCTTTAAATACAAGATCATGTCATCTGCAAACAGGGAGAGTTTTATTTCTTCTTTCCCTATTTGGATCCCCTTTATGGCTGCATCTTGTCTTATTGCTGCAGCTAGGCATTCTAATACTAGATTGAAAAGAAGTGGAGAGAGTGGGCATCCTTGTCTTGTTCCTGAGTTAAGAGGAAATGGCTTTAGTTTTTCACCATTGAGTATAATGCTGGCTGTAGGTTTGTCATATACAGCCTTTATTGTATTGAGGAATGTTCCATGGATTCCTAATTTTTCCAAAACCTTCATCATGAAAGGGTGTTGGATCTTGTCGAATGCTTTTTCTGCATGTATTGAGATAACCATGTGGTTCTTATTCTTTCTCCTGTTGATAGGATGAATAATATTAATTGATTTGCATATATTGAACCAGCTTTGCATGCCTGAAATGAATCCTGTTTGATCGTGGTGTATGATTTTTTGGATGAATTGTTGAAGTCGATTGGCCAAAATTTTATTGAGAAGTTTTGGGTCAATATTCATCAAAGAAATGGGTCTATAGTTCTCTTTCTTTGATGAGTCCCTGCCTGGTTTTGGGGTGAGGGTTATGATAGCTTCATAGAATGTGTTCGGTAGTGAGCTTTCTCTTTCAATTTCATTGAAGAGTTGGAGGAGTATTGGTGTGAGCTCTACTTTGAAGGCCTTGTAAAATTCCGTTGCAAAACCATCTGGTCCTGGACTTTCCTTAGCTGGGAGGTCTCTTATTGCTGTTTCTATTTCAGTGCTTGATATGGGCCTGTTAAGATTATCTAAAATATACTTGGAACTCAAAAAATTAAACCCCCCAACAACAAATCCTCAAAGAAACAACTGCCCAATAAATAAGTGGGCGAAAGACTTAAAGAGAAACTTCTCTGAAGAAGAAAGAAGGATGGCCAATAGACACATGAAGAAATGTTCAACATCCCTAGCCATAAAAGAAATGCAAATCAAAACAACATTGAGATATCACCTCACCCTTGTTAGAACGGCAAAAATCACGAATTCTAACAACAACAGACGCTGGAGGGGATGTGGACAGAAAGGAACCTTACTTCATTGTTGGTGGGAATGGAAACTTGTTCAACCACTTTGGAAAGCAATATGGAGTTCCTCAAAAGACTCCACATAGAAATCCCCTATGACCCAGCAATCTCACTTTTGGGCATTTACCCAAATGTTTACAAACAAGACCACACTAAAGCTACCAACACGACTATGTTTATTGCAGAACTATTTACTATACTAAGATATGGAACCAACCCAGATGCCCCTCAGTAGATGAATGGATCATGAAAATGTGGTATAGATACACAGTGGAATTCTATGCCTCCATCAGAAAGAATGACATTGCCCCATTTGTTAGGAAATAGAAAAACTTGGAAAAATTATATTAAGTGAAGTAAGCCAGGCCCAAAGAAACATAGGTCCCATGGTTTTCCTTATTTGCAATATATAGTATATGTGAGTCAAGCGGAAAAGGTCAGATAATGTGATGTCAGGAAAATGAACCCTTAGATATGTATTTTAATGTTTTTTCTTTCATGCATGTGTTTCTAACGCATTTATAAGATTATATCTTTGTTGCTTTGTATGTCCCTCCCCCACAGTATAACTCCTGCTTTCACTATATTTGATGTCAGTATAACTTGTGGAGGAGATGGGGAAAAACCAGTTGTTTAAGGATACAGGTGGACCTGTTGCAACAATGAGAAGTACAAGTTGACATGTCCAAAACGAGCTTTACAATGTCGGTGCGGGGGGCGGGGGGGGAAGGAGGGGAAGGAGAAGGATTGGGATTGGGGGGGAGGGGGGAGGCTGGGAAGGTATGTGATAAACCCAAGGAGGAGGCTGCAATGCTTGGTAAGAAATGTACGCATTATCCTGCCCAAGTAATTGTAACCCCTCTGTACAGTATGTTCACAAATTAAATTAAATTAAATTAAAAAAAAAAAACAGAAAAAAAACAAAATACACTGAAGAAAACTATATTAAAAAAATAAAAATAAATTCCATTAGAACCTTGTTTCACACAGTGAGAGTATATTTCCTGGGTAAGGAAAATTCTCAAGGGAACCTACAGTATTTATAGCAAGGCTTTTGAGATTTGTTTGTTTACAGTGAAAAGGAGCCATCTTCACCCACATTGCTCCCTCTCAGCTAAGTCTCCATGGATTTCTTTGCATGAAAGCCTATTTTCCCAGGCAATTTTAAATTTTATTAATAGGCTAAGTTATTAAAAGTTTTGAACAATTAAACTTTACCTGTCATAATTTTTTTGTTTTGAAAATACTGTACAGAGGGGTTACAATTACATGGGCAAGATAATGAGTACATTTCTTATCAAGCATTGTAGCCTCCTCCTTTGTTTCCCCTTCCCATCCTCCCCTTGCCCCCACACCAAATCCTCCCCGCTCCTCTTTCCCCCCCTCCCCGCACCAAAGTGGTAAATTTCGTTTCCTACATAACGACTTGTACATCTCATTGTTGCAATGGGTCCACCTGTATCCCTACTTAAATGATTTGTTTTTCCCCTTCCCCTCCACAAATTATACTGAGATCAATACAGTGAAAGCAGGCGTTATACTGTGGGGGAGGGACATACATAGCAATGAAGAAATAATCTTATAAATGTGTTAGAAACCATCACATGAAAGAATAAAAACATTTGAATACATATCTTAGGGTTCATTTCCCTAACATTACCTTATTTGACCTTTTCTGCTTGACTCAGACATATACTAGATATTGCAAATAAGGGAAACCATGGGACCTAGGTTTCTTTGGGCCTGGCTTACTTTACTTAATATAATTTTTTTTCTTTTTTTAAGTTAATTTTATTTTATTTGTGAACATACTGTACAGAGGGGTTACAATTACATGGGCAGGATAATGCGTACATTTCTTACCAAGCATTGCAGCCTCCTCCTTTGGTTTACCCTTCACATCCCTTCCCAGCCTCCCCCCTCTCCCTCAATCCAATCCTTCTCCTTCCTCCCCCTTCCCCTCTCCCCCCCCCCCCGCACCGACGTTGTAAAGCTCGTTTTGGACATGTCAACTTGTACTTCTCATTGTTGCAACAGGTCCACCTGTTTCCTTAAACAACTGGATTTTCCCCATCTCCTCCACAAGTTATACTGACATCAAATATAGTGAAAGCAGGGGTTATACTGTGGGGGAGGGACATACAAAGCAACTAAGATATAATCTTATAAATGCGTTAGAAACACATGCATGAAAGGAAATACATTAAAATACATATCTAAGGGTTCATTTTCCTGACATCATATTATCTGACCTTTTCCGCTTGACTCATACATATACTAGATATTGCAAATAAGGAAAACCATGGGACCTATGTTTCTTTGGGCCTGGCTTACTTCACTTAATATAATTTTTCCAAGTTTTTCCATTTCCTAACAAATGGGGCAATGTCATTCTTTCTGATGGAGGCATAGAATTCCACTGTGTATCTATACCACATTTTCTTGATCCATTCATCTACTGAGGGGCATCTGGGTTGGTTCCATATCTTAGTATAGTAAATAGTTCTGCAATAAACATAGTCGTGCTGGTAGCTTTAGTGTGGTGTTGTTTGTAAACATTTGGGTAAATGCCCAAAAGTGAGATTGCTGGGTCATAAGGGAGCTCTATGTGGAGTCTTTTGAGGAAATTCCATACTACTTTCCAAAGTGGTTGAACAAGTTTACAACCTGTCATAATTTTTAAAGTCTTTTAAATTCCTTTATCAGAATCGCGAATTCACCAATCCTAATTCCACCTTTACCATCCAAAACAGTTAACATGTTGTTTTGATGATATTGTGTCCATGAAACTATGATTTTCCAGTGACTTTGTTATGTGTATATATGACCATATAAGCTGATGCTGAGCAAAATGGACTCCAAGATATGGAAACAGAGATTTTTATTTGTGATTGTTGTTTTTTAATGTACTATTGATTTCTATTTTCTTTGGGCTTTTCCCCTATGGTTTATTCCCTGCTGTATTTGATTGTATACACATTTAGGTAAACAATTTGTATACACCTTTAGGCAAACCAATGCAATAGCAATTCTCACAAGACAATACGTTTGAAATGTACATTACAACTTTTGAGGTTATTAGGGTGAAGAAAATCTGTGAGAAAAATGAGGGAGGGGGTAACAAGTTTGAAAAGTTATTTATTCACTAATTTACAATTACTGTGACCCCACTGTACATCACTTTGACAATAAAATTAAACTAAAAAAATAAGTTGCATAAAATATACCTTATCTCTATTCTGAAAAAAATACTAAACCTCTGCGAATGTGATGCCCTCCTTGTTCTGGAACGAACACCACAATAAACAGGGTTGCATGAATTTTTCCCATACTGGTATTCTTGAGATCAGAACACTTGCAAATATTATTTATATTTATACTTTTTTAACTATCATAGATATGCAGGATGCTAAGATTGAAAGATTATAGTTCAAAACTCACCCAGGCAGGAAGGTTCGTTAGAGTCTTATCTCCAATACACTTCTCAGAAAAAGCCAGACACAACTGGCACTGAAGTTGAAGTGATAGGGCATGAGCCTTGAGCAAAAACAGGCTCAGAGACAGTTTACAGGCTCAGCGTTCAAGCCCTAAGACAAACCAATAAAACAAAACAAAAAAAAAAACAAACCCCAAACCTAACATTTTTCTCATTGCGTACAGCAGCATATAATTAAGGAAATTGCTTCCTGTGTTACATATAGGTAGAAGAAAGACGATCTCACAGAATCATTGTCTTCATTCCATGTTATACCAAAGCCTCAAAAAATTGCTTTTTCTAAATTTATAAATTTAGAACTCTGTCTACATTACTCACATTATCATTTTATACACGAACTATTGGAATTATCTATTAACTAATTTCTAATTATAACTCTCTTGAAAGAATATTCTTGGCAAATAGAATGCCAGAAACATTTGTTTATTTATCAATTAAACCATCTACATGAAAAGAATTTTGTACTATCCTATAGAATATGAAATTACAAAAAAAACAAATCTAAATTCTAATTTAGCAAGATCTTCGAAGTCTTACAGATGAAATTTGCTATTTCTCCAGGCTTAACCTTTTGTAATCCTTCATCATTTCTTTGGAATCCAACTGAATGATGATTACTTACTTTTTCAAATTTTGGATGGGAATCATGAGCCATTTTGCATCTAGGAATGTTGGGTAATGAAGAGGGCATTTAAAACTCAACTGGGGACAATATATGAGTTGCATTGCAATAGGAAACTTGACTTCTCAAAACATAATAACAAAATTAGCCCAATCTTCCAATTGTGTATTCCTTTTTTGAATGGTTTGTTTTATTAAGACAAAATTATACTACCTGGTCTAGGGAAGCTATCGCTATGTAATTGCACTCTCTAATCTCCTGTCTTAGTCTGAGTGCTAGAATTCTATCCTTGTATCACATTTCCCTGTCATAGTTTCTTGGTTTATTTAATTTAGATAAAGACTTGCAATTCTGAACTACTCCAGTGATATTATTCAGTAGAATGACTGTTCAGACTCTTTATCTTCTATTTTCAAAGATGTTCTAACATTTCACACAAGATATGAACATTGTCAGATGCACCTGCAGGGGTCTCTGATTCATTCCTCCATGGATCCAATCCCTTTAATAATGATTACTTGATTCTCTTACTATCTCTGGTACCTACCTATGTAATAGTCTCAAACTTTTTTGAAGGTAATTCACTTGAGGACTTTCTAATTTTAAAAATTATTACTTGATTCTAGTGTTACTCAGGACATATTTTCTATTGTTTTCTAACTTTTCTACATATTCTGAGAGTTGTTTCATTTGTGTATTCGTGTGTGCACATGTAAGTGCCTTTGTGTGTATGTGTATCTTTGTATGTATGTATGCAAAAGCCCCAAGCTCTTATCTATCAGTCTTCCTCATGACTGGTATTTCATCACCTGAGCCATTCTTCCAATCCAGCTTTTGGCTGGTTAATTATAGGTAGTGTCACAAAGTGTTCTGCCAAGGCTGGATACAGACTGAATTTCACAGACTCCTTTACATTCTTAGGTTTTATTTCTCCAGGAGTATCAACTTTTAAACTACAAACATTTTTGTGAGTATAAAGTCTAAGCTGTTTACCAGATTTTTCACACAAGAATTCATATAAAGATAGATGAACATACACATTGCATATACTGAGTGTACACTGTTAGAAATGTGATCTTAACCGGGAGGCGGTGGGATCTGAGGATTGGGTTTCAAAGCCAGCCCAGATAGGAAAGTCCCGTAGACTCTTTTCTCCAGTTAACTACAAGAAAAAGGGAAGTGGTACTGTGGCTCAAGTGGTAGAATGTTAGCCTTGAGCTGAATAGCAGAGGGAAAGTGCCCAGGCCCAGAGTTCAAGACCACAACCACCAACAAAAATATATATAAGTAAAGAAAAAGAAATGTAATCTCAGCCAACCGTTCATTGCTAGTATAATCCCTGTTCTCTCGGGATGCACTTTTTCCCAAGTTAAGTGCATGCTCTTATATCTGACTTACATTGGAAAAAGAATTATTCTTCCATTCTACTTTTAACAAATTTGCATGATTAGAAAGTGTGATTTAGAAAGGGAGTGGCCACATACTTCGTGTTCCACTTAGGAATAATGCTCTCTGTATATCACTCCCATAAATCTACATACTGGAAATGGCTTTATTGTTTCATTGTTGTCGTATTTGTAGAGTCTTCTATAGTGTATTGAACCCTTAGACTTAAAAGCAGAACTTCTCTTTCTCCTATTATTGATATTGTGTCTCTTACTGTTAACTCATGTACACTTGGGAAATAATGCGCAGCACATACACTCACAAAAAGAAGGACCTGAGAACCTTCTTCCCATTAAAAATTCGCCTTAATTTACAGAGACCTTACAAAGTTTGAACTCAAGGTACTCATTGATAATATATTCATAAGCAACATAAATTTCATATTTTCTTTTTACTAAGTTGTCTCTGAAACACGTGCTACCTCAGGTCCAAAGGTGTCCTTGTGTTATTTCAGTGAACCCAGAAAACTTTCATCATAACTCAGGTAGCACCATCGATTGTAAGTGGAAATAATTGCTGTTGGTGTGGAAACTCCCAGGAGAGGAAATGAACATAGAGGAATGACAAAGGTCATGTTAACTTGTGCTTTCCCTTTTACTGAACAAGAATGAATCCCAAGGCTTGAAGGAAACTCTGTCCCTGACATTTTCGAGTGTGTTCTATACTCATATAAAACTTTTCTGTAAACTTCTAGTTGAGAGTATTACAAAAAGAAATAATGTGCTATTTGAAGGCCAGCATAGAACAAAAGGAAAATAACGTTGTTTTAAAAGTGTTCTACAGCAAAGAAACAAAGACATGGAGGTTTTAAAGTCTCTTATGGATGGATATTTCACTGCTGAGATGATTCTCTTGTTGCAGGAGACAGTTATCAATTCCTTTAGTCTGGCCCTGAGTTCTCCAGAGCAATAAGGATTCCAAAAAAGCAGGATCCAGTGAGTATGATCAGCAAAAGAAGCCTCTTCTCAGACCAGTACTCCTTTAAGGATGGTCCCAAAGAAATATGTGGGGTTATTTTTGTTTCCTTGTTTGTTTGTTTAGTTTGTGTTGGTTCTGGGGCTTGAATCCAGAGGCTATAACCTATCCCTGAACAGTTGTCTTTCCTGCCCACCTGCCTCCAAAGCTAGTATTCTACTGCTTGAGCCAAACTGCACCTACGGCTTTTTGGTGTTTAATTACAGATAAGAGTTTGACAGACTCCCCTGCCTGGGTTTGCGTTGAACTAAGATAGTAAGAAAGCTAAGTGACATCAACTGTATAGACTTATCTTTTGAAACAAGAAATATTAGTTGAGGGCTGGGAAAGTGACTCAGTGGTAGAGTGCTTGCCTTGCATGCATGAGGCCCTGGGTTTGATTCCTCAGCCCCACATAAGCAAAAAGAAAAAAAAGCCAGAAGTGGCACTGTGGCTCAAGTGTTAGAGTGCTAGCCTTGAGCTGAAGAGCTGAGGGACAGTGCCCAGGCACAGAGTTCAGGCCCCACACCCAGATCCCCCCCCCAAAAAAAAGAAAAGAAAAAAATATTATTTGCAAGTTATTGTCAAACTAATATTTGACAATTTTTAAAAGAAGAGAATATGTCCAGCAAAGAAGCCATAACTTAAATTTTAACTCAGCAAAAGTAGGTGCACTGAATCATTTTGGAATTATTTCTTCTGCTTGGGAAGATTATTGACCTTGTCGTTCTTTTGGGGGAAACTTAAAGTCATATTTCACTTTTTTGTTGGTCTTGGGGCTTAAACTCTGATTCTAGGCACTGTCCTTAAGCAGTTTAGTTCAAGTTGAACGCTCTACCATTTTAGCTACAGCACCACTTCCGGGTTTTTGGTGGTTAATTGAAGATAAGAGTCTCATGGATTTTCCTGACCAGGCTGGCTTTAAACCACAATCCTCTGGTCTCAACCTCCTGAACAGCTAGGATTACAGTTGTGAACCACCAGCACCCATCTCACATTTGCATTTATGTGCAAATATGCAGACAAAGTATGGAAACTTGAACCAAATGATGACATTGCAACTTTTCAGAAAATTTGAGTTAGCAATAATTATGTCCTCCTTTTCCAAGTTGTTACATTAATAACTAATGAGCTATAGGACCCTTACATTAGTATCTTTTGCCATCTGTATATGTGTAGTATCAGGAAATGTTCATAGACAAATAGAGAAAGACTGAGATTTTTAGAAAGCAAAGGAGATCAGGTAGGAAAGAACAGCATAGAAGGAGATACATTTATCACACAGAGCTTAAGAACTATCCTAAGAGATTTAGAAAGCTATAGGCAATGAGGAACAATCCTAGTTGATAAACTAGTTCTTCAATAATCAAAAATGGTTCCCTACAACAGCTTCTGGTATACCTTAGCTACCATTTTATTCCTTCCATCTGGAGTTATTCCTTCTCTTCTGTCACAACTGTTAATTAGCCGCTGCCTTTTTGGTGCCATGACTGACCAAAAAGATTTCTAAATCACACTTTGACTACCCTTCTCTTTGTGATTAGCAATGACCAAACAAAAGCCTGGAATCATTGAATTTCCGGAATTAATCTTCACCTGACATCTAAGCACATTCCTGGCATTAATTCCTGTGACCTAATAAGCAAAACTTTTTATTTCAACACAGTATCCTAAAGTACATTATTAAAGTACATGAATTAGAGACTATTTTCAGGTGTCAGTATGGAAGGAGCAATTATATATTCCAAGTATGGGTTCTTTATTTTGCATTTACTAAATGTTTTTTGTTTTGTTTAGGTTTGTTTTTGCCAGACCAGGGGATTAAACTCAGGAATAGGGAATTATTCCCGAGCTTCTTTTTTTTTCCTCAAGGTAAGTACTCTACCACTTGAGGCACAGCACCACTTCCAGTGTTTTTCTGTTTATGCGGTACTGAGAAATTGAACCCAGGGTTTCATGAATGCTAGGCAATCACCGTACCATGAAACCACCTTCTCAGTGCCCTAAATGACTGTTTTTTAAATATGGCATTACATTTTCATTCCATAACTATGTATCATAATTTTGGCCAAGTGCTACAAAATGATGTTGAAAACTATACTAAGTCCAGTAAGGGTGGATGGACAATGAATAACCATCACGGTCTAGCCAGGACACAAAGAGGCTTACATCATGGAACTGTTTCAACAGGCTGAGCAAGACAGCTCCTGACCCAAAGCCCACCCCCTGAATGAGAGGGCCACCTTGGGTTCCAGCCATATGGGGACACTGGGCCACCTCCTCCAGCACCATCCAACCAGTTCCTGTGTGTGAGGGAGAGAAAGCAAGTCAGAATTACACTTAAGTCAGTGCTGGTGGCTCAGAACTCTAATCCTAACTAGACCGGAGCCTGAGATTTGAGAATCATGGTTCATAGCCATCCCGGGCAGGAACGACTGTGAGACTCTTATCTCCAAAGAACCATGAGAAAACCGGAAGTGATGCTGTGGGCTCAAGTGGTAGAGTGCTAGCATTGAGCTGGGGAGCTTGGGAACAGCTCCTAGGCCTAGAGTTCAAGCACCACGACTGACAAGAAGTGGACTTTCGACCACAAGAAGTGGACTGAATAGCACACATTGTCCTAGAGACATGGCAGAGAAGTCAGGCTGAGCATCCTCTGAACTTGAGGTCATAAGTAGGTCACCTGGCTTCTCTATGCCTTGATTTCCCCAGCTGCAAAACTTAACACAGTGAAGGATCTCCTTCCTCATGAGGATAGGATAAGGATGAAAGAAAGCCATGTTTTGTTTCATAATCCCAGAGGTGTTGCATGAATAATAACAGGTCCCACCTGAGCCCTTTCCTGGTATCTTCCTGTCATATGCTCCCAGGATTGTCAAGAAGCTTGTATGAAGGCCACTCCCTCTGTGCCTAGCCATGCTCGAGATCCCTCTGTATAAATCCCTTGTTTCTTCACAACTGTTCTGTAAGGAGACTGAGGTCCTATGGTTGAAGCCCTACACAGAGCTTCACCTGTGGTCAAAAATTGGCTGCTGTGGAATAAGGGTTTGGGTTAATCCATCTAAACCGATGACTGATCATGGTGCTACATGCCTACCATCCCAACTACAGAGGACCAGGCCTGGTGGAGCATACATGTCACAGATAGGAGGACCATGATTCAGCCCAGCCTGAGCATATATTAAGTCTCTATATCAGAAATTCCCAAGACAGAAAGGTGGCTCCTCAGAGCTGGGGAGAGGAAACAAGCAGGGGATCATGGTTCCCCTAGATGGGTGTCTGAACCAGGGTAGGGATGGTGTTGGGGGGGGGGGGCCATACCCCTGTGCTGCTGGGAGAAGCTGTTGGTGGCTGCTCCGGGTGGGGTGAGCAGCAATGGCAGCAGCATTGCAGACACATGTGCCCAGAGCAGAGGATCTGGGGCAGGGACCAGGTGGGAGCCTTAGGCTAGCTGGCAGCAAGCCATTGCCTGTGGTATGAAACTCAGCACTGCGGGGAAGCAGAGGAGGGGGACAGGGCCACGCTGGGAGTATCAATATCCTACTATACTCAAATTCTCTTGTGCACCACTCAGCCACCTCTGCCTTCCTCAACTGCTGGTAGTGGTGTCAACCAACAGAATGAATCCCTGTGCTACCTGGCAGCATAGAATGTGGCCACCATTCTTGTATCCCATTGTTCAGAAAGAATCATGAAAGAATGGGAGTGTAGCCTGAATTCTGTGATGCAGGCAGCATGGGTGGAATAAAGATGACAGCGGCTCCCACAGCGCTTTTCCCAGAGAACTCTGTCCAATTCAGTTGGGTACAAGAGGGTAACCTGCTTTAGCCAGATAACTGCACGGATTGTTGTGTATATCTGTTTGTTTCTAGTCCCAGATATTGAACTCAGGATCTGGGCAGTCTGTGAGCTCCTTTTGCTCAAGGCTGGCCCTCCACACTGGAGCCACAGGGCTTCTGGCTTTGTTGGCAATGAAGTTGGACAGGGGTCTCAAGGGCTTTCCTGCCTAGGGTGACCATGATTCTCCTGCCACAGCCTGGTAAGTATCTAGGAGGACTGCTGAGCGCCACTGGTGCCTGCCTCCTCATTGGTCTTGCTGATGTTCTTGTACAGACCGGTGAGTTCCCTATCCACGGGTTGAAGTCGTGGAAGCTGGAGCCCACAATTCAAATCCTGGTCCTGCCACCTCCAAATGGCAGGAGATACTAAGAGACTTGTTCCTATCCATATGATTACCAGTGGAATGTGATATATGTCATGATTGCATGAGCAGATCTTGAATGATTCTAGCATAAAATTATTCACAATTATATTATAGGACACTGATCAATTTTAGTTAATATTTTATTAAGCATTTAAACAATCATATACATACAATGGAGGCATAATGAAATACCTAACAATTGGGCCGTACATACTATAAAGGTTCCATTTTTTCTGCCAGGACTGGGATTTGAACTCATGATCTGGGTAACTCTGTTGCACTGTGTGGGAAAGGGAAGCTGGCTTCCTCGAAGTCAAGAAATTCAATCTGCTCCTTAGGCCTGAAATAGATCCCCACCACTAGAAAACATCCTATCCATGTACAACTTAAATATATGATTTATATTTATATACATATGTTGACTCCATAGGAGTTAAGTATAGTTATTTTATTTTTTGTTTTATTCATGTATTGACCGTTTATGTCATTGACTATTATGGCACATAGAACATTGATTACATTGATTAAATAGGATATAGGTCTACATATGTATTCTATTTCATACCTGAAACCGAGGACATTCACAGAAAAGGAAAACATGTGTCGCCATCAGCTTCTTACTCCACGATTCATTGTTTGGGAGTGCTGGCATCTGAACTTATGGCCTACAAGGCCAAATTCATGAATGCGTGAGTGTCATCATGACATCCTGGGGCAAATTGGGCTGACAGGCTGTTTCCAGGATCTGAGATAAAGCCCCAGGTGTTAACAAAATAAGATCAGATTGACATGCAGATGGCATTATGCTAATAAATATATATCTTTATAGAGTGCCAGAGTTTTCTATACATTTTTCAGTTATACAGATTACATTCCTACCAATTCCTAGGTATTTATTATGGATCCACATAATTAATGTTATTGTTTTCATCCTTAAAATATTAATGAAATCAATTAGTGTCCTGAACTTATTGCATTCCTGTAAGTAATTACATTCTTTTAATGCTTCATAAATATTAAATAAAATTAATCAACCTCCCGAAATGATGCTGTCTAATTTTATAGGAGCATAATTCATGATCAACTCATTCAACCATGACATTTACACCATTCCATTTTTATTCCTATGGATGGGAACCTGTATCTTAATATCTCCTGCCATTGATTGTTGTCAGAATGGGGATTCGAAATCAGGGCCTATGCTGCCACATAGCCCTATGGTTTCCCCGATAGTCTGGACGCCGTCAGCAATGCAGGGTGAAGTACCCTTTGCAACAGTGTCATTCAGACCCAGGAGGGTCACCATGCAAAGGAAGAAAACATAAAATGGCCACATTTTTTCTGTGCATTTTTTTCCAGGCAAGGCCTGGAGCAGCTATGGGGCCAGTGGGTGCACTGCAGCTTAGGGTGATCAGAGCTGAGGCAGAGGTACCACGAACTGAGTTCAAGCAATGTGCTGAGAAAAAAAATAAAAAATAAAATATAAAAAAAATTAACTACTTGGCTTGCAATTCCCGCAATTCATTCTTCCAGGCTTTGAATTTGAACTCAGGATCTGGGTAAATCTGCAGCAATGTGGATGAAGGGGAAGATAACCGTACTTGAAGATAAGAAAGTCAGGCCTGTTCACTAGGCCTGAATTCAAGCCCCAATCCTGGAAAACATACTATTTATATTCATTGTAAAGACAGGATTTATACTTACCTATAGATGTTCAGTCCATTCATGTTTGATGTGGTTGTTCCTTATATTTTTTGTTTTATTCATTTATTTAACATCAATTATACTACGATGAAACCCATTCCATTTATTACATTGATGACATCCTTTCACAGAGCATCTAGATTTGTAGAAATGTTCTCCATCATGTCTGACACACAGGATTCTCAGAGAAAAGGTAAACAAATTTGACACTCGGCTTCTTACTCCATGATAAACTTGTTGGTAGTGCTGGAATCTGAACTCAGGGCCTAGCAGGACCAATTGGAGAATAAGTCAATGTGAGCAACTAAGGAGCTCTGACATTCCTAGGATCTGACAATGATCCCCAGGGTGTTCCACTATAGTCATAAATTGATTACTTAAACATAGGATCTATATTGACATACATGTGTGGACACCACCTTCTGTTCGGTGCACTTCTTATTTTGTCCCAAATTCTTGGAGGTATTATGTATTTTACTAAGTATGGTGACAGGTATAATTGTTCTTACATGGATGACAACCTGTTCCCATTGTTATAGGGTTGCCTATGCATTCTCCATTCTAGTTGATACACAGGACATTCACGTCAAGGAAAGCGTGTGCAACAACTGGCTTTTGACATCAGCATGAATGTTTTGTCAGTTCTGGGATTTGAACTCAGGACTGGGCAGCTCTGTTGCACTGGGGAAGAGGGGGAAGCTCACCATCCTTGAGGGATAGAATTTCAGGCCTGGTCCAAGGCCTGATTTGAAGCCCCAGCACAGCAAGCCCACCTTTTTTAAACATAAGATCTCTCTTTACCTACAGGTGTGGTATGCATCTTGCATTCAGTGTAGTTATTCTTTTTATTTTGTGTCTTATTCAAGGATGTATTGTATATTTTGTTGAGCATGGTGACAGATATAACTATGCTGACATGGATGACAACCTCTTGTCATGGCTATAGAGTTGCGTATAAAACATTCTCCATCCTCGATGAGATCCAGGACATTCACAAGACAAGAAAACATGTGCAACCATTGGTTATCACATCTGAATGAATCTTTTGGCAGTGCTGGAATTTGAACTCAAGGCCTAGCAGACCCAATTGGTGAATGGGTCATGGTGAACACACCAGCCTGTGAGCCACTAAGGAGTTAGGTCATTTCAGGGACCTGAGATCAAGCCCTGGTGAGGGGCAATATAGTCATAAATTCATAATTAAAGAGAGGATCTATATTTCCAAACATGGGTGGGCATTATCTTGCATTCTGTGTAGTCACTCTCTTTATTTTGTGTCTCATTCATTGATTTAATTTTGTATTTTCTTGAGTATAAGGAGACAGATATAACTGTGGTGAACGGGATTACAACCTATTCCAATGAGTATAGAGTTGCCTATGCATTCTCCATCCTGGCTGAGACCCAGAACTTGCACAACACAGGAAAACAGGTGCAATGCCTGGCCTCTCACATCAAGGTGAATTTTTGGCAAAGCTGGGATTTGAACTCAGGGCCTAGGAGACCCAAATGCACAATGGGTCCAGGTGAGCACACCAGCCTGTGAGCCACTAAGGAGCTGGGTCATTCCCAGGAACTGAGATTGAGCCCCAAGGAGGCCAAAATAGTCCTCAATGCATCATTGATATATGATATATATTCACATCCATGTGTGGACTGCATCGTGCATTGAGTGTAGTTATTCTCTTTCTTTTGTACGTTATTCATGGATGTATTGTGTATTTTCTTGAGTATATGATGACAGGTATAACTGGGTAGACATGGATAATAACTTATTCCCATGGCCACAAGGTGACCCATGCATTCTCCATCCTATCTGAGACCCACGACTGGCACAGTAAAGGAAAACAAGTGCAATGATTGGCTTGTGACATCAAGATGAATCTTTTGGCAGGGCTGGGATCTGAATTAGGGGCCTAGCAGTTCCAATTGGAAATTTGGTCCACATGAGCACACCAGCCTGTGAGCCACGAAGGAGCTAAGCCATTCCCAGGATCTGAGATTGAAACCCCCCTCTGCAGGGGAGGAAGAGTGAGGAGCACAATAGTCATCCATTCATAAGCTGAAGTACTATGCAAATAAGTACATATTTGTATAGGTAGGAGAGATGGTGTTCTGTGATGGAATCCAATCTACCATGGGACTACCGATTCTTAGATCTTTCCTGATGCCTCCATTGCATGACTGTGATGATTATTGTCAGCTTCATCAACTCTTCTTTACAATTAATCAATACCGCATGAGTCTTGTCTATCCTTTTCTACTCGCATCATGCATGAACTACTCATTCAAGGATGAGATTGATAGCATACCATGACTCTTCCGAGGTCCACAACTGAGTAGCTCATGATCTCCCACCATTCTCTCCTCATATCGGGGGCTAAATTCAAGATTCAGGCCTGCAAAAGATACACCTTATACACATTTTAAAAGTAGGATTTATACTTCCATACAGATATTCAGTCCATATTGTGTTTGGTGTGGTTATTTATTTTATTTCTTGTTTCATTCACTTATTTAGAATTTATTTTATTGACTCTGATGCCACCTATACCATTTAGTAAATTGTTTACATCCTATCATATAGCATCTAGATATTGGATGTGTTCTCCATCATGTCTGGCAATGCTAGGATCTGAACTCAGGCCTAGCAGGCCCAATTCATGAATGGGTGAGTTTGAGCATGGCAGCCTCTTGCCAATGAAGCTGTGAAGGGGTTCCCACATGCTGAGATTGACCCTGATGTTTGGACAAAACAGCGATACATGGATTGGCAGACGGTGGTATACAAATAAATATATATTAGTAAAGAGTGCCAGAGCCGTCTATCTATGATTGAATGAGACCTACTACGTTTCTATCAACACTTAGGTATTTATTATACTGCCAGTGAAGGAAAATTATTCGTTTCATGCTTAATAAACTATTAATTAAGATGAATCAGCATTCTAGGATTATTGCATCCAATTTTAGACTAGACCAAGGCATGAAGTAATCTTTCAACCAGTATTCCTATGCATAGGAATGAGTTCCTTTTGATCTTCTGCCATTGGTGTCAGGACTGAGATTTGAAGCTAGGGTCTATGTTGACAGGTTGTCCTATGGCTTCCCTGAGAGCCCATCAGCCAATAGCAATGGCAGGTCAGGTCCACTTTACAGCAGTGTCATTCAGACCCAGGATGGTCACTGTGTAAAGAAAAATAAATAAAAGAAACCCAGCCCTCTGCAGCTCACCACTTTTTGTGTTTTCTAGCGTTTTCTTTTCTTCCTGACAGCCCACTGGGCGTAGGATCTCAGGATCGGCTATGGGTCCAGAGACTGCATCCCAGCCTAGGGAGGTCCAAGTGGTGGCAGTTTCCACGACCTGGTTTCAAGCCCCATGGTTGGCCAATAAGTAAGTAATAAATAAATTAATTAATTAACAAAATTTAAAAAAATGAAGCTCCCTGGTTTGGAATTTCTGCCAGTTTTATTTCCTAGAAAGGGATTTGAACACGGCTTCTTGGTAAATCTGTAGCAATGTGAGGGAAGAGTTACCACTACTTGAGTTCAAACCCCATGCCAAACAAAAATGAAAAATTAAATTACTGACCTCGGCAGGGGGAGCTAGTTGTCAAGATGGGAGGGAAGGGATGATAAGGGGAATACAAAGGAGGAGGCAACAGTGCTCAATAGGAAATGTACTCATTACCTTGCTCATGTAACTGTGATCCCTATGTACAACGTTTTTACAATAAAAAACATACAAAAAAGAAACATATTAGTTTTCAGAGAGGCACTTTGGGGGTAAAGGAAGGAAATCTGAATAGCTGTACAAAATTCTACGCTGCCTATTTTTAATGTTCAGTATGGAACTGAATAAACATAAATGCTTCCATTAAAAAAAATTAAGTCACTGTCTTGGAACTGGGGCCATTATTTCTGCCATTGCTAGGATTTGAGCTCACCATCCAGGTAACTCTTTTGCAACAAGGGTGAAGGCGAAGCTCACTGTCCTTGAGGAAAAGAAATTCAGGCTAGAATTCCCAGGGCCTGAATGAAGGCCCTGCAATGGGAAAAAATATTTCTATACATGTGTAATGAATGTATGATATATACTTACATGTGTATGTTAATTTAATATTATTATTTTTATTATTGATTTTTATTTAGTTTTATTTGATTCATTTCTTTATTGATGATTGTGTTAAGTATTATTATACACATAATATTTATTCCATTTTGCACATCTATTATAAAATTATACACAATAATTTAGGACATTGACTCGTTTTTCATTAATATTTTATTAAGTGTTGAAACATAATACATAATTAAATGGAGCCATTTGTCACAGTCTTAACATGTTTAGAGTCTCTCCCAAGTATGAGCTTTTTCTTTCTTTTTTCTTTCTTTTCTTTTCTTTTTATTGTGAAAATACTGTAGAGAAGGGTTACAATTACATGGGCAAGATAATGAGTATATTTCTTATCAAGCATTGTAGCTTCCTCCTTTGTTTCCCTTTCCCATCCTTTCCCATTCTCCCTGAGGGTTTTTTTTTTTTTTTTATCTTTGGACATCTTCCTATAGAGATTTTTTTAGATGATTTATATTCAGAAGCCTTTTTTGAGGATAGGCAAATTGAGGGATAAAATTTTAAGGGTGGGGCTAGAAATGTGGCTTAGTGGTAAAGAGCTCGCTCCCTCAGCATGCATGAATGCCAGGGTTTGAATCCTCAGAGACGCATACTCAGGAAAAGCCAGAAGCTGTGGAGTGGTTCAAGTGGCTAACCTTGAAAAAGAAGCACAGAGATAGTACCAAGGCCCTAAGATCAAGCCCCAGGACTGACAAAAACAATAGGCTAGATGCCAGTGCTCACAGCTGGAATGCTAACTTCTCAGGAGTCTGAGAGTTGAAGACTACAGTTCAAAGACAGCCTAGGCAAAGAAAGCCTGTTAGACTGTTATCTCCAGTGAACCACCAAAAGACCCCACCTGGCACTGTGGCTCTAGTGGTAGAGTGTTCGCCTTGGGTTGAAGGGCTCAGGGACAGTGCCCAGGCTTGAGTTCAAGACACACACTAGAACAAAAGTGAGGGTTAATCAAAGTACTTTCCTATTTGCTAATTAGGAGAACATTCTCTAGAAAATGAACACTGATGTACACCAGAATTGGAGTCACAGCTCCAGGTTCAAATGTAGCAGATTTATATTCCAAGCCTCTTAGACTCTAGCATTGTAACCTTGTGTCCTACAGGTTCTTAAAGGTCCATTGTTGAAAAGCTTAATATGCTTCCCAAACCCTATGTGATAAGCAGTTGACTTGTATTGTAAACGTCATTACATTTCTGAACCTAGCAGAGCACCAGTAGCTCATGCCCAACAACCTAGATCATGAGGCTGAGGTCTCAGGATCACAGGGTGAAGCCAGACAGGGCAGAAAGGTCTATGACACTCTGACTTCCACTTCTGAAAGGTCAGATGTTCAAGAGCTTCCTGTGTTTCCCTTGGTGATGAGAAGTTACTTGCACTCTAATGTTCTTAGAGTTCTTGAGCTATAGAAGCAGGAAAGAAACATTATTGAACCATCCTGGGTTCAAATGAAGTTCTCAGGATCCAAGCCCTAGCACTGTTTGCAGAAAAACTCCAGTGTAACACTGTAATTGAAGGACAGAAAATGGTTGCAAAAGCCAGGCTAGGTGCAGAGACCTAGGCCTGCAGGATTAGGGAGCAGAATGTACACAGTCAACAGGGAAGTCAACTGCAAAAGCCAGCAATGGGGGGCCCTGAAACATTTGTTAGAGTTACACCAGGGTCAGGCTTTTCTCACCCTCTTCAAACAATGACTAATTAACCTTCCTCTCTCAGGTGAACGGAGCCTCAGGCTATCTTTAGGGTAACAATAGAGAGCCAGTTTAGTGGGGGAGAGGGGAGGAACAGAGAAGAAAAACCCTGGTCTCTGGTCTTAAGGAGTGGGGTTTTGACTCTCCATATGTCAGATTTAAAGACCATTCTTCTACCTCCATCAGTCCATTCTCCTTCCTTCATTCTGCACATCATTAATGCAAATTCCCAGTCCAAGGAGAAGCAGGGCCCTTTCTCTTCTGTCTCCAAGCACCTGAGTTAAATCCTGGCTCTGCCCTCTTGGCTCTGGGGCATTTGGCTGCCTGAGAAGTGGGAAAGAGACAGTCTTCTTGCTCTGTGGTTGTGTGAAGGCGAAGTTGGTGACCGGAACATTGCATAAGGCATCATGATTGGAAATTGTTCCCTTCTTTCCTCCTGCCATCCAAGACCAGGCTAATTTATCATGTTTCTTTCTATCTATCTATTTATCTATCTATTTTCCTTTCTATTTATCTATCTTTTTTTTAATCTATCTATTTTCTATGTATCTATGTATTATGTATATATGTATGTATGTATGTATGTATGTACGTATCTATCTCTCTATCTCTCTATCTATCTATCTATCTATCTATCTATCTATCTATCTATCTATCTATCTATCTATCTATCTATCTATCTATCTATCTATCTATCTATCTATCTATCTATCTATCTATCTATCTACCTACCTACCTACCTAGTTAATTAGCTACCTACCTAAGTAGGGTTCTGTTTGCCAGGTCTAGCCACAGCCCCAATTCTGGCTTTTTCTGTGTATGTGATACTGAGTAATCATATCCAGGGCTTCTTGTATGCTTGGCAAGCACTCTTTCAGTAATCAAAGTCCGCAGCCCCATCTTTTTCTTCATGGTAGTTTTTACATAAGTATACTACCATTTTACATCCCCAAATTTATTTTTCTGAATACTAGTTATTTCTAAAAAACCTTATCTTCTGTTCCCCTGCCTGATTTGTGTCTGTTCCTGAATGGCCTCAGAATAAAATGTAAATAAAGCCTGCTGAGAGCTTAAGTGTCATCATATAAGGACACAGGCCTGGAACACTGGAAGAGAAAAGCCATGGGCCCGAAATGAAGAGAATGGTGCAGTATGTGCAACGAGCATATCTGAAAAATGAACCAGTAAATAAAAGGAGAAGCATTCCATATGGTCTGTTTGCACTCAGGGACGTACTATACACACATAAGTAGTTAGTGCACTGATACATAATCCTGGCCTTCTCTTTTTGAAAAGAGAAGCCATCTCAGTGCTTAAGCACAGGGCCCAATGCATTCTTCAGCTGTTTCGTACAAGGCTGAGGCTTTACCACCACCATAGCTCCACTTCCAGCCATCTGGTTGTTAATTGGACATAAATGCCTCCCAGGCTTTCTTGCCTGGTCTGGCCTGTGTCTCCTGTTCGGCTTTTTCTCTCAAAGCTGGAGCTTTACCCTCTGGGACACTGTTCCACTTCTGGTTTTCTGGTGGTTTATTGGTAATAAGAATCTCACAGACTTTCTTGCTCGGGCTGACTTTAAATTGTGATCTCCCCAGGAGACTGCAAGCAGCTTTCTCAGGGATACACTGAGAAACCCCTCCACACAAAACCTTAGTCTAAATCTCGGGATGTACTAGAGAAAAACAGAAACATGAAGATGCTTCTAGTGTGTTCTAGATAATTAATATTGGAGATACACAACATTCATAATTATTAGATCATTTTATAGGAAAAAGGAGCAATGTGGACAGTATGAGGATTGCTCCAGCTTTCGGTTCTCTCTTCCGTAGAGAGTAAATTCACTGCATCTCAATGCTAAGTGACAGAACTGGCAAGTAATGTGGACATTAGCTGCCAAATCCTGTGATACTCATTTCTTACTTTTGGCTTCAAACCTGTGACCAGAAGAGAAGATGAGGAGAAAAAATCCTTCTCAGAGAAAGCAGCTATAAAGGACATTGGAATAGCTTACTTATAAATTCAAACCACTGTAAGGACCTTGTTAAGAAGTCAGATTGTACTGATTAAAAAACGAAGAAGAAAAGAAAGGCAAGAGCCAGTGGAGAATGACTATAATCCCAGCTCCTCAAGAAGCTGAGATGTATAGAATCTGAGTTTCAATCCAGCCAGCATAGGAAAATCCATAACACTGTTATTTCTAAGAGATCACAGAAAAACCCAGAAGTGGGGCTGTGATTCATGGTTAATGCAATACCCTTGAGCAAAAGTAGCTCAGGGACAATGCCTAGGTTCATAGTTCAACCCCAGGTCCTGCCCCCTCGAAAAGAACCTGTACCTCCATATCTCTGTGTATATGGACGTATTCCTATAGTGAATCTCCAGAGTAGCTATTATGAATTGCACCAATCTAGAAAAATGTGTTTTCAATTCAATGATTTCATAACACAGAGAGTGCTTTCATGACAGTGCATGTTCTGGGGCTCACCTCACTGTTCCCAGTGTAGCCTGAGGTTTTCTCTGCATCCCAGGCCTGCTGGAAGAAGTTTCTCTCATTGTTTCTCTGTATCCCAGGCCTGCTGGAAGAAGTCTCTCTCATTATCTGGATATGCAGACAAATGGCCTCACTCCTGTTCAGCTGTTTAACAAACAATTCCATCTGCATCAGTTATTGATGATGAGTGTGAGCAGGCTTTGAAGGCCAGGAGAAAAAGGCCTCTCTGTATCCCAAGCGATCTCTCTCCCTAGTGCCCTGTTTTGACAGGAAGCCTTCATTTGTGCCACTTCCCATGGCAGGCCAAGTCCTGTGCACTTATCCTGCCTTTGTGAGACTATTTCCGGTGTTCAGATACAGTGCTCAATATAATTCAGGAGACCTTCTGGCAGACAACTAGGGCACTGAACCTAATGAAATATTTCATTGTTGGAGATGATGGGCCTATGATACCTTTTCTAGGTTTCTGGAAGCTTGGGAAATCCAAGCACATATCAGATATCTCAAAGCTTCCTGTCATCTAGGGCTGGTGAAGCTCATCAGATACTGAAACTTTTCACCTCTCCTAGTTAGGGCCTGGGTGGCTAGGTTTGGGGGTTGAACACAGGGCCTGGGTGCTACCATGAGCTCAGTGCAGAAGCCAAAGAAATTACCATTTTGTGTCACGACTTCACTTCTGGTCTGTGTTTGTGTGTTCATATGTGTGTGTGTGTGTGTGTGTGTGTGTGTGTGTTTGTGTGTGTGTGTCTGTTTGATTGTGAATACACCCGTCCTGGAGCTGGAACTCAGCACTGTACCTAGTTTCTCTTGTACAAGGATAGCCCTCTCCTGATTGAGCCACAGAGCCACTGCAGCCTTTTTCTAGTGTTGTGGTCCTGAGAAAAAAAGTCCAGGGTTTCATAGTTCCAAAGCACTCCACCCCTAAAGTACATTGCAGCCCTTTAATTCAGCTTTGTTAGTTTGTTTCTGTCTTTTTTGTTGTTGTTGGTTGTAGGAGTTGAAGTCTGGGCCTGGGTGCTATCCCTGAGCTCTTCAGCTCAAGTCTTGTGCCCTACTACTTGAACCAAAGCGCCACTTCATGTTTTCTGGGGGACCATTGGGGCTAATTATCTCAAAGTCTTTCCTCCCCAGGCTAGCTTTGAACCATGACACTCATATCTCATCCTCCTGATAAGCTAGCATGACAGGTAAGAGCGACAAGCACCCAGCTTCAACTTCAGGTTTCTTAGTGGTGAATTGGAGATAATAGTCTCATGGGACCTTTTGTGTCTGGGATAGTTTGAAACCCAGGTGCTCAGATCTGAGCTTCTTAAGAAGGCGGGATGACAGTCCTCAGCTATCGACCCCTAGGTGGCACTCTCCTGCAAGGGGGTCCTTGGCTCCACGTGGTGGCGTGCTAGCCATGTGCCCAAAAGGTAAGGGTCAATAGCTAGGCCCCAAGTTCAAGGTTCATGACTGTGAAAAAAAAGAGAAAATAAAACCAATTGTCTGCAGAAGACAACTCACTAGTCTTCAGCAATACATAATTTTGTCCCTGCCATGGGGTCATATCTGAGCCTCAATATTCTTGTCTACATAATCATCTCAGTTGTAGTGCTCTTACAAAGACCTGATGAAATAATGCACCTGTGAAGGACACAGCACATGGCACTCTTTGCATGACTCAACACACAGCATCCTGTGAAAGACCCAGCATACAGCACCGAATGCAGGACTCAGCACACTGCACCCTGTGAAGGACTCAGTACATAGCACCAGGTGCAGGACTTAGCACAGAGCACCTTATGAAGGACTCAGCACATAGCTGTGTTCCACAAGCTGTTAATAGAATTAGGTTGCTTTCATCAGTATCACCATTCTTTAAGGAACATTTCACAAACCACACAAGTTCACATCTAATGGTTTATTGTGGTGGGTTTTCTTTTGGGGGGATTAGGCATATGGCTTGAACTCAAAACATGGAGATTATACTCTAATAACATTTGCTCAAGGCTAGAGCTCTACCACTTGGAGCCACATTTTAAAGAGTCCCATAGAATTCCTTCCAGGACTGGGTTTTAAAGCCCCTGAGCAGCTAGGATGATCTGGGTAAGCCAATTGTGTCTGGTTCCATGGAGCTGGGTTGCAGCATTTACATCTGGCTAAGTCAGGTTAGGTGGCAGCTGTCAGCACCAGACTCCTAGCTTGCTCTGTGATGAGGTATTTGAATTTCTGTCTTTGTATAGTTGCAGTTAGAACAATCTACCTTTTTGTGGCAGCAGTCCTATGGCTTGAGTAAGGCCTTAGACACTGTCCCTAAGCATTTGTACTCCAGGCTAGCACTCAATTGATTGAAAGACCTCAGAACTTCCTGGTATTCTGTTTATGTGGCACTGAGGAATTGAACCAAGGGCTTGGTGCTTGCTAGGTGAGCACTCAACAACTGAAACCAGGACTGAACAAGGTATACATAGAGATTGCTGTATATAAATATTATATACACAGAGAGATGTCTGTATATATTTAATTATAGATAATATTACTAATAATTTTTAGGTATTAAATTATGTCTCCATTTAATGATATGTTTCAGTTGAACAATTAATAAATCATTAATAATTACTCTATATCCTGTTATTATCATATATGTACATACATCCATACATAATATTACATATTTTATAGAATGAGATAGATGTCTATATATAGTTAAATTATGCATCATGTGTTACTTTCAATTATTAGGTATTTAATTATATCTCCATGTAATTTTTATTCTGTTAATGCTTAATAAAATATTAATTAAACTTAATGCACCTATAATTAGTGCATACAATTTTATCCCAGAATGATTCACTACTAATTCAATGTGTTTTTCATTCATTTTAGTGACAATTATTCCACCTATGACATTTCTTACCTTTATGACATCCTATTACATTGTATATAGATTTTTACCCGAATTATACGTCCTACCTGACACTGAGCACTTTCAAAGAAAAGGAAAACATGGGTCCCGCTCAGCTTCTTACTCCATGATTATATTTTTGGCATTGATAGGATCTTGACTCAGAGCCTAGAAGGCTCAGTTCATGAATGGGTGGCTGTCAGCACAGCAGCATCTAGCCAATTCATCTGTCAGGCAGTTCCCAAGCCATGAGATCGAGCCCTGTATGTTGACTCAATATTGCGCTTATTGTCGTTAATCATTCAATTTTTTGTTTTATTCATTTAGTTACCATTTTATTGACATGGAATATTTACCACATTTATTACATAGGATATAGATTTGCCTATGTATGAAACTTCACACTTGACACCCAGGACGTTCACAGAAAAGGAAAACATGTGTTACCCTGGGCTTCTTACTCCCTGCTTCAATTTTTGTGAGTGCTGGCATTTGAACTCACAGCCTACAAGGCCTAATTTATGAATGGATGAGTGTCAGCTTGGCCAACATGGGACAGATGGAGCTGACAAGCAGTTTCCAGCACTGAGATCGAGCCCTAGGGGTTGACAAAATAAGAACAGATTGACATGCAGATGGTAGTATACAAAGCAGTATAGAGGTTCCTCAAAAGACTCCACATAAAACTCCCCTATGACCGAGCAATCCTACTTTCGGGCATTTACCCAAATGATCACAAACAAGACCATACTGAAACTACCAGCACAACTATGATTTTGCCTCATTATTTACCATAGCTAAGATATGGAACCAACTTAGATGCCCCTCAGTAGATGAATGGATCAAGAAAATGTGGTATATATACACAATGGAATTCTATGCCTCCATCAGAAAGAATGACATTGCCAAATTTGTTAGGAAATGGAAACACTTGGAAAAAATTATATTAAGTGAAGTAAGCTAGACCCAAATATACATAGGTCCCATGGCTGCTTTATTGCAATAAGTAGTATATGTCTGAGTCAAGCAGAAACGGTCAAATAAGTTGATGTTAGGGGAATGAACCTCAAGATAAGTATTGAATTTTTTTTTTTTTGCCTTTCATGCAATTGTTTCTAACATATTTATAAGATTATTTCTATGTTGCATTGTATGTCCCTCCCCCACGGTATAACCCCTATTTTCACTGTATTTGATGTGGGTATAATTTGTGGATGGGAAGGAATACAGATGGACCCATTGCCACAATGAGATGTACAATTCGTTATGTTGTAAAATGAACTTTACAACTTTGGTGGGGAGTGGGGGGAGAACCTGGTGGGGGGAGGAAAGTAGTATGGGAAGGGATGGGAAGGGAAACAAAGAGGAGGCAACAATGCTTGATACGAAATGTACTCCTTATCTTGACCATGTAATTGTAACTCTTCTGTACGGTATTCTCACAAAAAAAAGCCCTGAAAAAAAAAAAACAAATAAATATAGATCTTTATAGAGTCCAAGAGGTTTCTATACATTCTTCAGTTATATAGACTACATTCTTACCAACTCTTGGGTATTTATTATGCCTCCATGTAATTAATATGACTGTTTCCACCTTAATGAATTTTAAATTGAATCAACCACTGTCCTGAAACTATTACATATATGGAATTAAAAGTATTCTTTTAATGTGTCAGAAAATATTCATTAAAATCCATTGGCCTCCTAAAATCACTCTGTTTAATTTTATAGTAGTATCTTTCAGGAACAACTAATTCAACCTTGACATTCATAACATTCCATCAGTATTCCTATGAATAGGGATGAGACTCTGAGGATTTCCTTCCATTGGTAGGGGACAGGAACGGGCTTCTAACACAGGGCTTATGTTGCCAAGTTGGCCTATGGCTTCCCTGGTAGCCCGCCAAACTTCAGAAATGCCAGGTTACAAACAATTTTCAGCCATCATTCAAATCCAGGATGGTTACCTTGCAAAGAAAGCAAATGTAAAACCGGAGCCATCTGCAAGTTGCCGGATTTATATCTGTCTTTTCATTTTTTTTTTCCTGTCAGTCTTTGGGGCCCAGGAACTCAGGTTCAGCTGTGGGTATAGTGGCTGCACCCCAGCCTAGACTGATCAAAGCTGAGGCACAGTTGCCACTACTTGAGTTCAAGCCCTGTGCTTGACAAAACAAAAATAAATAAATACATACATACATACATTAAAAATATTTTAAAATTATAAAAAAAAAATTATGAGGATCCTTGGCTTGGAAGTCACGCCATTTTTTTTCTGCCAGGCCTGGGATTTGAACTCAGGGTCTGGGTAAATCTGCAGCATTGTGGGGGAACAGGAAACTCACTGTGCTGGAGGACAAGAAAATCAAGCCTGTTCTCAGGGCCTGAATTCAAGTCCTAGCATTCGAAAAAACAAATATTCGTATACATTTTAAATACATGATTTATATTTACATGCACGTTTACTGCATATTGTGGTTAGTGTAGTATACATTTTATTTTGAGTTTTATTTATTTTTACTATTTAATGAGTATGATTACACAGATAACATACATCCTATTACATAGGACATAGATTTGTCTATGTATTATACATCATTCCTGAAACCCAGGACTTTCACTGATGAGGAAAACAAGTGAGACCATTGGCTTCTTCCACCAGGATTAAGTTTTTGACAGTTCTGTAATTTGAACTCCAGGCCTAGAAGGCCCACTTCATGAATGGGTTAATGTTAGCACAACAGTCTGATGCAAGTGAAGTTGGTGAGCAAATTTCAGGACCTGAGATCAATGCCTAGGAGTGGCCAATACATAAACAGATAGATGTGTAGATTGCTGTGTGTGTATTTACATATGTATATTCATCTATAAATAAATGCATATATAGAGAGAGACAGACATTTATGTAGATTCTAGTGTATAACTCTATATAAAGTGATTTCTGTCTATATCTTATTTTTATATATTCTATTACTACCAATTATTAGTTCTAATACTATGCCTCCATTAATTACTCATGGTGGAAGACTTAATAAGGTACTAATTAAATTAATCAATGACTTATATTTATTGCATACAATCTTATAATAGAAAGACTAGCCAATTAGTAATTAAATAGTATATGTCAAACATTCTATTAATGTTCCTATAGATAAGAACGAGTCTCCTAGGATCTTCAGCTGTGTGTAGGTGGCAGTGCCAGGATCATGGAACTCAGGGCCTAGGTGTCTCTGTTGGGCTCAGGCTTCACTGACAGCCCACAAGCCTTAGGCCATGCAAGGTGACATACAATTTTCCAGCCAAGTCATTGGGACCCAGGTTGGTCACAGTGCCAAGGAAAAAGTGGTAAAATGGTTGTGTAAAACTTCTTGGATTTTTCTTCCTCCGTTTCTTTTTTTTTTCTTTTTTTGGTTTGATGTATTTTTGCCAGTGCTAGGAGTTGAACTCGGATCCTAGGATCCCCGGATCATCTGTGGGTGTAAATGCTGTACCCCAGCCTAGGGTAATCATGGTTTAAGACAATAAAGTGCTTCCTTCAGCAAAAGGAGCTCAGGGACAATGTCTAGGCTCACAGTTCAAGCCTCAAAAAAAAAAAGTCATTACAAAAAGCCATTAAAAAGCCACAAAAAAGAGCCATTAACTCCATGTGTCTGTGTGTGTATGCATGTATTTCTATCGGTGAACATCCATGGCCGCTATGAAGAAAGGCACACAGCTAGGAAATTTGCTTTGAATAGAATGATTTCATAGCACAGACAGTGTTTTCAAGACAGTGCATGTTCCTGGGCTTCCCTCACTGTTCCCAGGGTATCCTGAGGGTTTCTGCGCACCCCAGGCTGCTGGAGAAAGTCGGCCTCACTGTTGGAACAGGCAGACAAAAAGTTTCACTCCTGTATAGCTGTGTAGCAAACAATTTATTGGGGGCAATTAGTGAGGATGAGTGTGGATGGGCTCTGAAGGCCAGGAGAAAAATGCCTATTTGTACCCCAAGCTAACTCTCTCCCCAGTGCTCTGTTTTGACAGGAAGCCTTCAATTGTGCCACCTCCTGTGGCAAGCCAAGTTCTCTGCACTTGTCCTGTCTTTGTGAGACTATGTTCCAATGTTGAAACAAACTGCTTCAATTAATTCGAGTTCTTCTGGCAGAAAACTAGGGAGCTGAACCTAATGAAAAGATTCCTAATTGTCAATTGGGGTACCTCCCTAAGATTCTGGAAGTTTGCTAAATCTAAGCACTTGTGCAAAATCACAGTGCTTCCTGTCATGTAGGTCTGGTGAAGCTTATCAGGTTTTGAAACCTTTGTCCTCTCCTAGTCAGGCCTTGGTTGGCTAGTTTTTGGGGTTGAACACAGGGCCAGGGTGATGTCCATGAGCTCAGAGCAGAATCCAGGTGCTTTACCATTTTGTGTCACAACTTTACTTCTGCTCTGTGTTTGTGTGTGTGTGTGTGTGTGTGTGTGTGTGTGTGTGTGTGTGTGTGTGTGTGTATACACTAATCCTGGAGCTTGAACTCAGGACACGAGCATTGTACCTGTTTCACCTGCTAAAGTAAAGCACTTGAGCCAGAGAGCCATTTCAGACTTTTTTTCTAGGGATGTGTTACTTAGGATTCAAACCCAGGGTTGCATACATGCAAAGCACTCTACCCTAAACAAAGTTCCCAGCACTCCACTTCAGATTTCCTTCTTTCTTGTAAGTTGGAGGAGTTCAAGTCTGGGCCTCGGTGCTGTCTCTGAGCTCTTCAGCTCAAGTTTAGCACTCTACCACTTGAGCTACAGCGCCCCTTCAGGCTTTCTGGTGGTTCATTGGAGATAAGCATCTCAAGGAATCTCCTGCCCAGGCTAGATTTGCACCATGATCCTCATGTCTCAGCCTCCTGATTAGCTAGGATGACAGGCATGAGTCACCGATGCCCAGCTTCCACTTCAAGTTTCTAAGTGGTGAATATAAGATAATAGTATCATGGGACATTTTGTCAGGTTAGTAGATGGCAGCTGTCAGCACCAGACTCCCAGCTTGCTCTGTGATGAGGTATTTGTAGTCCTATACTTGTGATGAGGTATTTGTAGTACTATACTTACATTGTTGCAGTTAGAACATTCTATCTTTTTTATTTTGGTGCCAGTCCTGGCTCTTGAGTAAGGGTCTAGACACAGTCCTTAAGTTTTTATGCTCAATGCTAGTGCTTGACTGCTTGGGTGACAGCATGACTTCTGGATTTTTTTGTGTACACAGTAGTGAGGAATCGAATGCAGGGCTTTGTACTTACTAGGTGTACATTCTATCATTAAGCACCAGGAGTGACAATTGTATGAACAGATAAATGTATAGATTGGTAGATAGACAAATAGATGTATATGTATAAAACAAAAGAGAGATGTCTGAATATTATGAAATTGCATACACAATATTAATACCGATTATTGGCAATTAAATTATTCCTTCCATTTTTAAGTATCATGATTGAATAAATAATAAAGTATAAATTGAAAATTAGTCAATAATTTATAATTGTGTATAATTTTATAATATCGTATACTAACTACTAATTTAATTGTTAATTTTATAACATTCCATTTGTATATGGAAATAGATTTCTGAGAATCTCCATTCATTAGTGGCAGTCCTGGGATTCGACCTCCAGGCCTAAGTTGCTGGTTTTGGCTATGGCTTCCCTAATACCCCGCCAAACATCAGCAATGCAAGATAATGTATGCTTTCTGGGCCTTGTCATTTAGACCCAGGATGGTCACAATACAAAGGGAAAAAAAAGGAAAACTACCTCCTTGAACTTCTCAGTTTTAGCCTTCTCCTTTACAGTTTTTTATTTCTTTTTCAACCCCGAGATTTGAACTCGGGTCCTAGGATGCCACCACCAACTGTGGCAGAGATGCCAAGACCTGAGTTCAAGCCCCGTGCTTAGCCAAAATAATAATAATAATAATAATAATAATAATAATAATAATAATAATAATAATAATAAGGCCCTGGTTTGGAATTTGCACCATTTTTCTAGTAGGCCTGGGATTTGCACTCAGGGTCTGGGTGAAGAGGAAAGGCTCAGCATCCTTGAAGACAAGAAATTCAGACCAGTTCCCAGAGCCTCAATTGAAGCACCAGCACTGGAAAAACTAATATTAATATATGAGATCTGTTTACATACATGGGTTAGTACATATGACATTTATTACCCTTATTTATTTAGTATTTAGTATATACACATGTAACATTTCTTTTATTACATCATATCACATAGGATATAGTTGCATATGGATTATACATCATACTGAGACCAAGGACTTTCACAGAGAATGAAAATAATGTGTCAAAATTGGTTTCTTACTCCATGAATAAATTTTTGGCCATGCTGGGATTTCATCTCACAGCCTACAATGCCCAATCCATAAATAGGGTTACAGTCTTAGTCTTAGCAGACCAGCCTCCTGAAAACTGAGCGGCCAGGAAGTTCTGAGGACCTGTGATCAAGCCAAAGTAGTGCCCCATATATATATATATATATACACACACACATATATATATATATGTATATATATATATGTATATGTTGATAAATATGTAGATTGAAGTAGATAGAGAGATAGACATAAACATACATACATATATATACATATACAGAGAGTGGGTCTGTGAGGATATTAAATTATATATGTTATTACTAAGTATTAGTTAATAAATTTTGCCTCCATTTAATGAAGTATCTGGGTTGAATACTTATAAAAGTATTAATTAAAAATTAATCAATATCCTTAACTATACCATGGTGCTAGAATGGAAAACATAAACCCAATAATTTTTGTGTGGCATTCTAAAATAGGGTCATGAATCCACTGCACATTTATTGTTACATTCATAACACTCCATAAGCATTCACATGAACAGGAATAAGTTTGTCAGGATCTCCTTCCTTTTGTGGATGGCTGTCCTAGCATTCAAACTCCAGGCCTGGGTCGTTTAATTATAATGCAAACCATTGGAATGACACCGTGAAGACTTCAGATTGTTACCATTAAAAAAAAGAAAAAGAAGAAGAAAAGTAAGCAAGGTGCCAGTGGCTCCTACCTGAAATCCTAGCTCCTCAGGAGGCCAAGATGTAGAGAATGCCAATTTGAATTCAGCCAGGGTGGGAAAGTCCATGACACTCTTCTTTCTAAGAGATCACAGGGGAAAAAAAAACCATGCATGGGGCTGTGGCTCAAGGGCAGAGCACTACTCTCGAGCAAAAGGTGCTCAGGGACAGCCTAGGCTCATAGTACAACCCTGGACCTGCCAAAAATAAAAAAAGGAGGCAATAACTCCATGTATCTGGGTATGGACAATAGGTATTCAGCAGGTTGCCCATGCCCAGCCCCCCAACCTGGGCAATCTGGGACAAGCCCTCAGAGAGTGCAAAGTCTGAGCGGGCAACATGAACAAAGCATCCATCTCTGCCATTTAAGAACTGAAGCCTTATATTCTGGCCGAGGTGTCCCATCAGGACACCATGCAGCCAGCCACTGCCTCCAGGGAAAGCACAGTTCCTAGGCTGTAGGAGTTGTCAAAGGTTCTAGCTCCATATTCTCTATCCTTCTGTAGGATGTGAGGCTAGACTTCTGGGGCCTGTGGCTATCACTCATTTATCATTCCTCATTGACGAGTCACAGTCTGGTCCCAAATCATGGCAAAGATATGAAATAGAGATTTCTACACCAAAGGGGGTAAGCCAATAAACCCCACCCTCATAACTCCTGTTAGAAGGGAGCCTTAGGCTGAGATTGGAGCTTAGTGCTAGAGTGCTTACCTAGCCCGCATGTACAAACCCTGGGTTTGGGTTTGATTGCTCAGTACCACAGAAACAGAAAAAGCCAAAAGTGGTACTGTGGCTTAAGTGATAGAAAGATAGCCATGAGCAAATGTAGTTCAGGTGTATGCCGAGACCCTGAGGTCAATCCCCAAGACTGTCAAAAAGAAAAAATTCATCCAGGTGTGATCTTTTGCTCTGGGACTCAGAGGAGGGCTGAAGTTATAGATAAGAGGTAGAGTAGAGGACGGGTGCTGGTGGCTCACCCCTGTAATCTTAGCTACGCAGGAGGCTGAGATCTGATGATCCCAATTGCAAGCAAGAAAGTCTATATGAGACACTTTTCTCCAATTAAACACCCAAAAAGCCAGATGTATAGCTGTGGTTCAGTAGTAGAGCGCTAGCCTTGAGCACAAAAGCTCAGGGATTGGATAGCATCCAGGCCATGAATTCAAACCCCAGGACTGGCACACACCTGCGCACGCACACACACACACACACACACACACACACACACACACACACACACACGATAGAGCATTTGCCAATCAGCCCGCACAAGTTCCATCTCTAGAAACTCAATATTAAAAAAAAGAGGGAGAAGGGAAGGAAAGACTTGCTCAACGAGGCGATATATCCAATGCCAAAATTCCACAGGAGTTCTAAGATGTGGATTCAGGACAGAGGGCCTCAGGCAGAAGGTACAGCATGGGCAAAGGTACTGAGGTGTGCTTTAGAGCAGATGGTGTGGGTGGAATGAAGGTTCTGTGGCTTCAGACAAGTCTGGTAGGACATTCAAGGCTGGGTCAAGGTTTATATTTGAGTCACAGGTAGGGCAAAGGCTGGGGTCCCAGAATGGGGCCCAGGGGGAAGATCAGTTGGCTTTTTATCAGAGACACCTGACATTTCCTGTGGCTGGAAGCTTATTTTTCACAGCTCCTGACCCTCAGACCTCCTTTGCATGGAGGAGTCAGGGCAAATGCAGGGAAGAACATTTGCTTAAGAAAAGCTTCTAGACCAATGCCACCAGTGGCTCAACCCCTGTAAATCCTAGCTCCTCAGGAGACTGAGATAGAGATTGTGGGTCAAGCCAGCTCAGGGGAGGAAAGTTAGTGAGACTCTTCTTGCTGATGAACTACCAAAAGCTGGAAATGGAGCTTTGGCTCAATTGGCAGAGTGCTAAAATTGAGGGAAAAAATTAAGGGACCAGAGCCTAACCCCTGAGTTCAAGCCCCAGTACTTGCACCTAAAAAAATAAAGAAAAGCTTTCAGAAGCTCCTAGTCTACTGTGGTGTAAGGCCAGATCAGCCGGCACCGGTGGCTCACACCTGTTCTCCTAGCTCCCCAGGAGGCTGAGATGTGAGGATCACAGTTCAAAGCCAGCCTAGGCAGGAAAGTCTGGGAGACTCTGATCTTCAAAGAACCTTCAGAAAACCAGAATTGGTGTTGTGCCTCAAGTGGCAAGCCAAACCTCTGGGGGACAGAGGGTTAGGCCCAGAGTTCAAGTCCCATGACCAACACCTGGCCGGCTTGGACCTCACTCTGTGGATCTAGGCAGAGTAATTTCCAGTGGGCCACTGAGGGTCTCCCAATGTCTAGGTGTCCTACAAGTCTTCAGAGCAGCCTCTTTGGAGGCCTTTGCCTACAGAGCAGGCCACAGTATCAGAGAAGGTTCGAGCCTTGACCCGGAGGTCATTAATCTGTTTATCAGAATGGCATCTGTCATGGCTGCACTTTGGATCTGAGCAATAAATCGACCTCAGACCAAAGTTCTGGGCCAGAAGGGGCAGGAGCTGCAAGATGGCACAGGAGGTAATGCCCACTCACTCAAGTATCACAAGAGTGTGAATCTGTCAGGCACACATTTGGCGGATGTTGAGTTGGGCTCATGAAAGGCTTGTAGTCTCAGGTATCCACAGCCAGCAGGCTGCTGCTGGTAGCAGTCTCTATCCCAGGAGTCACAGGGCTCGGAGCCTTACTTTCCTCACCAGTACTCGGAGCAATCATGGGCTGACTACAAATGAGCATTCATAGTGGCTTCCCTTGGTCCTGTGGCCCTGTGCATGGATAGAGGGGCAGGTTCCATGGAACTTACTGCCATGATCCAGACCCCTCAGCCCAAGAATGACTTAGGGAAAAACTACTTGATCTGCCTTGAGAGTTTACTATGACTATGCCTCAGGAGTGCCCCCAGTTTTGTAGCTGAGCTCATCATTACCACCATCTTCTGTGTGTGTGTGTCTGTGTGTGTATGTATGCATGCACACACTTGCACACATCTTGGTACTAGGGCTTGAACTCAGGGCCTGAACTCTGTGCCTCAACTTTTTCATTCAGGGCTAGCACTCTACCAGTTGAGCCACAGCTTTTCTTCCAGCTTTTCAGTGGCTAGTTGCAGAGGAGAGTCTCACAGACTTTTCTAGCTGGGCTGCCTCTGAATGGCAATCCTCAGATCTCAGACTCCTGAGGAGCTTGGACTAGGAGGGCATGAGCTATTAGCATCTGGCCACACTTTCCTTCTTGGCTGAAACAGACTACCTCTCCCCCAGCCGAGCGCCCATCTACAGCTACCCTCCTTCCCCAGGCTACAGAAGAAACATACCCTCCCTTGAGTACAAAGAAATGGGATCATGTTAGAGGTTTATGTTCTCCACACAGTCACGGGATGGTGGGAGCTGAAGTGGAGGTGAGAGATCTAGGCCAGGGGAAGTAGACAGCTGTTAGAACAGAAGAGCATATGAAAAGACATCCTTGCAACTGGGTACCAGTGGCTCATGCCTATAATCCTAGCTACTCACGGCTGACACCTGAGGATCAATCAAGATTCAAAGCTAGCCTGGGCAGACTCTTCTCTCCAATGAATCACCAAAAGCTGGGAAGCAGAGATACCCTAGTTCAAGTAGTACAGCACCAACCTTGTGCAAACAAGCTAAAGGATATCCCCTAGGCTCTGAGAACAAGTCCTGGTAAACACACACACACACACACACACACACACACACACACACACACACACACACACACACATGCACACATGCACACATGCATGCGCACATGCACGCAAACATGCACGCAAGCACATGCATCCACTACCATCCTTAATTGGAGCCAATTGCTCATACCAGCAATTCCAGCGACTCAAGAGGCTTAGCTCTTAGAATGGCAGCTTGAACCCAGCCCAAGTAGGAAAGTCTGTGAGACTCTTCTCTCCACTAACTACTAAAAAAGGTGAAAAGTGATCTGTGATATAAGTGGTAGAGAGTTAGCTCAGGGACAGTGCCTAGGCCCTGAGTTCCAGCTCTGAGATTTTTTTTTTTAATATACACCCTTTACCTTCCCCACCCCCACAGACCATAAATCCAGATTTTGGTCATACTAGATCTCACTTTTGCTCTTGCCATTTCCATAGCACTTCCACAAATGGCCGGTGTGTGGCCAGCCATGGGTTAAGAAGTGAACTTACGCAAGGAAGGCATAACCAGGTCAAGGCTAATGCCCCAGAACACTGAGATACTGGCCATACCAGTATCTCATCCCCCAGTTCCCTGGCCCTGGAATCTTATGTCTGTGCCTCTGTATTCTGGGTATCAGGAATCGTGTAGAAGGAACTGAGAGGTCAAGCTGGGGCTGGGAGATGGACTTGGCTGTGATAATGTTTGTTGACATTTCCTAGACAACAACAGATACTTCCAAGCCACCTGGGCCTCACCTCTATGCAGTCCAAGATCCTTCTTGCTTGGGCAGCCTTCATTCAGCTATCAAGCTCAAGTTGGTCAGAGCCACTGGCAACCACCCTTCCCCCACTCCACTGCCAGCTGCTGGGAGGGACATGCAGCCAGAGGCCCAGCTGAGGAAAAGGAAAAGACATCACATGACTGAACCTTCCAGAGGTAAGGGAGAACCTATGCCAGCAGGCCCTGCTGACACAGAATCCCATGGAGGTGGCCAAAATTACGGACAGCCGGACTTGGGCCCCAATGAAAAGCTGGACTATACAGGTCTCTGGCAATTTAGGACTCATTGTAGACCCTGCCTGGGGGCTAAAGGCAAGGTTGTAATGGAAGAGGGGCAACATCCAAGGTCAGGAAGAGGAAGACAGGCACCCAGGAAGGGGACAGAGAAAGATGAGGGAAACACACACACACACACAGGGGTAGCCCAAGGCCTCATCAGGCCCTGAGCACCAGAACATGCCAAACCCTGAGTAGATGGCACTACCATCCTCAGACCAACTGTAGACAAATCTCAGCCTCTCACACGTCTGGAATGGCTCATAACACAGCATGGCATTTCCTACTGTACACAACTCTATGCAGAAAACTCATCCACCTTATTTTTGGTTGTCGGTCACAGCGTTTGAACTATGGGCCTGCACGCAGTCCCTCAGCTCTTCAGCTTAAAGTGCACGCTCTACCACTGGAGGCACAGCACTACCTCTGGTTTTCTGGTTGTTCATTGGAGATAAAAATCTCACAGACTTTCCTACCAAAGCTGGCTTTGTACTGCAAGCCTCAGATCTCAGCCTCCTGAGTAGCTAGGATGACAGTTGTGAGCCACCAACAGCATCTGGCTTTAGTTACCTTCTTATAGCCAGGTGAAACCCAAATTGTCAGGCTACAAACCACATGCAACCCTTCACTTCAGACTTTGACACTAGCATCCAAAACTATATTTCCATGGATGAAGAGAATATAATTGACAATACCCACCCATCCCTGCTCGCATTAGCCCACTCCATGCCTAAGACAGGCCAGGACTTCTGGAGTTGTTGGTAAGGCAACGCCCACCCTGCTGTGACTTCACCCTGGGGCAAACTTGGAGAGTTTTTAGAAATTTCTGTACACTTAGGCTAGCATCTTGTCTCCCAACGACAGGACCCCCACTGCTTCACCATCACTTGCAAGCAAGGTTGTCTTTCTGGTTTTTATTATTGTTGTTTTTGATGAAGGGCTTGAACTCAGGGCTTGGGAACTGTCCCTGATGATGATTTTTGCTCAAGGCCAGAACTGTACCTTTTGAGCCATGGTGCCGTTTCTGTTTGGAGATTGGGGATGACACTCTCATGGGACTTTCCTGCCTGGGCTGGGAAACGAGATCCTCTGAGTCTCAGCCTCCCGAGTAGCCAGGATGACAGGCGTGAGCCACCAGCACAAGGCTTACGGTGTCTCAGTCTTTCGAATTTCCATCTAGTCCTCCTCTATATACTACCACCTAGACACTCCTCTATCTCCCTCACAGAAAGCAAAGAAAGGCTTGGAATCTGGTTAGGGCCATGGGCATTAAAGAGCTCCCTCCACATCTCAATCCCTCTCTAAGCTCCCATCTGCCTCCTCTGGATGGACTGGTCCTCTGTGACAGGTCAGACCCAGTAGGACTTTAGGGGTTTGCCCTGTATTCCCCAAACCCCATCCAACTTGTACCTGAGGATTTCTGGGGCCATTTCTGCGGTGGAAGATGTTGGGAGGGTTGCTGATAACCACCTCCAGGGGTGTCCAGGGCAGAAGGAATATCCAGCTCCCCTCTGTCAAAGAAGGAGACACTAAGCATGGATGGATTTACTAAGAGCTACAGGGCATAGCCAACCACCTGTCACCAAGGTCCATCTGAGTGCTATTTTATTTTCACAGTCCTAAGGCGTGACCTCAGGGCCTGGGCAATGTCTAGAAGCTTCTACTGACAGAGGCAAGCACTCTTCCACCTGAGCCATGGTGCCGCTTCTGGCTTTTTCTGTGTATGTGGGACCTAGGAATTGAACCCAGGGTTACCTGTGTACTAGGCAAGCCCACTACTGCTAAGACACAATCCCAACCCTGGATAGCTGTTCCTCTGTGAACCCTCGGGCCTGCCTCGGGATACTCTTTCACATCAATATTGAGTTTCTCACCAGCAGCCCTGGCTGGAAATAAACATGCTCAACTATGTTGTAATTTATCTATAGCGTCTTTGCTCTCTGTGCTTCCTGTCAGATCCTCTTTGTTAAGAAAGACCCCCTTTCAAGTGCTGCCTCTAAAAAGCCTGCTCCAATCGCCCTGACAGAGCAAGATCTTCTCTGCTCTGCAGGCTGCCTGCTTTGTCATGCTCTGTCTTCCAGCTGGTGTGGGTTAAGAGCACACGAAGGAGTAGGCCTGGCTTCCACCATCCAATTTCTGAAGGCTCTGATATACTACCTAGGACCGGTGCTGTATCACACACTGTGAGAGGGCACTCATGGCCCAGGCAGTCTGGGGATGAAAAGATGGGGCCATGTTCTGGGAGTGGTCTCTCTGAGTTTTCATGCTCAAGGCTGGTGCTCCACAACTTGAGCCACAACTCCACTTCTAACTTTTTGGTGGTTCTATGGAGAGTAGATTCTCACCAGCTTTCTAGCTTATGGCTGGCTTTGATCTTTGATCCTCAGATATTTGCCTCCTAAGTAGCCAGGGTGTCAGACGTGTACCTGAGCCAGAGGTGATGGGCACCAGACCCTTTCTTTGTTTATCTCATGCCAACAAGCAAACCATAGTTAAAACAGTCATTTACAAGGGATCAAGTTCCTCTGCTAGGTCAGTTAATACAAGGAGATAAGGTGCCTTTGAAAAAGGCTAGTCTGTGTTGGCCTAGGTGTGTGTGTGTGTGTGTGTGCATGTGTGTGTGAGTTTCAGGGATACCTACCCCTATCTCTGCAGTGCCTCATCCTCCCAGTGGTGAGTACATCCAGAATCCCCACCCCAAGGAAGGTGTTTAGGGGAGGGTATATAAGGTCACATTGAGTGGGATGATTTGAATTCTATCCTGAAACTGAAGCCTGGAGAGCTAATGGAGAGAAGGGGAGGTTTAGAGGAGCATCAAAGAAGCCCCTTACTTTTGGCTACAAGTACCAAAGAGAAGACTGAATCCATTTTTTTAGTAGTAAGATAACAGGTGCCCACTATTCATTTATTGTATTATTTTTTTCTGAGCCCTAGGACTTGGATTCAGGGCCTCGGTGTCGTCCCTGAGCTTCTTTCATTCAAGGCTGAGGCACTACCACTTGAACCACAGAACCACATCTGGCTTTTTTTCTGGTGGGGGGAGGTGGTTTTTGGGAGATAAGAATATCACAAACTTTGCTGCCTGGGCTGGCAATTAGTCATGAATATCAGACCTCAGCCTCAGCCTCCCAAATAGCCAGGATGATGGGTGGCAGCCACCAGCACGTGAACGCCACCATCCATTTATTTTCCTCTAGGGCCAGTGCCAGCCACCTGCACTGCACCCCCCCCCCTTATTGTGAGTGGGAAGTAATCATGGGTGGGTTTGATACTTCAACAGACCACCTACGTACCTTTTAGCATTGTTCCTGATCAGTTTGATGGCAGCTACTTCCTTATCCACAGCAATCACTTGGCTCTGTCACAAGAAAAAAGGTACCTCAAGAGCTGTCAGGTCTGGAGTCTTTCCTCTGCACCACGCCCCCCCCTACCTGAAATGACACACCCCAGCAAAGCGAAGTAGACATAGAGTGAATTCATTTTCTTATAACCGGGGTCTGGCCAGATAGATGGCCGTGAGGATCAGAGGTCCAGGATCATGCTGGGCGGTTGGACAACACGATATCTCCCTCATCCACTTTCCTTTAACTCTCTTAGCAGAGGGTAATGGGGAAGTACTCAGAGGATGGATGGACAATGAATAACCGTCATGTTCTAGCCCGGGCACAGAGTGGTGGACCTCAGGGAATTATTTCAACAGGCTGAGCAAGACAGCTCCTGACCCACAGCCCACCTCCAGAATTAGAGGGTTACCATGGGTCCCAGACACATGGAGACACTGAGTCACCTCCTCCAGGACACATTCAACCAGTTTCTGAAAGAGAGAGAGAGAGAGACAGAGACAGAGATAGAGAGACAGAGACAGAGACAGAGACGGAGAGGGAGAGAGAGAGAGAAAAAGAAAAAAAGAAAGAAAGAAAGAAAGAAAGAAAGAAAGAAAGAAAGAAAGAAAGAAAGAAAGAAAGAAAGAAAGAAAGAAAGAGAAAGAAAGAAAGAAAGAAAAGAAAGAAAGAAAGAAAGAAAGAAAGAAAGAAAGAAAGAAAGAAAGAAAGAAAGAAAGAAAGAAAGAAAGAAAGAAAGAAAGAAAGAAAGAAAGAAAGAAAGAAAGGAAGAAAGAAAGAAAGGAAGGAAGGAAGGAAGAAAGGAAGAAAGGAAGGAAGGAAGGAAGGAAGGAAGGAAGGAAGGAAGGAAGGAAGGAAGGAAGGAGGGAAGGAAGGAAGGAAGGAAGGAAGGAAGGAGGAAGGAAGGAAAGAAAGAAAGAAAGAAAGAATTGGACTTATGCCTGATGCCAGTGGCACAGGCATAATGCTATACAGGAAACTGACATATCAGGATCATGGTTTTTAGCCAGGCAGGCAGGAATGGTCTGTGAGACTCTTATCTCCAAAGAACCACCAGAAATCCAGAAGTGGTGCTGGGGACTCAAGTGGTAGAGCACCTGCCTTGAACTGAGGAGCTTGGGGACAGCGCCCAGGCCCAGAGTTCAAGCCCCAGGATTGACAAGAAGTGGACTTTCCACCACAATAAGTGGACTGAATAGCAGCCATTGTCATAGGGAGCATGGCAGAGAAGTCAGGCTGAGCTTCCTGTAACTGGGTGTCATGAATAGGTCACCCAGCTTCTTCATGCCTCATTTTATCCAGCTGCAAAACTGAACAGTGAAGGATCCCCTTCCACATGCAGATAGGGTAAGGATGAAAGAGAGCCATATTTTGTTTCATAATCTCATACTTGTTGCATAATAAATAACAGGCCCCATCTGAGCCCTTGCAGGGTATCTTCCTGTCATATGTTCACAGAATTTGAAGAACCATATCTAGCAACCACTCCTCCTATGCCTGGCCCTGCCCCAGTGATCCCCCTATATTGATCCCTTGATTCCTCACAACTGTCCCAGGAGGATACTGAGGTCCGATGGTCAAGGTCCCGAGCTTCAACTCTGGTCAAGAATCAGCTGCTGTGGACTAAGAGTTTGGGACAATCCATCTAAACTGATGACTAAACGTGGTGCTACCTGTCTAGCATCCCGATACAGAGAACCAGTCATGGTGGCCCACACTTGTCACAGGAGGATCGTGATCCAGCCCAGCCTGAGCATATATTTAGTGTCTATCTCAGAAATGCCCAAGACAGAAAGGCTTGGCTTTCATGGTAGAATACATGACTGGCAAGCCTAAGGCCTTGAGTTCAATCCCTAATATACCAAAAAGAATCAGAGGCCCGTTGGCAGAGGCTCATGCCTATAATCGTAGCTACTCAGGAGGCTGAGATGTGAAGATGATAGGTCAAAATTTAAAATAGGGTTGGCCTCACCCATCAGACCTCATGATGAGAAGACCCAGAGTTTGGCCCATTCAGTACGCTCCATACTAACAGAGCTGACATCCTGAATAAGTGCTGGCCATGCTCTCTGTCCCTCTGGGGAGCCACCCCATGCAGGCCCCACTCCCAGGTCCTCCCAAGCTCCCTCTGCCACCAACCAGGGACAAGGGAGTAGACAGCTCCCGGGAACACAGATCCCTTGGTCTTATAATTTCAACCTTTCACCCTTCCAGGCCCCCAAACCTAAGACACAACATTCATGCACCCACCCAAAGGTAGCAGTTAGAAGTTACCAAAGGGTCCAGCGCTCCTTGTTGCAACCCACTTCTACACACACACACACACACACACACACACACACACACACACACACACACACACACAAATCCGGCACAGGTGTTTCATGTATGTCATCCTACCTACTCAGGAGGCTGTGGTTTGAGGATCACAGTTCAACGCCAGCCCATGCAGGAAAGGCTCTGAGGCTCTTATCCTCAGTGAACTACCAAATAGATAGAGATGAACCTGTGGCTCAAGTGTCAGAGCACTAGCTTTGAGCTCAGAAGATCAGGAACAATACCTATGGCCTGAATTCAAGGCCCAGTTCTTCTACTTCCAAACACACAAAGACACAGACACAGACACAGACAGAGACACAGACCCACACAGACACACAGACACAGACACACAGACCCACACAGACACACAGACACAGACACACAGACACACACACACACACACAGGGACAGCTCAAGGCTTCAGCAGTCCCTGAGAACAAAACTACGAACTCATTCCATTAGGATCACATCCCACCCACAAGAAGGTGGCACTACCGACCTCAGACCCACTGTAGACAAAACATTGAGCCTCTCACATATCTGGAATGGCTCATAGACCAGCATGGCATTTCATTCCGTACACACTGCTATGTAGAAAACTTAGCCACCTCTTTTTTTGTTGTTGCTCATGGGGTTTGAACTCTGGGCCAGGTCACTGTCCCTCAGATTTTCAGCTGAAGTTGAGCACTCTCCCACTTAATCCACAGCACCACTTCCTGTTCTCTGGTGGTCCATTGGACATCAAGTCTCACAGACTTTTCTGCCCAAGCTGGCTCTGAACCATGGTCTTCACATCTCAGTTTTCTGAGTAGCTAGGATGACAGTTGTGAGCCACTGGCGACTTCCGGTTTAGCCACCTTTACATACCCAGAGGAAAACCATCTCATAAGGCCACAAACTCCTTGCAACACTTCACTTCAGACTTTGTCACCAAGCATCCAAATCCATCCTTTATTGGAGAAAAAACAGACACAGGAATCCTAGCCCTGCACCCATTCACCCACTCACTGCCTGACACAAGCCATGTCCTCTTGAAGCAGTGGGTTCAAGTTGGGGTAATCTTGGGGAGATCTTAGAAATGTCTGTACAGTGGGGTGAGCACCTGGTCTCCAAACCACAGCAACCCCCTCTTCATCCCTTGCACACCTGGACCATCCTTTGCAGGCAAATATGTTTTATTTTCTTTCTTTTTTCAGTTGTGGGGCTTGAACCCTAGGTCTGGGTGCTGTCCCTGAGCATTCCAGATCAAGGCGAGCACTCTACTACTTAAGTCACAACACAACACCACTTCTGTTTATCTGGCGGTTCCTTGGAGATAAGAGCTTCAGAGTTTTTCTTGCCCAGGCTGGCTTTGACCACTGATCCTCAGATCTCACCTCCTGAGTACCTAAGATGACAGTCATGAGCTAGTGCCACCCAGCCAAACATACTTTTCCATGCCTGTCATCCTATCCCCTCAGGAGACTGAGATCTGAGGACTTCAGTTGGATGCCACCCTTGGCAACAAAGTCCATGAGAACTCTTTATCTCCAATTATAAATGCCCAAACATGTTGGAAGTGGAGCTGTGACTCAAATGGTAGAGCGCTAACTTTGAATATAAATGACAAGGTATAGGACCCACTTCCTAGTTTCAAGTTTTTCTAGCAAAAACCCACCCAAGAAAGGGAAGCAGGTGGGCATACGGGAGCTGAAAGCTCACACATAGTACTCAAGACTCCCAGAACAGACCCCATCCTGCTGCGATTCTCTAGATTCTATGTCCTACATTATGGTAATCTTAGATGGAACTTACCATGCACCAAGTTAGGATGTTCAAGTACAATCGCATATTCAGGATCCCCTGGCCTTATCAAAGACTCAAGATCTTTCACTGTCCTGCCTCTATACTGGGTAGGGAGGTGAGGTCTAATTATCCAACCACAGGATGTGGGAATGAAAGGATTTCTCGGCCAAGATAAGTAGACTCAAGGGTTCCAGGTCTCTCTCTCAGGAAGAAGAATAGGGCTGATCTATCCCAGGAATTTTCCTGGGGTGTGAGTATTCTCAAAGAAACAACCCTGCTCACAGACCAGTGCCTCTGGTTTTCCAACCAGCCTCTATCCAAACCTGCCCCACGTTCAGTCTGCCCTCTCTGAATCCCAGATCTGCCATTTAGACTAAAGGCTGAGCCAGCAAAGAGACCCATCTCTGCATCTGAGAATAGCAATCACGGGGTCCTAGTGCCCCCTAGAGGAAGTCTGGGGAAACAAGGGTCCTTACTCCCACCCTCATTCCCTGGCTGCCCTGTGCTAGTGGCCAGCTTACTTCTGTCTCTGGTGCAGGAAAGAATAGGGTGGGGGATGTCAACTTCAGATTGAGCCCTGGAAAGTCCCAGTCCCCAAGGATGTACTGCACAGGCATCCTGCAGTGGACAATAGATAGGTGGTCAATGGTGAATCCAATATGCCAGGACTCTTAATAGCAGTGTAGCTGGGTCAAAGGCTCTATCACATTTGGTCTAGGATGTCAGGTGAAGTCATGGCTCCAATATCCTGACATTCCTGACCTGTGATCCTCCTCCCTCTTCATCTTCTTGCTTATCCCTTGCCCCCCCACAACACTGCCTCACACCAATACCTCCCTAGACCTTGGACAGCTTGTTCTTATCTGACCAGCAAATAAACTCATTGGCGCCAGGGATGGTTGAAAACTCGTGAACCGCCCTGAGTCCTAGTGTCTACCCGAGATTGCTTACCTCTGTAGTTGGCTACCACTCAGCTCCTGGATGTCAGAAAGTTGCAGAGGTATCAGTATCTTGGTCCTACATACTGGCTTTAGTGTCTGAAATTGTCCCCACATAGATTGTGAATGGTTGGCTCACTTGATCCAGGGACTCCAATCCAAGGCTCACATGTTCTCCCTTCTTCCTTCCTTTCCTCTTTTTTTTCCATCCAGCCTTCCCTCCACTTTCTCTCTTTCCTTCCTTTCTCTCACTACTGGGCCTTGAACTCGGAGCCTAAGTGCTATGCCTGAGCCTTTTTACTCAAGGCCAACAGACTACGTACGGCTTGAGCCACACATCCACTTCTGGTGTTTTCTTTTTGGTAGTTAGTTGGAGATAAGACTCTTACAGGTTTTCGTGCCTGAGCCTCAAGCATCGATCCTCCCATCACAGCCTCCTATGTAGCTAGGATGACAGGCATGAAGCACAGGCATCCGGCTCAAACCAAGGTTTCTTCATGTGCTGTGGAACAAGCACTGGAACCTCTCATTTTCTATGACCCCTCCAGAGCCTGGCACAAACTGTAACTCTTTGTTGGATAAATAAATGAGCATCTGTCTACAAAAATACTACAGAAAATCCCATCCCATTCAGGTAAGCATCCTGGTGGGCGGGGCAAAGCCTGATGTAGCTCTCCCACAGTTCTCCCTCCTCCCTCTTCCCACCTTCATGATGCCACCGAACTGAACTGTTTTGGCTCTGAAGACACTGTGTACTCGCTGGATTCCAGGGCCTCTGGGATGCCTATCTTCTCAAAGATCTCTGGCCAGCGGCTGACCAGCTTTGTGGCACTCAATTCTCCACTCAGGAGTGAATGAGGTTGCCATGAGCTGAAGGCCAGGCTCAAGGGTCCTACTCTTCTACCCCTGGGGCCAGCCAGGATGGCCCACCACATCTGGCCCCCAAGTTTCATGTTGCAGAGATCTTTGAGGCATTTTGGGTTTCTGAATCTCCCAGAGTCCAGTGCAGGTGCTGAGAATCCTCTCTACTCACAGGTGGCAGGCTAGGGATGGTGAGGTCACAATTTCTTCTCCCCATGACATCCTCAATGTTATGCCTAGGTCGCAGGACACCCACCAAGAAGACCACCAAGAGTCAGACTCTACAGCTGTTTTATTTAAACAGGCTGCAGCTGGGGTCTCGTCCTACACTCTGACACAGTGGAGTCCAGGATGAGAGCCCTGAGCTAAGGATTTACAGGTCTTATAAAGGCACACAACCAGGTGGTTTAGCACCATGTGTTGCTCTGCTCTGAAACAAGCAACAAATGGTCACTGCCTCAAGTATTTTAACCCTTCACTCAACCGTGGTGGTCACACTAGAGAAAGTCAGAGGAGAATCAACAGCTGCCGCATGAAAGCAATCAAGGCACGACGTTCATAGCAGGAGACCAACTGGCTTGGAAACTCTGCTTGTGATACTTTGAACATCATTGATTGTTGGCTGAAATGGTCCGTCTAATTTGACCAATAATCCCAGTTGTTAGTGGAAATTGCCAGCTTCAAGAAAAAAACCCTCGAAAAGGTGGCATTTCAGTTGTCCCAATAAAACTTAAAGGGTTCCAAAGTTAGCGGTCCCCTTTTCTTTCCAGACAGCCCAGAGCAGGTTACAGAAAATGGCATTCAGCCAGCCCTAGCTTACTGCCACGGCCTGATATCGAGCAGGCTCCACCAGGGTGAATGCACTTGCCTACCACTGCCCAGCTGGAAACAGCACAGGCAGGACACAAATTAGAGTCTGCAGGATGCCAGGGAGGACTTCAAACCAGTGCACTCCCCCAGGAAGGAATCCACACCACCAGTGGGGTCCCAGAGCCCCCTGCCTAGATGCCCATGGACACCCTCAAAGCCCTTGGTAAGGTTGCCCTCTCATCCTCGGTAGTGGGGAACCATCTGCAATGTCACATCGTTCACCACTTACCAGAGCCTCCTAGATTCACAGCCCCTGCCCTACTCCCCCCCTCCATCTCCTTCCCTAGTTACATTTGGCAGACACATTCCCAACCCTTGAATTAGCTCCAACTATACAAACGAGAGCAGACTGTCTGGCTGGAAGAGTGCTCTGTGGTCACACTCGTCTCACAAGCCTTCAGGCTTAAGACAGAAGGTGTCCACTTTGGTCTGTCGTTCACACAGGCCTCCAAGGGGAGATCCACCCAGGCCCAGCAGCTACTGTGGGCTATAGGAAAAGGGGAAGCGAGAGGTGGAAAGGCACGTCTACTGAAATATTCCCTAAAGGAGCCATGAAACAGTGAAGGTGAAAACAAAAATTATGTCTGGTCTCATACTTGGCATTGATGAAAAAAGCACAACAAGTACACACACACACACACACACACACACACACACACACACACACACACACACACACACACAAACAAATCAAGAACAGTGACTGTAGACTCATCCATGCAGCATCTGCAATTTGCCAACTGATCACTTACCTGAGCACAGTCAGGCTCTCTCTCTCTCTCTCTCTCTCTCTCTCTCTCTCTCTCTCTCTCTCTCTATCTATCTATCTATCTATCTTTTTCTCTCTTCTTCATGCACACACACGCACAGTACACACACACACAGACATAGGTTCAGAATAGTGCCCCTCCTGAGTTTGTAGGTTTCTCATCTGGGACAATGTACAAGCTGGAGCATGTGAGTTCCCTTGTCAGAACCAGGGGCTCGACCCAAGGAAGCACTGCTCTAATCATGCTGAACCACCCTGCCTCTCCCTTTCTTCAGGGCCAGACACTTTCCCTTGGGAATAACCACCCTTGACTCCCCATTCAGCAAAACTCTAGGCCAGGACTCTGGGTGAAGGAGTCCTGAGACAGGTGGCTCTTCAGAGCCTAGACTGAAAACAAGCAGGAGGTCATGGTGCCCCCAGAGAAGTGTCTGACCCGGGGTCAGGGCAGTGTTGGGTAAATGGATGGGGTCCTATAGGCTACATACATGGATGAACTTCCTATTCCAGCCTAGATGATTCTGGGTTACTTGGTGGATTCTTGGGGAGGATGAGGAAACTACATGGACTTGGAGCACCAGCAGATGGTGGCAGAGCTGGTAAATGTGATCACCCTGTGAGTGCTGTTGACAGCTGGATTTGGGGGGACAGGCTTCCCCCCAACCCCAGCAGCTGCCTGGGGGAATTGAAGATCCCCTCAGCCCAACCATTGGGGGAGACACTTCTCCATCCACCCCACACACCAAGCAGGTGCATGGTAACGCTCCGTGTTTGTGTGTGTGTGTGTGTGTGTGTGTGTGTGTGTGTGTAATTGTCCTCTCAAGGACTCAGAACATTGAATCTTTTGGGATGACAGCACACAGCACACTTAAAAAGAGAAGCACAAAGAGCCCTGTGTAATGGATTCAGCAAAATGTGCCTTTTGAAGGACTCAGCACACAGCAACTTTTGGGATCCTCATGGTAATTTAATTATCAGTAAGATTAGACATGCCATTTTGACATCACTAAATTTAAATATCATAATATTATGACATTATATGTCGTAGGGACATTATAGACATATTGTGAATTCCTATTCTGTGATTTCATTCTATTACAGGCTAGTAATATTGGTGGATATCAGAAATCCATTGTGACCTCAAAGTCATTGTGACATGAAAATCCCTTTGTGACATCACAGTGCCATTGTGATATCATTAACCTGTTCTGACATCACAAACCTATCCTGTCCATTGTGACCTCATCACCAACGTGACATCACAAAACCATTGTGATATCACATTGCTATTGTGACATTACAAGCACCTTGAAACCTCCCAAACCCATTATGACATCCTTAGCACCTTTGAAAAAAACACATGGCCTTTGTGACATCACAGTCCCTTTGTGTATCCATATCCTCATTGTGAAGTATCAATTGAGATCAAATATGCCATTGTAATATCACAAAACACTTACAATATAATCATTGGTGTGACATCAGATTGTCATTATGACAACATCAGGTCATTGTGACATTACAAATCTATAATGACATCATACCACTATTACACCACATTGTCATTGTGACAACACATATACATTATAAAGGCCTATTATGTGATTTCGTTCTATTTCAAAGGTGGGTTCATATCAAAAACACATTTGACTTCATAACCATTGTGACATGACAACCCCTTTGTGATATACCATTGCCATTTTGATATGTCTAAACAACTGTGACAACTCAAACATGTCCTGTCCTCATAAATTTTGTGACATGTTGCTCAATCTATTTTCAACCTCATATTATTTCAGGTATGACATTAAATATTAGAAATATACTGTGATATTATGAATATTGTGACATCACACTGCTGGATGTAATGACCATTGTGTCACATTGTCACATCACAAATCTGTTCTGACTTCATCACATTTGTGCCAACAAATGACTTTGGAATCCTCACAATCCCATTCTAAACTCATATACCCATTATGAGTTAATGACAATTGAGGTCTGGAATGCCATCGTCACATCACCAAACTACTACGACATCACAAAACTATTTTGAACTCATCACTATTATGACATCATCAACTAATTGTGACATAACAACACTTTTATGACATTATAATTTGACATCATATTGCAATTGTGATATTACTGAACCACCATGCTTTCACAAACCTAATATGATCTTGTTACATCTTAAAAAATTTTGACCTTTGAGACATCTAGCTCCTTCTGTGAACTTGTGTCATTGTGAGCTTGTAGCAATTGAAAATTGAAGTAAGATGTGATATTGCAAACTAGTTTTGACATCACTAACCCATTTTTCTATCATTAACACTTTGACAACCAGAACCTGTTAGGAACCTTAGCACTTTTGACAAAATACATGGCCTTTGTTTCATCACAGTTCATTTGTATATGTCATTGTGACTTCATTCTCATATCTTCACTATAAACTAATGGCAATTAATATCTTTCTGAAGGGTAAAGGAGGAGGCTACAATGCTTGATAGGAAATGTACTCATTATCTTGCCCATATAATTGTAACCCCTCTGTACAGTATGTTCACAATAAAAAACAGATCTGACATGCCATTGTGACATCATAAACCCTTTGTGATATCATCACCAATGTGACATCAGACTGTCATTATTACACCATCAGCTCATTGTGACATCACCAAGCTACAGTGACATCATAGCATTATGACATCGCATTGCCATTTTGCTGTCATAGACACATTGTGAATGTATATCTTGTGATTTCATTCTATTTCAGAATATATCAGAAACACATTGTGACCGCATAACCATTGTAAGATAATAAACCCTGTGTAACATAATAACCAGTGTGACATTATATTGTTGATATGACATCTTTAGCTTATGGTGACATCACAAAATAATAATGACAGCATAGCATTTGGCATTGGCATTGTGACATCATTGTCACATTATGAATGCCAAATCTGTGATTTCATTGTATTTGAAATGTGGCATGTGGGTTGATATCAGAAACTCATTGTGATGTCATAACCATTGTCACATCAAAATCCCTTTTTGACATCAATTTGGCAATGTGACATCACACTGGCAATCTGATGCTAGTAAGGCATCATGATATCACAATGGTCATGAACTCACAATGGATTTCTGGTAACAACCGACATGCCACATTAGAAATATAATCAAATAATGTAATAGGCAAACACAACGTGTCTGTCTATGACATCAGAATGACAATGTAATGTTACAATGCTATGATATCATTGTAGTTTTACATGTCAAAATGTGCTGATGGTGTCATAATGGCAACATGATGTCAAAATTATTATTATGTCAGAAAGGATTTGTTATGTTTCAATGGTATATCTGATGTCAGTTTTCATTAGTTCCCTATGAGGATATGGACACAAAAAGGTTCTGTGATGTCACAGAGGCCATGTGTGTTTTCAAAGGTGGTAAAAGGTCATAATAGGTTTAGGATGGCACAATATGATCCATAATGTCACAATGGAAATGAGATATCCCATTGGGTTTTTGATGTCACAGTGGTGATGAGGTCACAATGGTTTTGTGATGTCACAGTTGGTTTGTAATATCAGAATGATATATCAAATTTCAATGACTCATAATTCAATATGAGGATACCAGGTGATAGAAGAAGTATCAGGTCATACTATGTGAAAAACCAATGGGACAGTGATTTCACAATGACAATGATATATCTCACCAATCTGTTATAAGAAAGTTTTGATGTCACAATTGGTGATGCAATACTGATGAGGAGGTCACAATAGATTTGAGATGTCCCAAGGGGTTGGTGATGGCACAATGGCATGTGGGATCTCAATTGTCATTAACACACCATGAGTATATGAGTTTGGGAAGGGATTCTGATGTCAGCAAAGCATATGTAGTCAAAAAGGTGAAGAACTAAAAGGTCTGAGATGTCACAAAGTGACACAACGGTTATGATGTCCAAAAGTATGATATGATGATGTTACACTGGATTTTAGATATCTCATGTCATATCTGAAATATGAAGTTGAACACAGATTTTCAACTCACAAATGGCCTAAGATATCACAATGGCATGTCACAAAATTATGAGAACAGGAGAGGTATTTGATATCACAATGGGTTATTGATATAACAAAGGCAATGTGATGTGACAAAGAGATTTAGATCTCACAAAGGTTATGAGTTCACAATGGTTTCCTGATATCAATGCAGATGGCACATTTGAGATAGAATGAAATCGAAGAATAAACATTCAAAATGGGTCTATGACATGAAAATGACAATGGGATGTCAAGGCAGCAATGTTTGATAGTATATATACTCATTACCTTGCTCATGTAACTGTAATCCTTCTGTACACTGTATTTACTATTAAAAAACTCACAGAAGAAAAAAATAAAAATATGGTATGGTGTCATTGGGGTTTGGTGATGTCACAATGAATGGTGGTGTCATGATGACAATGTGATTTCGCAGTCATAATTATTGCACAAAGTATTTGTGATGATACAATGCTATGTGTGATAACAATTTTCATTAGTTCACTATGAAGATATGAGTACACAAAGGGTCTGTGAAGCCACAAAGGTCATGTGTTTGTTTATTTTCATGTGTTTTTTTTAATTGTGAAAATACTGTACAGAGTGGTTACAATTACATGGGCAAGATAATGAGTACATTCCTTATCAAGCATTGTAGCCTCCTCCTTTGTTTCCCCTTCCCACCCCTTCCCATTCTCTCCCTGCCCCCTCCAAATCCTCCCCGCTCCCACTCCTCCTCTCTGCACGAAAGTTGTAAAGTTCGTTTTCGACATAACGACTTGTACATCTCAAGAGTTCACAATAGCTTTGTGATGTCACAATGTGATTGTGAAGGCACAACAGCAAGGTGATGTCACAATGGTTTTGTGATGTCACAGTGGTGATAAGGTCACAATGAGTTTGTAATGTCACTATGAGTTTGTAATATCACAATGACATGTCTTATTTCAATTTCTACTAGTTCACAATGAGGATACAATTTCAAAGAAAGAATCTTAAGCTCCAAAGGCATTGAGTTTTTAGTCATAACTTGTGTGAAATGCTGCCATTAGGATATTTTAGGCCTTTAGTAAGCTTATAATATGTTTTCAAACCCATAATAATTCAGATATAACATATGATATCAGAAATTGACTCTGACATGAACATTGTGACATCACATTGATAGACATCAAGACCATGGTGTCACATTGTGAACTCACAAATTTGTTAGGGTTTCATCATATTTGTGCCAACACATGACTTTGGAGACAACACAGTCCCTTTGTGAACTCATATCTTAATTGCGAATTAATGACATTTGAGATACGGCATGCCATTTTGACATTTCCAATCAATATGCCAGCTCAAACTTATTATAGTAGAAACACATTGTGATCAAATAGCCATTGTGGTAGCACAATACCTTCATGACCCCAGATTTCCATAGTGATATCACTAACCCAATGTGAAATTCCAATCCTCTCATACCCAATCCAGGTATGAAATGTGATACCCGTATCCAGTGTGACATCTTGATCATGGTGACATCACACTGATAGATGTTATGAGCATTTTGTCACATTCTGACAACACACAGCTGTTAGGACTTCATCACTTTTGTGACAATGCATGCCTTTGGAGACATCACAGTCCCTTTGTGAGCTCATATACTCATTGTGGGTTAATGACAATTGAGAGCACATGTATCATTTTGATATCACCAACCCATTGTCACATCACACACCTCTTGTAAACTCATCACCAGTGTGGCATGACCAATTGTGAGATCAAAACATTATTAAGTCCTCATATTGCAACATCACATTGCCATTGTGATATCACTGTTCCACTGTGTTTTCAAAAACCTACTGTGTCTTCATAGCATTTTAGATAATTCATAGCCTTTTATATTTCAGTCTTCTGTGAACTCATATTCTCATTGTGAAATAGTAGCAACTGAAATTGGACATGTGATTATCAGATGTGACTTCACAAAATTATTTGATTTCATCACCAATCTGACATCACAAAACCATTGTGAGCTTCCATTGCCATTTGACATCACTATCACATTGTGACATCCCAAACCTATTAGGACCTCTTAGCACCTTTGAAAAAACACATGGCCTTTGTGACATCACAGTCCCTTTGTGTATCTATACCCTCATTATGAACTGACAATTGATATCAAACATGCCATTGTAACATCACGAACCCTTTGTGACATCAACAGTGTGATTATGGCAGCATCAACTACTTTTTACATCACAAATCTACAATGACAAGATAGAATTATGAGATCACACTGCCATTGTGATGTTATAAAAAGATAATGAATGCCTGATTTTAATCATTTTTTTTGGCCGGTCCTTGGGCTTGAACTCTGCGCTTGGGTGCTGTCCCTGTTCTTCAGCTCAAGGTGAGCACTCTATCGCTTGAGCCACAGGGACACTTCTGGATATCTAGTGGTTTTCACTGGAGATAAGAGTCTCATAGACTTTCTTGCCTGAGCTGGCTTTGAACTGCGATCCTCAGATCTCAGCCTCCTGAGTAGCTAGGTTTACAGGCGTGAGCCACTGGCACCCAGCTTTTTTATTCTATTTCAAATTTGACATGTGTGTTGATATCAGAAACCTAATGTGACCTCATAACCATTGTAACATCATAAATCAGCAGTGACATCAAATTGTCATTATGAAACCATCAGCTCATTGTGACATCACCAAACAACAATGGCATCATAGCATTATAAATCAAAGTGACATTGTTATGACTTAACAGTGTGAAGGCCTATTCTGTGAATTCACTCTGTTTCAGAAGCCCATTTTGACCATATAACCATTGTGATATCACGATCCTTTGTGACATCACATTGCCATTGTGATATCATTAACCTGCTGTGCCGTCACTACCAGTCCTGTCCTTGTAAAGTTTGTGACATGCTGCCATGGTAATATAGTAGGGCCGTTGTGAGCTCATAATCTGTTTTCAATCTCATATTTCGGTATGACATGTGATATCAGAAATCCCTTATGACATCATACTGCCAGATGTCATGACCATTGTGTCACATTGTGACATCACAAAGCTGTTAGACCGGCATCACATTTGTGACAATGCATGCCTTTGGAGACATTACAGTCCCTTTTTGAACTCATATATTTATTGTCAATTAATGACAATTGAGATATCCCATTCCACTCTGACATCATGAACCTATTGTGACATCACAAACTTATTGTGACCTCATCAGGAGAATGGTATTAACAACTAATTGTGGTATCAAAGCATTATTTTGACGTGATATTGTGGTATTCGCATTGTTATTTCACTGTCCCATTGTGTTTTTGCAAACCGATTATGGCCACATCACATCTTAGAAATTTCATGGCCTTTGAGACTTCAAGCTCTTTCTGTGAACTCTCATACTTATTACCTCTAAGGCAAGGAGACAAACCATTGAGTCACATTTAATATAATAAACCAATTTACACTAGAAAGGAGACTGTGATTACCTTATCCTGGAAGGGATAACCATGTCCAAACCTCAGACCTCCAATGGGCAGCCCGCCCTATCTTAATTGGTCTGCAAACCACCAGCCAAAAAATTATGAAGGTTCTCCAAAGCTCCAAACCTCAATGGGCAAGGCTTTTAACTTTTCCATTACTCCCTCCTTCGCTACAGACCTGTCATTCCTTTCTGGTCTTTCTGTTTTTCCCTTCCACCACTTCCTTCTTCTCTTCAGGCCTCTCCAGTCTCCATAGGCCTTCACTACACTGCCCTAACGACCACTTTTCTGCTTCCTCCCTTCTCAGGTTTTTCCCTTCCTGCTGTCTTACCACTTTCTTCCATCTGGGTATCTCTCATTTTTATCTCCCCTTCCAATGCTCTAAAAATGCAACTTATATATAGCTTGTACCCCTCCTCATTCCAACGGGTCTTCTGCCTAACAGTTTTCAACTGTCACTTCCCAAACTGCCGAATGTTCAATCATTTCTTGACAGCTCACCATGTGAGGCTTGACACCTCCACCTTTGGGGGCATTCCCCACACTCTCCGGTGGGCCAGGCCAAGAATTTACAATGATTAATGGCTCTCACAGATAATTCTGGCTCCACTGGTTAATACAGTATCATCATAGTGAATTAAAAGAAATTGAAATTATATATGTCGTTGTTATATTACAAACTTGATGAGACATCACTAACCCATTGTGACCTCATCACTGCGGTGATATCACAAACTCTTTGTGATATCACATTGCCATTGTGCCACCATGATCACATTGTGACATCCCAAACCTATTACGACCTTAGAAGCTTTGAAAGAAAGCATGGCCTTTGTGACATCAAAGGCCATTTGTGTACCCATAGCCTCATTTTGAGCTAATGACAATTGAGATCATACATGCCATTTTAACATCGCAAACACTTTGTGACATAATTACCAGTGTAACATCACATTGTCATTATGACAACATCAGCCAATTGTGAGATCATAAAACAATGACATCATAGCATTATGACAACACATGGTAATTGTGATTTAACAGATATATTGGAATGCTTATGCTGTAATTCCATTCTATTTCAAATGTGGCAGGTGGGTTGATATCAGAAATATATTGTGACCACATAATCATTATGACATCACAATACCTTGATGACACCACATTGCCATTATGATATCACTAACCCAATGTAACATCACAAAACTCTCCTATTCTCATAAATTTTTTGACTTGCTGCCAGTGTGATCTCTTTGGCATCACTGAGTTCATAAGTTGTTTAACTCATACTTCAGGTATAACAAGTGATATCAGAAATCCACTGTTTCATCATGACCACTGTGACATCACACTGCCAGATGTCATGACCACTGAGTCACATTGTATATCACAAGCCTGTTAAGACCAATTACACTTGTGCCAACATATGCTTTTGGATACATCATTATCCCTTATGAACTTATATATTCATTGTCAATTAGAGATCTGGCAGGAGATTGTGACATCACCATCCCATTGTGAAATCACAAACCTTTGTGACCTCATCACCTGTATGGACCACCAATTATTTGTGACTTCAAAACAATACTATCTCATGTAATGGTAACATCACATTGCCAATGGGATATCTCTGTCCCATTGCATTTTCACCAACCTATTATGTCCTCATAATATTTTACAAAATTTATGGCCTTTCTGACTTCTAGCTCCTTATGTGAACTTGTATCTTCATTGTGCTCTAGTAGAATGAAATTGGACATGTAATGGTGATATTACAAATTCATTGTGACATCACTATCCAAGAGTGACCTCATCACCACTGTGACATCACAAACCCATTGTGTCACCACATTGCCACAGTGATATCACGATCTCCTTGTGATATCCCAAACTTGTTGTGATCTCTTAGCACCTTTGAAAAAGCACATCGTGTTTGTAACACCACAGTCCCTTTGGGTAACCATATCCTCATTGTGAACAAAGGACAACTGACATCAGACATGCCATTGTACCATTACAAACGCTTTGTGACACCATTGGCAGAGTGAGATCACATTGTTGTTAGGATACCATCAGCCCATTCTGACATCCCAAAATGACAATGACATCATAGCATTATGACATCACATTTTCATTGTGAGGTCATAGAGACAATGTGATTGCCTATTCTGTGATTTCATTCTATCTCAAATGTGGCATATAGGTTGATTTCAGAAACCCATTGTGACCACATTACCATTGCGACATTGCAATCCCTTTGTGACCTCATATTGATATTGTAATATCATTAATGCAATGTAACATCACAAACCTGTCTTGTCTTCATAAATTTTGTAACAAGCGACTACCTTGCCCTGGGCTGGTTGCCCAGAGCTAATTGCATCCTCAACCATGAACCCTTAGACCTCGAAAGAGCAGTCTACCCATTTATTAACCAGCCTTCAAACAACCAACCCCCAAAATAATCATCTCCAAAGCTCCACACTTCAAAGGACAAGGCTTTTTCATTTCTCTTCATCCTCTTTCTCTACAGACCTGTCCTACCTTTCAGGTATTTTCATTTTTTCCTTCCACCATTCCCTTCTTCTCTTCAGGTTGCTGTACACTTGACAGGCCTTCCCTGCCCTGTCCAGGTGGCCAGTTGCCGTCCTTCACCTCCTGCTCTCCCTCAATTTCCTCTCCTCCCAGGTCTTTACCCTCCTGCAGTCTCATCACTTCTTTCCTTCCAGGCCTTTCCCTTTTTCTTCCCCCTTCTGTTGCTCTGAACATGCAACCTATATATAGGCTGTACCCTGCCCCCACTAAAATATGTTTCCTGCATAACATTTTTCAATCATCACTTCCCAAATGTCCATGCCCAATAACTTCTTGGCAGCTCACCATGTGGGGCTTAACATCCTATCTCTTCAGCAGCATGTCTTGCCCACTCCAGCGGCATGCACCCCCCTCTCTGGTGGTCCAGACCTGGAGGTCATGATGACTATCTGTTCCCGTGGATTATAGGGGCACTGCTGGTTTTTACAGTGTCCTCATGGTGAACTAGTAGTGACTGAAATTGGACAAATAATTGTGATATTACAAACTCATGACCTAACTAAACCATTGTGACCTCAAAACCACAGTGACATCATGAACCCATTGTGACATAACATTGCTGTTTAGACACCAAGATCACATTGTGACATCCCAAATCTATTATGACCTCTTATAACCTTTGAAAAAATACAAAGCTTTGTGACATAACAGTGCCATTGTGTACCCAAATCTCCACTGTGAAATATTGACAATTGAGAATCAGACATGACATTTTAACAATAAAATGTTTGTGAGGTCATTACAACTGTGACATCACATTGTCGTTGTGATACCATCTGCTAATTGTGAAATCACAAAACTAAAATATGATAAAATTATAATTTCACATTGTCATTGTGATATCATTGATACATTGTGAATGCCTTTTCTGTGATTTCATATTACTTCAGATGTGGCATACAGGTGGATATCATAAAGAAATCATGAACTCATAACCATTGTGACATCACAATCCCTTTGCACATCACATTTTCATTGTGATATCACTAACACACTGTGACATCACAAACCTATCCTGTCATCATAACTTTTGTGACATGCCTTTTCTTCCTCATAATCTGTTGGCCACCTCATTAGATTTCACATAAGACATTTGATATCACAAATTCCCAGTGACATCATGACCATGGTGACATCACACTGCTAGATGTCATAACCATTGTGTCAAATTCTGACATCACAAACAATTTAGTATTTCAATATGTGACAACACATACTTTTGGAGAAACCACAGTCCCTTTGTGAACTTATGTACTCATTGTAAGTTAAAGACAATTGAGAACCGTCATGTCATTGTGACATGGCCAGTACATTGTGACATCACCAATCTTTTGTGACTTCATCACAAATGTGGCATCACCAACTATTTGTGACACCAAAACAATGTTTTGACATGATGTAGTGTGTTGACTTTGCCATGGTGATATCAGTGTCCCACGGTGTTTTCAAAAACCTAATATGACCTCATAAAATTAAACAAAATTCATGTCCCTTAGGATTTCAAGCTCCTTCTGTGAACTTGTATGCAGATTTTGAAATAGTAGCAATTCAAATTGGACATGTGTTTGAGATATTACAAAATCATTATAACATCAAACACACCTTGTGATCTCATCACAACTGTGAATCATAAAGATATCATGACCCTTAAATACCTTTGAAAACACATATGGCATTTGTGACATCACAGTCCCTTTGTGTACCCATATCCTCAATTTGAACACATGACAATTGAATTCATATATGCCATTGTAATATCACAAACACTTTGTGACCCCATCACCAGTGTGACAACACATATTCATTATGACACCATCACCTCCTTGCAACATCACCAATTTACAATGACCTCATAGCTTTATGACATTATATTGTCATTGTGAGGCAATGGAAACATTGTAAATTCCTATACTCTTATTTCATTCTATTTTAAATGTGGCATGTGGGTTGATATCTGAAAATCATTGTGATCTCATAAATATATGGCATCACAATGACTTTGTGACATCACAGTGCCATGGTGATATCACTAACACACTGTGATATCACAAACCTGCCCTGTCCTCATAAGCCTTGTGAGGTGCTGCAATTGTGATGTCTTAGTGTGAGCTCTTAATCTGTTTTCAAACATAACAATTCAGTTATGATATGTGATATTAGAAACCCTCTGTGACATCATGACCATTGTGACATCATACTGACCGACTTCAAGACCATTGTATCACACTATGACATCACAATCCTCCTAGGACTTCTTCACATTTTTGACAACACATGCCTTTGGAGATACCACCGTCCATTTGTGAATTCATATTCTCTGTGATTTCATGATAACTGAGAAACTTTATGCCATTTGGATATCACCAACCAATTGTGACATCATAAACCTACTGTGACCCCTTACCTGTATGCCATCACCAACTAACTGTGACATCAAAACTTTTTCTGATGTCACAATGTGACATAAATTCATGACATCTGTCAGTGTGATGTCACAATGGTCATGTTGTCACAGTGGATTTCTGGTATCTTATGTCATTCATGAAATATGAGGGTGGAAACAAATTCTGAGGGCAAAAACTTCTAAGATATCACAATGTCAGCATGTCACAGAAGTTATGAGGATAGGAGAGGTTTGTGATGTCACATGGTATTAGTTAAATCACAATGGCACTGTGATGTCACAACGTGATTATGATGTCAAAATGGTTATGTTGGCACAAAAATGTATTTTGGATATCAACTCTCATGGCATATTTGAAATACAATGAAATCACAGAATAGGCATTCATAATGTATCTATGATGTCACAATGACAATTATCATAATGAGATTATGTCATTGAGTTTGGTGATGTCACAATGAGCTGATGCTCTCATAATGAAAATGTGACATCACACTGTTGAGGATGTCACAAACACTTTTTGATGTTATAATGGCATGTCTGATCTCAATTGTCATTAGTTAACAACAAGGATATGGGTACACAAAGGAACTAAGAGGTCAAAGGAGCTAAGAGGTCATAATAGATTTGAGATATCACAATGGAATCATGATGAAACAATGACAATATGGTCACAATGGGTTTGTGATGTCGTGCTGATGATGATGTCAAAATGGGTTTGTAATTTCACAACGACTTTGTAATATCACAAGCAAATTTCCAATTTCAATTGCAACTAGTTCACAAGGAGGATACTGATACTGTAATAATCAGCAGGGCCCTAATAATCTATAGGGTCCAATAATCAGTGTGGCCCCATCTCCTGGCCAGCTGGAGAGGACAGGCATTCTGTGGGAGGGGCTGGAACTTTAATCACCAGGAGTTGAGCAGTTAAGAAGTGATTGGGCTGTGGGGAGTTTGGGATGTGACAGTTGAAAACTGTTAGCAGTTGGAGTGGAGAAGGGGTACAGACTTTATATATGCTGCTTGTTCACAGCAATGGAAGGGGAGATACAAATTGAAAAGTCCTGGAAGGAAGGAAGTGGTGTCATAGCAGAGGGGAAAGACCTGGGAGGAGAGGAAGTTGAGGGAGAGCAGGAGGTGAAGGATGGCAACTGACGACCCAGGCAAAACAGTTCAGGCCTGTGGAGAGTAGAGAGGCCTGAACAGAAGAAGGAACTGGTAAAAGGGATAAAGGGAAAGACTTCAAAGGAAGTATAGGTCTGTAGCGAAGGAGAGACAAAGGGAAGGGGAAAAAAGTCTTGCCCTTTGATATTTGGAGCTTTGGATAACATAATTTTGGGTGTCGGTGGTTTGGAGAACATTTATTATATTAAATGTGTCTTGATGGATTCTCTTGAACAATAGAGGCTTGAATTTTGGAGATCCCATTGAGATTAATCCGTTTGGATGGCATCAGACCTTGGTCTCAGGGGAAAATCCCTATAGGTGAGAGTGTCAGCCTTCAAGGCCTCGAGTGTTTGTCTCCAGAGGAGCAACATGCACAAAAGTCATATAGGTACCTCTAGGGGTGCGTCTGGGCAAGCTTGCCAGCCTGTTTTTGGGACCCCCTCTAGAGGTCATTTGTGGCTTTCTTGGGAACTCCTTGAGAAGTCATGTGGGCCTTCCTTGGGAAGCCATCTGGAACTTCATCAAGAGTGCATCTGCAACTTCCTTGAGAAGCTATCTGAGACCTACCCTGGAGGTAATCTTGTGCCTTCTCCAGTGGCCATCTTGGACTTTCTCCAGAGGTCATCTGTGGCTTCCTCAGGAGGCCACCTGAGACCTATTCAAAAGTAGTCATTGGGGCTTCCTTAAGAGGCAAGTTAGGACGACCTCCTGAGGTCATGTGGAGCTTTTTTGGGAGGTCATCTAGGGTTACCTTGATGAAAACTCTGACTGTCTTCAGACATCATCTGGGAATTCCTTGAGAAGCTATATAGGACCTTCTCTGGAGGTCATCTGTCACTTTCTCAAAAGGGTTATCTGGAACCTTCTCTGGAGTTCATATGTGGCCTCTTTGAGTGGCCATCTGGGAGCTACTCAGGAGGTAATCTCAGCCTCATGGAGAGGACATCTGGGTCCTCCTATGGAGGTCAACTGACACTTCCTTGGGAAGCCGTTTGGAACCTCCATGAGAGGTCTTCTAGGGCCTTCTAGGGAGAATATATGTGACATCCTCCAGAGGTCATCTGCAGCATCCACAAGAGGCAATCTGGGATGTTCTCTCTGTCATCTCATATCTCTGTAGAGGTCAAAATGGAGTGGTGTGGCACTTGTGGGTTAAGTGTCTGTGGCTGTTGGTCTGTGTGTGTATGCTGATAGTTTTATCTGTGTCATGTATGCACCTCTGTTTACTCCTTTTCTCAGGATGGGAGAACAAGCCTAAAGTTGTCATATCCAAAAAAATATTCTCCCCCAGTGTTACAGAATCCTTCAGTGGAAGATGCACTCTCTGTCCTATTCTTTGCCATCAACACCTCTAATCTAAAGTCCTCCCATACCAAAAGTGGTTACTTGTACCAGCCTGAGGTGGTACAACGTGGTATGTTACCCTTATTACCCTTGAGACAGGAACATGGAAGAGATGGTGGGCAGGACCTTCTCTAATATATTTTCCCTTTACAGCTAGTGACCTGTATAACTGGAAACAGCAAAATACATCCTTTTCAGAAAAAATAAATCCAGGGACTCATTCCCTCATGAGAGACAGTAATTTTCACACACAAGCACATCTGGGATGAGTGTCAGCAAATTTTACACGTGTGTTTCACCTGGTCGTAAAGGGAGTAAATCCTGCTCAGTGACTTAAAGGTGGTCCTTCTACCACACAGTAGCCCCACTATTGAACCAGACCATTTGGTGCTTTCTTTTTAGTAGGTAGTTGGAGATAAGAGCATTAAAGGCTTTCCTGCCCTGGCGTTAAGCCTCTATCCTTCTAACTCAGCCTCTTAAGTAACAAGGATGACAAGCGTGATGCTCCAGCATTCAGCTCAAACCAAGGTTTCTTCATGTGCTCGGGAACCAGCACTAGAACCTTTCATCGTCTATGACCTCCCCACACACTGGACCCTGGCACACTGTGATGCGTTGTTGGATAAATAAATGAACATCTGCCTATTACAATACTACAGAAAAGTCCCATCCCATACTGGTAAGCATCCTGGGGCGGGGGGTGCAAAACCTGATGTAGCTCTCCCAGTTCTCCGTCTTTCCTCTTCCCGCCCTCCTGGTGCCACCGCACTTAACTGTTTTGGCTCCAAGAATGTGAGCCACGATATACTCACTGGATTCTGGGGCCTCTGGTATGCCTATCTTCTCAAAGATCTCTGGCCAACAGCTGACCAGTTCTGTGGCACTCAATTCCCTACTCAAGTGTGAACAAGGTTGCTGTGAGCTGAAGGCCTGGCTCAAGTGGCCTCCTCTCCTCCCCCCTGGGCCAGTCACGATGTTCTACCACCTCCAGCCCCCAAGTTTCATGTTGCAGAGAAAGGATCCTTGAGGCATCCCAGGTTTCTGAATCTCCCAGAGTCCAGTGTAGGTGCTCGGAATCATCTCTGTTCACAGCTGGCAGGCTAGGGATGATGAGGTCACAATCTCTGCTCCCCACGATATCCTCGACTGTGGTGGTCACCCTAGAAAGAGCCAGAGGAGAATCAACAGCTGCCGCATAAAGGCAGTCAAGTCACGACGTTCATAGCAGGAGACCATCTGGCTGGGGAACTCTGCCTGTGCTTCTTTGAATGTCATTGTTTGGTGGCTGAAGTGGTCTATCTAATTTGACCCATAATCCCAGGTGTTAATGGAAATTGCCAGCTTCAAGAAAAAACCCTGGAAAAGGTGGAATTGCAGTTGTCCCGATCAAACTTAAAGGGTTCCAAAATCAGCGGTCCCCTTTTCCTTCCAGACAGCCTACATCAGGTTACAGAAACTGGCATTCAGAGAGCCTTAGCTAACTGCCACGGCCTGATACTGAGCAGGCTCCAGGAGGGGAAACACACTTGCCTACCACAGCCCAGCTGGAAATGGACTAGGAGGGACACAGATTGGAGTTTGCAGGACTCCAGGGAGGACTGCCCACTGGCGCACTCCCCCTGGAGGGAACACGCCACCAGTGGGGGCTTGGAGCACCCTGGCCAGATGCCCATGGACACCGTCAATGCCCTGGGTAAGGTTGCCCCCTCATTCTTGGTCGTGGTGAACCATCTACTACGTAACAATTCACCACTCCCCAGACCCTCCTAGCTTCATAGCCCCTGCTCGACTCCCCCACATCTCATTCCCTAATTACGTTTTGTAGACACATTCCCAATCCTTGAATTAGCTCCAACGATACACACGAGAACAGACAGGCTGGCTGGAAGAGTGAGGCTGTGGTCACACTCATCTCACAAGCATTCAGTCTGAAGACAGATGCACAGGTGTAAACTCTGGTCTGCGGTTCACATAGGCCTCCTAGGGGAGACCCATGCAGGCCCAGCAGCCACTGTGGGATACATAACAGAGGGAAGAGATAGCTGGAAAGGAACATCTACTGAAACCTTCCCCCAAAGGAGCCATGAAATGGTGAAGGAGGAAACAAAAATTATGGCTAGACGCGTACTTGGTATTGATGAAAAAAGAACAACACACACACACACACAAATAAAATGCTTTTGCTCTTTTTAGACATGGTGACTTAAATATATTTTCATTTTTCTCATCTCCCTGCTCTCCCAACACATACACATATCCAGACTGTGACAGAAGACTAATCTATGCAGTACCTGCAATTTGCCAACTGATCACTCACCTGAGCACAGTCAACTTGTATAAGGGAAAGATGATCTCTCTCTCTCTCTCTTTCTCTCGCTCTGTCTCTCTCATGCACACACACACACATACACACACACACACACACACACACACACACACACACACACAAACAGACTCAGAGCAGTGCCTCTCCTGAGATTATTGGTTCCTCCTCTGGGACAAGGTGCAAGCTGGAGCATGGGGGTTCCCTTGTCAGAATCAAGGGCTCGACCCAAGGAAGCACTACTCTAATAATGCTGAACAATCCTGCCTCTCCCGTTCTCTAGGGCCAGATGCTTTCCCTTGGGAACAACCAGCCTTGACTCCCCATTCACCAAAACCCCAGATCAGGATGCTGGGTGAAGTTATACCGAGATAGGTGGCTCCTCAGAGCCAGGACTGAAAACAAGCAGGGGGTCATAGTGCCCCAGAGATGTGTCTGACCTGGGGTGGGGGTGGTGTTGGGGAAATGGATAGGATCCTAAAGGCTACATACATAGATGGACTCCCTACTTCCAGCCTAGATGAGTCTGGGTGACTTGGTGGATTCTTGGGAAGGACTAGGAGACCAGATGAAACTGGAGCATCAGCAGATGGTGGCAGAACTGGGAAATGTGATCACCCTGTGAGGACTGTTGACAGCTGAGATGGAGGGGGGACAGGCCGAGTGTATGTGTGTCAGAAGAGGTGTGTTCCTCCCAGATATTCACCTTCTATCTGACCCCCAGTGCCCTCACCTCCCTAGTGGGCTCTTCTGGGACCCTCCTCAGTTAAAAAGGTGACCGAGCACAAAAGACAAGGGCTCACACAGCAAGGAGGCCCTATCTTCTGCATCCAACACCCACCACCCCCAGCAAAAAGGAAAAGACCCAAGAAGGCTGGTGAGGTGCTACTCCCCACCTCTGACTAAAGCCACCAGGTTCCCACCAGGGAGAAGTACGGTGCAGATGCACAGCTGTGTGTCTCTCACTGCTCCAGGCCAGGGGCTCTGTGGTGCCCACTTCTCACTCTTTCTGCATCTTCCCGTTTCCTGGGACACTGGCAACTAGATGGAGGTGGGATCCCTGGGTCGACACCCACTCCCACCCTCCACCCCTGGGGCACATTTGTGGCAGGGCTATGGCAGACTGTGGGGCATGGCGCATGCGAGGGAAGGACGGGAGAGGGGAGGCAGGAGGCATGGGTCCGCATCAGTGGGGGAAGAAGGGGGACAGGAGGGTTCACAGGTCCTGGGCCCTTGGCAGCCACTCACCTGTGCTGCTGGGAGAAGCCGTAGGCAGTGGCTCTGTGTGCTTGTAGGCCTGGAGTCCAAGGACTGAGGACTCAGACTGGGTTGGGGCCAAAAACCGGCCAGGGATGCGCCATCTCTGTTGGGTGACTGTGAGAGACAACATGGGTCCAAGCTATGTTTGAAACACCATGCTGCTGGGAGGGGGCAGGTGTATCTGCACGGCAACATAGAATGGCTGCATGAGGCCTCTGCTCCTCTTCCTCTTCCAACGCCACCCCTGCCTCAACTGCCACCATTGCCTCCGTGCTCCCCTATGCTGTGACCTCAGACTCAGGGCCACCATGGCCCTGAGTGGCTGCCTGTGGCAGTGTGCCTGCTGCGCCAGCTCCATGTGCTTTGTGATCCCCACTAGGACCTGTGAAATTTCGGGGAGGCCGCCAGATGATGAAACTGCTTGTCCTTGTGCGTGTGCTTGCTCTTTTCTCTGCTCTCTCTCTCTCTTTCTCTCTCTCTGCCCCCACTCCTCTCCTGGGCCACCTCGTGCCTGCCCCCTCCCCCAGTGCCTGCCCCCATACCCCTGGCCACTGCTGCCATCTCAGTGAGCCCTGGGCCCTGCCCCCTCCTTCCCTTGGCCATGTCCCCTCTTCTGCTAGACCCCTCCCCCCACCTTGGCTGCAAGCCCAGACCTGATTGGGCCCTAAGGCTTCCAAGCCATGGCAATTGCAGCCTCACCTCAGCTCAGCACTCCCTCCCAACCCCAGACCCTTCCCAGAGGATTAATTCTCCCCTTGCCCCACTGTTGGAGGAGACTCTCCTCCGTCTCTCTCCACTCCACACACCAAGCAGGTACACAGTGACCCTCATTTGTATGTGTGTGTGTGTGATTGGTGGGGATAACAACCTCTCAAGGACTCAGAACATAGCACCCTTTGAGATGATTCAGCACACAGCACACTTCAAAAAACAGCATAAAGCACCCTGTGTAAAGGATTCAGCACACAGATCCCTTTGAAGGACTCAGCATATAGTATCTTGTGTAGAGTACTCAGCACACAGCATCCTTTGAAGGAAGGAGTCCATAGCCTGCAGTGTAAAGGACTCAGCACATGGCATGCTTTGAAAAACTCAGCATGTAGTACTTTTTCCCAGTTACTCAGTACATAGCACCCTGTGTTAAGAGCACCCACAGCCCCCTTTGAAAGGCTGAGTATGTAGCACCCTGTGTAAAACAGTGCACAGAACCCTTTGAAAGACTCAGCACATAGCACAATATTGAAAGACTCAGCACATACCACCCTGGGGAAGGATTCAGCACATACCACACTGTCAAAGGATTCACCACAGAGCACCATTTGAAAGACAGTACAGAGCACACTGTGTAAAGGACTCTGCACACAGCACTTGAAAAATTCACCTCATCCCTCCCTTCTCAAGGGCTCAGCACATAGCAGCAGCCTTTGGGATGAATTAGCACACCTCACCTTTTGAAGGACTCAGCATACAGTACGTTATGTAATGGACTCAGCACATAGCACCCTTTGCATGATTCAGCAAACAGCACCTTTTTGAGGACGCAGCAGAAAACCCCAATGTGGAAAAGCCCCAGCCAACAACACCCTGTGAATGACTCAGCACATAGCTGTATGTCACAAGTTCAGCTGTCATTAGAATTAGGGTGCTTTCTTCATATCACCATTCTTCAGAAACACTTCACAAATCCTACTAGTTTACTTTAGCCAACCTGTGTTTTATGGAGGACAGTCAACTGGGCGTCTTGAACTCAAAGCATGGGGTCCCTTTTCCTGAGCTCTTTGGTTCAATGCTAGAACTCTACCACTTGGAGCCATAGCTCCAATTTTGTTTTTTTGGGGTTGTTCTTTGACAGGTCTTATGGTAATCAGGAAGGGAAGGCCAAGTTGGGGTGTCTGTGCGCAAAGGCTCTTAGCTCGGCCTGCAACTGACCTCTCCTTTCCTTGGGCCCCTGGGTGCTGTGCCTCCTGGAGCTCTCTTGGCTTAGGGGGAACAGACCTGCTCTGGCATCAGCACTCAGGGTGAACAAAAGTCAGCTTGGCCCTGGTCACTTCCGAAAATTGAACTCTAGAGAATGGCATGAGGCTGCACATCTGGCCACCAGGGGGGAGGGGTCACTCACCATAGGGATTGTACCTGCAAGTTGTGTTTACTCTTGCTTCCATGGGGCCCCCATCATGCTTCAAAGCCATCCTGGACAGGAAAGCACTTGAGACTCTTACTTACAATTAACCATCAAAAGGGAAGTGGGGCTGTGGCGCAGGTCGCAGAACATGAGCCTTGAGCAAGAAAACTCAGGGATAGAGCCTAGGCACTGAGTTCACACACACACATACACACACACACACACACACACACACACACACACACACACACACACACACACTACATGCATGCAAAATCAGATATTTCTACACTGCATTCTTTGGGTATTCTCTACCTTTTCCCCACTAAGCCTGATGGCTGTTGACCTAGGAGTTCGATGCATACACCACCACCTGGCATCTTTAATTTTGGGGAACAGAATAGCTAGAAGGTCTGCCTTCCCCCATCCCAGCTCCTTGATTGGGTCATGGTCTATCCAGGCCCTTTGGAGACTCTCCAAGATGCCTTCAAAAGGCCTCACATGCTGGGCACAGGTGGCTCATACCTGCCATCCTAGATACTCAGGAAGCTAAGATCTGGTGGATCATGGTGCCAAGCCAGCTTGGGCATGAAAGTGTGTGAGACTCTTATCCTCGATGAATCATGATAAAACAAAAGTGTCCCTGTGGATCAAGTGGTAGAGTGCTATCCATGAAAAAACGAGCTCAGGGACAGTGCTCATGGACAACAACAAGGAGAGGCATTGCATGTTGACTTTAGGATTGGTATGGGCCAAATAAAATTGGAATTTTCAAGTGCTCCAAGACAAAGCAGTAGCTCCTTTAGCCCTGTGCTCCTCCATCTTGTCTCACACCCTGACCTTGGCCATGCTTTGGGTCAGCATTGATCTGGCTTGATGGGGGGGCTCCAAGTCAGAAGATCCCAAAGCAATCACCCCGCCTCCTTCCACCCTTCTCACCCTGCTGCTTTTGCTCTTTGCCATAGACCTTCTTCCTGGAATACATCCCTGAGGTCATCACTGCCAACATTGTGGTGAGTGGTGGGTCCAGCCTAACTCGAGGCAGTCAGAGGTGGAAGTCAGTCTGGGATTAGGAGCTTCTACCTGTGTGTGGGCTGAAGTCAGGGCTGACCTTTATTTCATCCTGAGTCTTAAAGTGATGGAGAGATAGTGTAGATTCCACATTGAGTCAGGTAAGATCAGAATCTAGAGGACCACTTGTGTGAGGTAGGCTGTGTGTCTCACGGGGCCACTTTTCGTGATACTCTTCTCTTGGGACTCACCTCTCCCTCTCTCATCCCTATGTTAGAATAGAAAGTTCAACTAAGTGGATCTAAGAGGTGTCAGAGGAGCATTTCTGTGTGAACCGCACTTGTGCTTCATATTCATCCTAGCCCCTACTTCCTATTTATCTGAGGAATGGCCATATGGGTTTGGGGCGGAGAGGAATCATCCTAACTGAGAATGTGGCTCAGTGGTAGATGGTCGCCTAGCATGAGTGACACCCTGGGTTCAATTCCGTACAGAAAAAGCTTGAAGGGGAGGTGGGGCTCAACTGGTAGAGTGCCAGCCTTGACCAAAAGAGCTCAGGGACAGTGGTCAGGCCCTGAGTTCAATGCCCCCGACTGGAAGAACGAATTTTTGTTGGAGGTTTTACTTCCCTTTGAAAACAATTTATTGTTTGTGACAAGCATAACATGGGTCTCTTCTCTGGCTACCGATGGGCCATTACGTGTCCCTTGAATTTGGGCCACATCCCGAAGCCTGTGCCCTACCTGACCCACAGTTTACCCATCCCATCTTGTGGCAGATGGAGGCCTGAGAGAAGGCCACCTTGCCACCTACTTCTGGTGGCTTCCAAGGCTTTTGAAAGTCAGTATGTCATATAGAAAGTCATCATCCAGATCAGTCTACAGAAGAAAGGGAGGGAGCACTCCTTGTCCGAGCCCGCGAGCAGCAGGCCACTCTGGATGTGGGGCATCTGCATCAGGACGAGCTTCATGGAGGAGTTATCTACAGGTTCAGGAACTCCGACCTCTTCTTTGGCAGTTTCCAAGGTGTCTTCAAGTTGCAATTCTTCAAAACCTTTCTGCTCCTCTCTCATTTCGCCCAGCCCAGAGCATGAGTCATTTGAAGCAGTGGTGGTGGCAGGGGGCTAGAGCCTGCTGTCTGTCCTTCCCCTGCGAGGAGCGACATCAGCTCCTGCAGCTCTCTTCTCCATCTTCTCCTGGGAGAGCCAGCACATGCACTTGGCTTTCTCCCAACACAGCTCATCCTGGATGAATGTCTGCTCTTTACACCCCATGAGGGACTCCTCGACAGTGGATATGTGTGCCAACATCTTGCTGCATCGATGGTGGAGCTTATCTGCTGGACTATCGAAGTCCACTTCATCATACAGGTCATGGACAAACCAGATTTTCTTCTTGGATGCCCACATGTCCTACTTCCTATCCCTACGCCTGCTGTGGTGGCAGCTCACAGAGCAGGGGGCCTGTGGCTCCAGCTCTGTCTGGCACTTGCTGCCGGATGGGCCGGGCACCTGCAGCAGGGCCACCGCTCCTGCAGCAGGAGTTTCCCCCTGTGGATCTCAGCCTCCTAGAGCTCTCACAGAGCCATGTCCCTCTCGGTCTGGGGGACATCTCCAGCCTCTGCTTGGTCTCATCTGGGGGAGTTACCTCCTCGCCTTTTGCTTCTCCAGGGCTCATGCCTTTCCCTTCCTTAGGGAAAGACAGGAAGCTCAGCTGGGCCTCCAGGCACTCCTGTGCTCTGGTGGTTTCCAGGCACTGGACCATGTCCTGCTACTTTGGGGGCACCAACTGTTCCCCCCAGTTGGTTGGGCCTTGTACTTGCTTCAGCTGCTTCAGCAGCTGGGTCTACTTCTGCAGGTGCTGCTGCAGGGCCTACCTCTCAGTGTTCAGCCGCTCATTGGAGACAATCTGCTGCTGACAGGTGGTTCTGAGCTCCTGCAGCTGGGCCAGGGACTGATCCTGCTGCTCCTGCAGCTCCCAAACCACATGGTCCTGTCTCTCGGACACCTCTTTCCATTCCCCTATATTCTCCTCTAAGTGATCTAGCTGTTCCCACAGATGTTTCTTCACCTGCTGCTCTGAGTCCAGGATTCTGGTGAGGTCCTTCTCACCGCTCACCCTGTGGAGAGCATCCCACAGCAGGGCCAGCTATTCCTCTGGCTATGGGTCGCACACACCCATGTGCATCATGGGGGTCTGAGGGATCTCCTGCCGACCCTTGGCCTTCTCCTCTAGTATCCGTAGTTGCTCCCACTGCTCCGCGTTCTAGAGACATAGCTTTTGGTTTTCCTTGACCTGGATGTGACCTTGTTCCTCAAGGTTCTTCAACTCCATCTGCATGTGCTAGGCCTGCACCGCAACTGCCAATCAGCCTGAGATGGCTCTATCAGCTTGCTGCTCAGTTCCCCCAGCTCATTCTCTAGGTCCAGCACCTGCCTCTCCCTTTGCTCCTTCTCTGTCAGTTGGTTCACCTGGTCAGTCAGCCACTGAGCCTCCTCCTTCCATGAGGACCTATCAATGCACAGGTCCTCTGAGAAGGTGTCTCTCTCCAGATTTTCTGAGGTCACCATACAGCTCAGGTTGTCCAATAGTCTCTTCAGTACCTCCCGCCCCGCCAGCCCTTGTTGGAACTTGCAGATTCTGTTCTTCCTGTTACTCTTCTGTGTCCAGAGTGCTTCCAGCTTCTCCTGCAACACTGTGTTCACTTGCTCCAGGTCATTGAAGCTTCTGGACTTTTCCTCGAACTGAAGTGTCACATCATTCAGCTGTTCGAAGAACATTTCGATCTCCTTCTGTGTAGCAGTGATGGCAGAAAAAGCCATCTCCACCTCCACCATGCCCCACTCTGCAGCCTGCATGTGGCAGGTGAGAGCTTCTTGCTCCATTTCTGTGTCATTGGCCACCTGCTTCACTTAGGCCGTTGCAGATTGTAAATCACTTTTTGCTGAAACCAACCTCTGTATGGGTGGCTTGTGGATCTCTAGCTCTGTTTTTGGTTCTTTGTGCACCTCAGCTATCTTGTCCCTCTCTTTCTCCAGTCTACCCTGCCGGTCTGTCTTTTCTTGCTTCAGTGGTTGGATCTTGGCACAGAGTGCCTGATTTTCCTCTTTGGCTGCAGTCCAGGGTTGGCAACATGTGTCGCTAGCACCTCTGCAGATCCTTGGTGGTACTGCGATACTTGATATTCTTGACCCTGTTGGCTTTGACTGTGTTCAAAGGCAGGGGAGGCCCCCAGTCAGCATCACCTTTGGCTGGACCCTCCGTTGAATCACCCTCCCCAGTTGTGTTTGTCTTGGGGATCCCTCCCTTTTTCGTGTTCTGTGTTTTCTTGAATGTTGCAGGTCTAATGGGAGGATTCTTCTGCCAGTGTTCTGGCAGTAGATTCTTGCCCACAGCTCTCTCATGGAGTCTTGTTGTTTCAGACATATGAGCACTGGAATGGGAAAGATGGGCTGGCCACATTCCCAGGCTCTGGGAAATCCTCTATTCTCCCACTCACTGACAAGGACGTCAATTTCCTACTCTACTCCAAAGTTGCCTCAAGTCTGTAGCTCACCACACAGCCACCTCTACCTTCCTCAACTGCTGGTGGTGGTGTCAACCAATAGAGGGAATCTTGATGCTTGGCAGCATGGAATGTGGGGTGACACCATCCTTGTATCCCATTGGTTAGAAAGAACAATGAAACAATGGGGTGTGACCGGAATCCTGTGATGCAGACAGCATGGTCAGAGTCAAGATGACAGAGGCTCCCCCAGCCCCTTTCCCAGGGAATTCTCTCCAATTCTGTTGGGGACAAGAGGATGACCTGCTTTAGCTGGATGGCTGCACAGATTGTTGTGTATGTCTTTTTTGCCAGTCCCAGACCTTGAACTCAGGATCTGGGCACAGTCTGCGAGGTGCCTTTGCTCCAGGATAGCCCTCTACCACAAGAGCTACACTGCTCTACTTCTGTCTTTGTTGTCACTGAAGTTGGACAGAGGTCTCAAGGACTTTCCTGCCTAGGGTGAATTTGACCAGGATCCTCCTATCACAGCCTTGTAAGTATCAAGGAGGACTGCTGAGAGCCACTGGCCCCTGCCTAATGATTAATCTTGCTGTTCTTGCACAAACAAGTGAGTTCCCTATCCACAGGTTAAAATGGTGGGAGCTGGATGCCACAGTTCAAATCCTGGTCCTGCCACCTCCAAATAGCAGGAGATCCTTAGAAACTCATTATTATCTATATGAATATGAATGTAATGTGATGTATGTTATGACTGAATGGACAGTTCTTGAATGATTCTAGGATAAAATTATACACAGTTATAGTAAAGGAAATTGATCAATTTTAATCAAAACTTTATGTAGCATTTAAACAATCACATGGTATAAAGTTTCCATTTTTTCTGCCAGGACTGGGATTGGAACTCTTGGTCTGGGTAACTCTGTTGCAGTGTGGAAAGGGGAAGCTGGCCTCCTTGAATCAAGAAATTCATGTGTGATCCTTAGGTCTGAAATTGATCCCCAGCACTGGAAAACAACATATTCATGTACATTTAAAATATATGATTTATATTTATATACATATGTTGACTCCATATTGTGTTCAGCGTAGTTATTCATTTTATTTTTTGTTTCATTCATGTAATGACTTTATTTTATTGACTATTATGGCACAATGAACATTGATTACATGATTAAATAGGATATAGGTCTGCATCTGTATTCCACTTATACCTGACACCCAGGACTTTCACGGAAAAAGAAACATGTGTCACCATCAGCTTCTTACTCCACGTTCATTGTTTGGGAGTGCTGTCATGTGAACTCACGGCCTACAGAGCCAAATTCATGAATGGATGAGGGTCAGCATGCCATCCTGGGGCAAATTGAGCTGATAGGCAGGTCCCAGGACCTTAGATCGAACCCTAGGGGTTGAGAAAATAAGAACAGATTGACACACACATGGTACTACCCTAATAAATATATGTGTTTATAGAATACCAGAGAAGTCTATCCATTATTCAGTTATATAGACTACATTTCTACAATTCTTGGGTATTTATTATGCTCCATGTAATTAATGTTATTATTTTCATCTTTAATAAACTATTAAGTAAATCAGTGTCCTGAAATTATTGCATCCTTCTGAAAAATATTATTCTTTTAATGCTTCATAAGATATTAAATAAAATCACTCAGCCAACTGATATCATGAAGTCTAATTTAATATGAGTGTCACTCATGAGCAACTCATTCAACCATGACATTGATAACATTCCATCGTTGTTCCTGTGGATGAGAACGAGTCTCTTAGGACCTCCCAACATCTGGAAGTGGCATAACTGGGATTCGAACTGTAGGCCTATGTTGCCGTGCAGTACTATGGCTTCCCCAATAGCCCGCAATAAAAAAAATTTATTTAGCTCCTTGGTTTGCAATTCATGCCATTTTTTTTCTGCCAGGCCTAGGATTTGAATTCAAGGTCTGTGTAAATATGCAGCACTGTGAGGGAACTGAATCTGACCATGCTTGAAGACAAGAAACTCAGGCCTGTTCCCTAGGCCTGAATTCAAGGTCAGGCCTGGAAAACATACTCCTTATATACATTTTAAAGATATGATTTATACTTCCATACAGATCTTCAGTCTATATTGTGTTTGGTGTGGTTATTTTATTTCCTGTTTTATTCATTTATTTACCAATTATTTTATTGACTCTGATGACACCTCTACATTTATAACATTGTTTACATCCTATCACATAGCATCTAGATTTGTAGATATGTTCTCCATCATGCCTGACACCAAGGACTCTCCCAGAAAAGGAAAACATGTGTCACACTCGGCTTCTTATTCCAAGATTAAATTAAACTCAGGGCCTAGCAGGCCCAATTCACGAATGGATGATTGTGAGCATTGCAGCCTCTAGCCATTGAAGCTGTCAGGTGGCTCCCAGATGCTGATATCCAGCCCCAGGTTTGGCCAAAACAGTGATACATGGATAAGCAGACGATGCTATACAAATAAATATATATTGGTAAAGAGTGCCAGAGCAGTCTAGCTACACCTACTATGTTCCTACCAACTCTTAGTCATTTATTATAGTGCCATTAAAGGAATATTATTCTTTTCATGCTTAATAAACTATTCATTAGGATCAATCAGGTTCCTAGGATTATTGCATCCAATTTTAGACTAGACTGAAGCATGAACTACTCTTTCAACTGGTATTCCTATGCATAGGAACGAGTCTCTTCTGATCTGCCATTGGTAGGTGTCAGGACTGGGATTTGAACCCAGGACCTATATTGACAAGATGGCCTATGGCTTCACTGATAGCCCGCCAGCCTTCAGCAATGGCAGGTAAGGTCCACTTTGCAACCGTATCATTCAGACCTAAGATGTTCACCATGCAAAGAAAAAAATGTAAAACCCCCAGCCCTCTGCAGCTCACCACGTTTTGTTCTATCCTACTTTTTTTTCTTCCTGCAAGCCATCTGGGCCTAGGATCCCAGGATCGGCTATGGGTCCAGAGGCTTCACCCCAGCCTAGGGCTATCGAAGCTGAAACAGGGTTTCAAAGACCTGAGTTCAAGTCCTGTGTTGTCAAAATAAAGAATAAATAAAAAATTAATTAAATATTTAACTAAATTAAAAAAGAAATAAAGCTCCCTGGTTTGGAATTTCTGCCAATTTTCTTTCCTAGCCTGGGATTTGAGCTCAAGGTCTTTGTAAATCTGTAGCAATGTTTGGGAAAGTGCAGAGTTGCCACTTCTTGAGATCAAACCCCATGAAAAGCCAAAAATAAAAAAAAGTGACTGAGCTCAAAAGGGGGAGTAGTTGTGGAGATGGGAAGGGAGGCATGGTAGGGGGAAAACAAAGAAGGAGGCAAGAATGTTCAATTGGAAATGTACTCATTACCTTGATCGTTTAACTGTAACTTCTCTGTACAACTTTTTTACAATACAAATTGAAAAAAAATAGTGCTCAGAGAAACATTTTTGGGGTAAGGGATAGTTGTCTAAATAGATGTACAAAATTCTACACTGCTTTTTTTAATGTTCAGTATGGAACTGAATAAACATAACTGCTTCCATTAAAAAAATTAAGTCATTGTCTTGGAACTGGGGTCAGTATTTCCATCATTGTTGGGATTTGATCTCACCATCCAGGTAAATCTTTTGCACCATGGGTGAAGGCAAAACTCACTGTCCTTGAGGAAAAGAAATTCAGACTAGAGATACCAGGGTCTGAATGAAGGCCCTGCAATGGAAAAATATTTCCATATAGGTGTAATATATGATATATATTTACATATGTAAGTTTACATATTATGATTTTTATTATTGATTTTGCATTTATTTTACTTTTTACTTGATTCATTTATTTATTGTTTATGGTATTTAGTATTATTATACACATAATATTTAGTACAGGTTGTACATTTATTATAAAATTATACACAATAATTTAGGACATTGACTCATTTTTCATTAATACTTTTTAAGTGTTGAACATGATACATAATTAAATGGAAGCATTTGTCACAGTCTTCACATGTTCACAGTCTCTCCCAAGTATGATCTTTGTCTTATTTATCTTTGGACACCTTCCTATAGGAATTTCTTTAGATGAGTTATACTTAGAAGCCTTTTCTTGAGGATAGGCAATTTGAGGGATAAAATTATAAGGGTGGGGCTAGAAATTTGTCTTACTGGTAGAGAGCTTGCTCAGCATTCATGGATGCCAGACTTCAGTGCAACAACTCAGAAAAAGCCAAAAGCTGTGGAATGGCTTAAGTGGTAGAGTGCTAGCCTTGAGAAAAAGAAGCTCAGAAACAGAACCTGGTCTCTAAGATCAAGCCCCAGGACTGTCAGAAACAATAGGCCACGTGCCAGTGGCTCACAACTGGAACATTAGCTTCTCAGGAAGCTGAGATCTGAAGACCACAGTTCAAAGACAGCCTAGGCAAGGAAAGCCTTTTAGACTCTTCTCTCCAATGAAACACAAAAAGACCCTATGTGATGCTATGCCTCAAGTGATAGAGTATTCGCCTTGAGCTGATGGGATCAGGTATAGTGCCTAGGCTTGAGTTGGAGACACATATCAGGGGAAAAAGTGAGGGTTAATCAAACTATTTTTCCTATTTGCTAATTAGGAGAACATTCTCCAGAAAATGAATACTGATGTACACCAGAATTGGAGTCAGAACTCCAGGTTTAAGTGTAGAACATCCATATGCCCAGCCTCTCAGGCTCTGGCATTATAACCGTGTGTCCTACAGGGTTCTGAAAGGTCCAATGTTGAAAAGCTTAATACGTTCCCCAAGCCCTTTGTGATAAGCAGTTGACTTATATTGTTAATGTCATTACAGTTCTGACCTAGCAGAGCACCAGTAGCTCACGCCTGTCACCCTAGCTCAGGAGACTGAGGTCTGAGGATCACAGGGTGAAGCCAATCAGGGCCAGAAAGTCTATGACACTCTGACTTCCACTTCTGAAAGTTCAGATATTCAAGAGCTTCCTGTGTTTCCCTTGGTGATGAGAAGTTACTTGCACTCTAAATGTTCTTAGAATTCTTGAGCTATAGAAGCAGGAACGAAACATTATTGAACCATCCTGGGTTCAAATGAAGTTCTCAGGATCCAAGCCCTAGCCATGTTAACAGGATGAACTCCGGTGTAACACTGTATTTGAAGGCAGAAAACAGTTGCAAAAGCCAAGCTAGGTGAAGAAACCTAGGCCTACAGGATTAGGAGGCAGAATGTACACACTCAACAGGGAAGTAAGCTGCAAAACTACTTCATTCATTCCAGGCACGGCCAGCCATGAGGGGAAACTGGAAATATTTTTTAGAGTTACAACAAGGTCAGGCTTTTCTCAGCCTCTTCAAACAATGACTAATTAACCTTCCTCCCTCAGGTGAAGGAACTTCAGGCTATCTTTAGGATACTAATAGAGAGCCAGTTTAGTGCTGGAGAGGGGAGGAACAGAGTAGAAAAACCCTGCTCTTTGGTCTTAGGGAGTGCATTCTTGACTCTCCATCTGTCAGATTTGAAGGCCCTTCTACCTCTACCAGACCAATCTCCTTCCTTCATTCTCCCCATCATTAATGTAAATCCACAGTTCAAGGAGAGGCATGGCCTTTTCTCTTCTGTTTCCAAGCACCTGAGTTACAACCTACCTCTGCCCTCTGGACTCTGGGGCCCTGCCTGAGAAGTGGGAAAGAGACCATCTTTCTGCTCTGTAGTTGTTTGAAGGTGATGCTCGTGGTCTGGCACACTGCAGAATGCCTCATGACTGGGACTTGTTCCCTTCTTTCCTCCTGACAACCAAGACAAGATTCATCTATTTATCTATCTATTTATCTATCTGTCTATCTATCTATCTATCTATCTATCTATCAATCTATCTATCATCTATCATCTATCTATCTACCTACCTACGTACCTACCTACCTACTTACCTGGCTATCTCTTTGCCGTTTGTTGGGTTGAACTCAAGGCCTGGGCATTGGTTCTAGAACTCTACAACTTGAGCCACAGCACCAATTCTGGCTTTTTCTGTGGATGTGCTACTAAGGAATCAAACCCAGAGCTCCTTGAAAGCTAGGCAAGGACTCTCTCACTAATCCGCATTCCCCCCCCCATCTTTTTCTTTTTTTTTCTTTTTTGGGTCCGGTCATGGGACCTGAACTTTGGGGCTGGGCGCTGTCCCTCAGCTCTTCAGCTCAAGGCTAGCACTCTACCACTTGAAACACAGCGCCACTTCCAGCTTTTGTTCCTTTTTCTTATGTGATGCTGAGGAATCGAACCCAGGGCCTCAGGCATGCAAGGCAAGCACTCTAACATTGAGCCACCTTCCAGCCCCCTCATCTTTTTCTTAATGGTAGTTTTTACATAAGGATGCTGCCATTTTACGTCCCCAAGTTTAATTTTCTGAATATAGGTCACTTCTAAGAAACCTGATCTTCTCTTCACCTGCCTGGTTTGTGACTGTTCCTGCATTGGCCTCATAATAAATTGCAAAAAAGGCTGTTGAGGGTGACCTGCTTTAGTCCGATGGCTGCACAGATTGTTCTGTATGTCTTTTTGTTTCCAGTCCCGAACCTTGAACTCAGGAGCGGGGCACTGTCCTTGAGCTGCTTTTGTTTAAGGCTAGCCCTCTACCACAGGAGCCATATGGCTGACTTCTGGCCTTGTTGGCAATAAAGTTGGACAGTGGTCTCAAGGACTTTCCTGCCTAGGGTGAATTAGACCATGATCCTCCTATCACAGCCTTGTAAGTATCAAGGAGGACTGCTGAGAGCCACTGGTGCCTGCTTAATCACTGGTTTTGCTGATATTCTTGGACAGACCAGTGAGTTCCCTATCCTCAGGTTTACGTGGTGGGATGTGGAGACCACTGTTCCAATCCTGGTCCTGCCACCTCCAAATGGCAGAAGATCCTAAGAAACTCATTCCTATCCATATGAATACTAATGGAAAGTTATATATGTCATGATTGAGCGGGCAGTTCCTGGATTATTCTAGGATAAAATTATACACAATTTTATTATAGTAATCTGATCGGTTTTAATTAATACTTCATGAAGCACTTAAACAATCACATTCATTAAATGGAGGCATAATGAAATACGTAAGAATTGGGAGTCACATAATTTAGAGATGTCATTTTTTTCTGCCAGGACATTCTTTAGTTAATTGGTATATACCATTTTCTGAATGTAGTTTAATATATGAAACTAGGATATATTATGCCTGAAGAGTTTTTATCTGAAATGCTTATAGCGAAATGTAGAGGTAAAGCCAAATTATGTATATTTGAAGACAATGCTTGGTTAGTCCTATTCTCACATTCCCCATTCCCTTCATGAGAATAATACACATTGTAAGGAAATGCTTAGCATGTTTTGGAGATATAGGTTGACTTTAAACCAGTGAGTGACTCTATGCTGCATTTTGTTTACTTTATATACAAAAAAGCTAAATTCTTACTTTATAATTTTCCTTAGGCTTTATACTCAGATTTAATCTCTGATGGGTGACAAATAAAGATATAAACATTTTTTAACAGTGGCTAAATTTAGGCTGAGAAATCTAGGTACAATGGTACTCATGCACATAGGCCTCATCAGTCATGAGACGATGATATCAAAATGTTAACCAATGCGTACTGTTGTCATGCTTATGAGATTTTGTGTATTATAAACAGTGGTTATTAGAATTTTTTGTAATCATCATCATTTCATGGGTTATGAACTGAAGTGAGACATTATACTCAGAACAAAATTTAAGGAGGCATCCAAAATTCGTTACCAAGATATACATCATGTAACACAATGGTATAAAAATGCAAGCTAAACTAAATAACTTTTGGAAAAAGAAAACAGCATTTACTATAAATACAGAATCAGTACGACTGATTATTCTTTTACCCAAGTTGCAATATGACTTACATGATAACTTTTCTGGTTATATGTTTAGTTAGGTCTTGATATTTAGTTGGAGAAGTTATGTTCTTTCATATATTCATTTGTCAGATAAAAGAGGAAATGAATTCCATGCCAGAGTTAACATCCATAATAATGTTACAGATGTATCCTTCTACTTTGCCAAAGTTTCAAATCAGCTCGAGTAACTTGGGTCTTTTTTTGTATCTAACTAAATAGGTATGCAATTTTGTCAGTGCTTAAAAGATTTTGACCAGGGCTGGGAAGGTGGCTCAGTGGTAGAGCGCTTGCCTTGCATGCTCAAGGCCCTGGGTTCGATTCCTCAGCACCACATAAGAAAAAAGAAAAAAGCCGGAAGTGGCGCTGTAGCTCAAGTGGTAGAGCGCTAGCCTTGAGCTGAAGAGCTGAGGGACAGCGCTCAGGCCCCGAGTTCAGGCCCCACGACCGGACCCCCAAAAAAAAAAAAAAGATTTGGACCACTATTTATTAAACTATTACTTTCCACAAACTACTTCTCTCTTTTCATAAGATTTTTAATTTCATTTATATCATGTGTTAATGTGTTCCTTTAGATAAGCCACATCCAGTCTTCTACAAGGTGTAATTTGGAGTAGTTTAAAATTATGTACACTCAGCTACACTGCTCAGATTCTATTATTTGCATATTTTTTCTTGTTAAATCAGCAGGAATTCGTTCTCAATATGGATACTATTGTATTTATTCATTGCCTTTCTGAATTGTTTAAACATGTCATGATTTTTCTTTTAAATATGTGCAGATCTCACTCTGCATAGTCACATTTGTTTTAAACAATTTGATCCAATCAAGGGATTTGCTATATTAGGTTCATCTAGATGAATTTAATTACAAATTAACACAACCGTATTTCTGAGACACAGTTATCTTTATGGCTCTCCTCCAAGTTAACATGTATTTGAGGTTTTTGTGCATAAAAAACCTGGGCACAACATGTTTTTGTTTGTGGGGGAGTTCTACTTTGTTGGTTGTTTTTCCGGTTGTGGTGACTTCAACATATGTGTGCATTTTATTACAATTGTTTTGTGTCTATATTTTGTTTCATATAACAGAGAGTACAGAAAGAATCAGTGATTTAGACTGTTTCCTAATACAATTCTAAGAGAAACATTTGAAATTTTGTGACAACTGGGAATGGACAGGTCTTCATAGTGGAGGGGGTAGCAGAATAACAGAGACATAGTTTGATATGATTTGAATTCTTCCTCCTCTTGCCTCAAAATTTCCAATAATATTACTTCAAAGTCTTTAGTGAAAAGAAAATAATTTTGTCTGTATGAACTTAGAATTTTTGGTTCATTTGGGACACACTACACATTCATATTCATTTTAACTCGAAAATCTTTCCTTCGTTTAAAAGCACAGATGTGAATTTATAATGCTAAAATAGCATCTACTAATTTATATGAAATGGTCCAAACTATTTTCACTTCACACTATATGTAACATAGAGTGTAATAATAATAGTGAGTAATATAGTATGTAATAATTAACTTTGGGGAAAGTCAGTTACTGTAGATTTTTGTGAGATATTGAGTAATAGTAAAAGTTATATTTGATTCTATTAAAAAATTCAATTACATCTAAAAATAACTCATAGTTATAAACTAATGCTCAAAAATAAGATTATTTACTGGAAAAAGACAGAAGTTTCTGTAAGTTTGCTTTTTAAAAATTGTCTTTGAGCCGAGCGCTGGTGGCTCAAGCCTGTAATCCTAGCTACTCAGGAGGCTGAGATCTGAGGATCGCGGTTCAAAGCCAGCTCGGGCAGGAGAGACCGTGAGACTCCTATCTCCAATAAACCACCAGAAAACCGGAAGTGGCCCTGTAGCTCAAGTGGTAGAGCACTCGCCTTGAGCTGAAGAGCTGAGGGACAGCGCCCAGGCCCAGAGTTGAAGCCCCAGGACCGACAAAAAAAAAAAAAAAATTGTCTTGGATCTGCACTCTGGTGGCTCCTGCCTGTAATCCTAGCTACCCAAAAGTCTGGTATTTGAGGATAGTGGTTCAAAACCAGCTTGGGAAGAAAAGTCTGAGAGACTCTTATCTCCAATATATCTCTTGAAAACTAATAATAGCACTGTGCCTCAAGTCATACAATGGTATCCTTGAGCTGAAGAACTGAGGGATAGTGCCGAGGACCAGAGTTCAAACCCCATGACCGACAAAAGTATTGACATGGGGGATGGGAAGGTGGCTCAGTGGTAGAGCACTTGCCTTGCATGCATGAGGCCCTGGGTTCGATTCCTCAGCACCCCACAAGCAAAAAGAAAAAAAGCCGGAAATGGCACTGTGGCTCAAGTCGTAGAGTGCTAGCCTTGAGCCGAAGAGCTGAGAGACAGTGCCCAGGCCCAGAGTTCAGGCCCCACGACAGGATCCAAAAAAAAATAAATTGACATGGACTTTTACTTTATTATTTCATGATTTTTTATTATGAAAATACAATCAGAGGGGTTACAATTACATGAACAAGGTAATTAGTACATTTCCTATCAACATTGTTGCCTCCTCCTTTGTTTCCCCTTCCTATCCCCTCCCATCTCCCCTTCTGGGCCTATCCGCCCCTCTCCCCCACGACAAAGTTGTAAACTTTGGTTTTCGATATAATGCCTTGTATATGTCATTGTTGCAATAGGTTCACCTGTATCCAAATTTGTTTTTCCCATTCCCTCCACAAATTATACCAACATCAAATACAGTGAAAATAGGGGTTATACTGTGGGGTAGGGACATACAAAGCAACAAAAAATCATCTTATAAATACACTGGAAACAATAGCAGAAAAGAAAAAAAATTGAGTATCTTGGGGTTCATTTCACCTAACATCAACTTGTCTAACTGTTACAGTTTGTCTCAGACATATATTGGATATTGCAAATAATGGAAACCATAGGACCTTTGTTTCTTTGGGCCTGGATTATTTCACTTAATATATTTTTTTCCGAGGCTTTCCATTTCCTTACAAATGGGGCAATGCTATTCTTTCTGATGGAGGCATAGAATTCCATTGTATATATATCTCACATTTTCTTGATCCATTCATCTACTGAAGGGCATCTGGGTTGGTTCCATATCTTAGCTATGGTAAATAATACTGCAATATGGGATGGGAAGGTGGCTCAGTGGTAGAGAACTTGCCTTGCATGCATGAAGCCCTGGGTTCGATTCCCCAGCACCACATAAGCAAAAAGAATAAAATAAGCCAGAAGTGGTGCTGTGGCTCAAGTGTTAGAGCATTAGTCTTGAGCTAAAGAGCTAAGGGACAGCGCATAGGCCCAGAATTCAGGCCCCACCATGGACCCCCCCAAAAAATAATGCTGAAATAAATACATTTGTGCTGGTAGCTTTAGCATGGTCTTCTTTGTGATCATTTGGGTAAATGTCATGGGAGTACTGGGTCATCAGCGAGCTCTATGTCTTTTGAGGAACATCCATACTACTTTACGAACTGGTTGAACAAGTTTTCATTCCCACCAACATCCCCTCCAGCTTCAGTTGTTATTAGAGTTCGTTTTTTTTGGGGGGGGGTCCGGTCGTTGGGCCTGAACTCTGGGCCTGGGTGCTGTCCCTCAGCTCTTCAGCTCAAGGCTAGCGCTCTACCACTTGAGCCACAGCACTATTTCCGGCTTTTTTTTCTTTTTGCTTATGTGGTGCTGAGGAATCGAACCCAGGGCCTCGAGCATGCAAGGCAAGCGCTCTACCACTGAGCCACCTTCCCAGCCCTATTAGAATTCTTGACTATAGCCATTCTAACTGGGGTGAGGTAGTATCTCAGTGTTGTTTAGATTTGCATTTCTTTTATGGCTAGGGAGATTGAGCATTTCTTCATGTGTCTATTGGCTATCTTTCTTTCTTCATCAGAGAAGTTTTTCTATACATATTTAGCCCACTTATTTATTGGGCAATTGTTTCTTTGAGGATTTGTTATTGGAGGATTTAAATTTTTGAGTTCCAGGTGTATTTTAGATACACCTTGTCCATTGTATGGCTAGAGAAGATCTTCTTCCAATCCGTGGGTTTTCTATTGATCTTGCTACTTTTGTCCTTTGCCATGCAGAAGCTCTGCAATTTCATGCAATCCAATTTTTCCAACCTTTCTTTGATTTGTTGTGTTTCTGGGTCTCTATTAAGAAAATTTCAACCTGTGCCAAGGAGACATAGTGTATCTCTTATATTGTAAAGTAATTTGGAGTTGTTTCTTGTGCAGGGTGATATATAAGGATCTAGCTTTAGTTTTCTATAAGTGATTGACCAATTTTACCAGCAACATTTATTGAAGAGGCTGTGTTTCTTCCATTCTATTTTTTTTAGCTGCCTTATCGAAGTTTAGGTGGCTATAGATCCATGGGTAAATTTCTGCGTTTTCAGTTCTATTCCATTGGTCCTGAGGTCTGTTATTGTGCCAGTACCAATCTGTTTTGATTACTATGGTTTTGTAGTAGAGTTTGAAATTTGGTATTGATATTCGCCCAGCACTGTTCTTTTTGTTAAGGTTCATTTTTGCTATTCGAGGTCTTTTATTGTTCCATGTGAATTTTTGGATTGCCTCTTCTATTTCCTTGACGAATGAGGATAGAATATTGATAGGTATCACACTGAATTTGTAGATAGCGTTGGGAAGTATTGGCATTTTCACAATGTTGATCCTTCCAATCCAGGAGCATGGGAGGTTTTTCCACTTTCTAAGTTCTGTTTTGAATTCCTTTTTCTGGTTTTTAATGTTTTCTTCATAAAGGTCCTTTACTACATTGAATAAGTTAATTCCTAGGTATTTTATTTTTGGGGGGCTATTACGAATGGAGTTGCTTTCCTGATTTTAGCCACACTTTTCTCATGTTGGCATACAGAAAAGCTATTTATTTTTAAGATTTAATTTTATACCTTGCTACTCTGCTAAAGTTTTGAATCAGCATGAGTAATTTGGGAGTGGAGTCCAAGGGATTCTTTAAATGCAAGATCATGTCATCTGCAAAGAGGGAGAGTTTTACTTCTTCTTTCCCCATTTGGATCCCATTTATGTTTGCATCTTGTCTTATTGCTGTAGCTAGGCATTCTAATAGTAGGTTGAAGAGAAGTGGAGAGAGTGGACATTCTTGTTTTGTTCCTGAGTTAAGAGGAAATGGCTTTAGTTTTCCACCATTAAGTATAATGCTGGCTGTAGGTTTGTCAAATACATCCTTTATTGTATTGAGGCATGTTACCCAGATTCATAGTTTTCCCAGAGCTTTCATCATAAAAGGGTGTTGGATCTTGTCAAATGCTTTTTCGACATCCATTGAGATAATCATGAATTTCTTATCCTTGCTCTTGTTGATGTGATGAAATATTTTAATTGATTTGCATATATTGAACGAGCTTTGCATCCCTGAAATAAATCCTGTTTAATCGTTGTGTATTTTTTTGGAGGAATTGTTGAATTCGATTGGTCAAAATTTTGTTGAGGAGTTTTGCATCAATGTTCATCAAAGAAATGGGTCTATATTTCTCTTTCTATGATGAGTGCCTGCCTGGGTTTGGGAAGAGGTAAAAGGGTGAGATGTGGTCCCCTCTGGGCGAAGGAAGCAGGCAACAGCTGTCACTTGGGCATTGAGTCCTTAGATGAAGTCTGGAGCCTTGGATGAAGTCTGGAGAAGACTCATGAGGCATTGAGGGACTGAAAAAAATACTAGAGAGCAAATAAATGGCAAGAGGAAGGACTTGGGGCTGAAAATGTTGGTAGAAATGTTCCTAGCTATTTCTGACATCTGGCGACTAGGTAGAGAAGAAGACAAGTGACAAAGGCAAGAATATAAATTCCTGTCCAATTGAAAGTTAGAAAGGAATGAACATTAGATGGGCAGCCTTCTTACTTCTATTGATCTCCCGGCTCTGGTATATTTTGAAAGGGCAGGCACAAAGTGGCTGATGTGATATCATCTCCTCTTACTCCTCTCCATGATCCCCAGACCGGCCGAGTCTAGGTGATCATTGTTGGAATGGTTTGCCCCAGTTGGTATTCAAGTAGGTTTGTACTTAAGGCCTAGGCACTGTCCCTGAGCACTTCTGCTCAAGGCTAGCACACTACCACTTTGAGTTATAGTACCACTTGCAGTGTTTGCTGCTTAGAGATAAAAGGCTCGAGCCATGCTTCCAGCCTGTCTTTGCAGGTTAGTTGGGTGATGGAGTCTGAGGGATTTTTTGGCCTGGGCTGGCTTTGAAGTGCAATCTTTGCCACAAAAACCCTTTGTTATTTCTAATTAAAGCAACAAGGAGATCAAATAGAATAAGTAGGGCTTACCTGGTTCTTATCAAGAATTGACCAAATATTCTGCAATGACAAAACTCATTAGACGTGAGAATCTTAGCAAAGATATACTCAATATTTTATAATCACATAGTCAGTACCAAACTACACAACACAAAACAAAAAAGGCAAACTCAAAACTTAAAATTTTTGACAACAATATTTAGACATCTTTGCTAACAAATCACATCAGATGGTTGGGCATCAGTTATCAGTGTCTGTGAAAAGAGCAACTTTTTAGCAAGGCACATTAGAAATAGATGAAAGGAGGAGTAGTAAGCTTGGTGCAAGGGTACGGGTTGGATGGGGCCAATCCCTTAACCCACTATGTGGCCAAGATGGCAAACTCAAGTTGGCAAATTTCTGAAAAATGCAAAGAAAAACAACAAAAAATCAAGCCTTGTTTGGCCAGCCTTTGAGAGGGAACTAGAGGGGTGCCCAGGACCCAGCCCATGTAGCACTCTTCAGGGCACAATCCAAAAAGTTGTAGAAAAGAAAGGGAGATATATGGAAAGTTGGACATGAATAGCAGAGATCAAAGGGAGTCTGAAACTAAACATACTTCGACCAATGCAGAGGCAAAACTTATCTAAATCTGACAACAGCATAAAAATATTAGGTGTGCCGTCTATCCAGGGAGTGCAGGAAGCATTTCAGAGGGGTTTCACTGTTCAGGCATGGCTCACAGAACCCTATTAAATGTGTACGACAGTCAGTCTGGTGAATGAAGGAGAGCTGACCAGGCAAAAGTGGCATCCCATCTTCCCCCAGAGCCCTCTAGAGAGAAATGTCCAAGTCCCCAAACCAAGCATCCTCGGCTTCAGAGTGACCAGCCTTTCGGCTAAAGGCCAGAGGAGCTCTTTGGCTTGGTGGCACCTCTGAAAAGAGATTGAGAAACAGAGAGCCATAGAGACTAGTTTCACTCACCAGAGTAGAGAAGTGGTGTGGACGTGGATGTCAAGGCCAGCAATGGTATTGGTGAAAAGTCTCGTGTGGTGTCTCAAGGCATTTTGGTTTGCAGAAAGAGGGTGGTTAGGAAATTCTAACATTTCCAACTCAAAAACCCCATCCGAGACAGAGCACCATATATAAGGTATATTAAATAGGTAGGTTTCATTAGGTAGCTGATGAAGAGAACACCACATGCTATTCAGACTCTTCGGAGTCTTCTGGAAGCCTTGGGATGCTTGAGAGTGTGTGGTCCTCTGAAGGTCCAGAGCCGGGGCCACATAAGCAGCCTGGTAAGAAGCCCTGCCACTTAAGCTGCTCAGCGTGGAGCCCCATCAACAACAAGGGATTTGGGAAGGGTCTTCCCACTTTAATGTCTGTGTAAGTTTTTCCCTTTTCTTTTTCACTTCCTGTAGCTCTCTGAGTAATCGCCCTTTTTCTGGTGGGTCACTTGGAGAAACAGAGAATTGAAATCTGTATTTGGTTAGAGAGAGCTATGGTGTTTCCCTGCTGTTCCATCGCCATCTTGACCCCTCCCCTGCAGGTGGAGTTTTTCTTATGTGGCCTGTGGGCCTTGGTTACCAAAGGATAGGTACATAAAAGAATATGTTGTAAAGCCTGCAGATTGTATATTAACATTTATGTTAATATAGCCTTCCCAAGTTTAGCAACCAAAGGGGGTGGTCTACCATAAAGTATTTCAAAGGTATTAAATCCTTTAACATAAGGGCTACATATTGCTCGAAGGAGAGCAAAGTTCAGGAGGCTTACCTAGCCATGGCCAGTCCCTGTATTTAATTTAGTTAATGTTTCCTTTAAGGTGATATTCATTCTTTCTAGTCCCTTGAATTCTGAGATCTATAAATGGACTGTAACTTCCAATTTATTCCTAGGGCGTTAGTTAATAATTGAGAAATGTGGCCTTGAATGAAGGGGCGTCTTTGGACCCCATAGCTAAAGGTAAGCCAAATCAAGAAACTATCACATGCCTCAGCTCAGCCTGAAAAAGTGTCCACAATTAGTAACAGATACCAATAACCATACTTTCCAGCCTTTACCTCGGTGAAGCCCACATTCCCAAATTTACCATCTGAGGTTCCTCACATACGAATTGTTTCCATACGTTCCAGCTTTTCAGCATTTACCTGTTGGAAATTACCTACACACATTACAAAGGATTGTCAGGCTGAGGTCCCACTGGTTTTCGAACAGTTATAATAAGTGTCCCGGGGCAATATACCAGGGTGCAAATATATACATGTAAACTGACAGAAAGCTTGAGCCTGCATGCATTTTTCACAAGTTCAGTGTCAACATTTGCACACTTATTACTACTGTTTTTGCTTCTTCTTTTAATCTTAACGACTAGTAGCTCTAGAGATCCCACTGGTTTTAGAGTGGTCTCCCAAGCTACCTGATCAGCTCAGATGTTTCCCTGTATCTTAGGGTCTCTAGTTTTACTCCTTTATAGTACCCTGAACTTTGGAAACTTCTTCCATTTTATTCTCCTCCTTTTCTCTCAAACTTGCTTTCATGATCTTACTCTCCTTCTCAATGTGCTCCTTAACCTGCAAGTATTTTGACAGGGTCACAGGAGAGTTCCTTTGACTGGTCAACGGCTGCTCCTTCTCACATCACCTTTGCTTGCTCTTCAACTACTCCCTTAAGTTCAAAAAGGTGCTATTGAGAGGTATTTTTTCCCACCTCCATCTGTTCCATCGGGACTCGATGCTTCTGCATTACATTTATGGTGAAGGTCTCAGCAGTCTTTTTGGCCTTTTACTCTAGTATTTTCTCTTTCTGGGTTTCCACTTCAGTGTAATTTTGTGACAGATCTTTCAACTGTTTGTTTAGCTTTTCTGCTTTTCTTCCCAATGATCTTTCCCTTTCCCTAGCATTCTCAATCAGAGCATGTGGTCCTTTAAATCTTTCTGAAGATTAACAATCTCTTTCTTCAGCCTGATATTTTCCTGTACACTTTTCTTGGCCTGATCTTCTATGACACAGCACTTCCCTGTCTTCTCTGCTAACTACTCTTTCCTTCTTTCTCTGTTGCCTTGAATTTCTGGTGACACTCTTCAAAGCTTATAATCAACATGTACTTCACCCTAATACATTCTTATATTAGGTCTAGCTCCTTTTGCATGGCTATGATTTCTTAATGCAGCATCCAGATCTTTTCTTGGCCTCACTTGTGGTTAGCAAGGATGGCAGCATTGCTGTCCTGTGCTTCTGTTGGCCTCTGACTTGTAGTCCCCTAATTTTCCTCATGCTTACCCAGGCTAATGTACTTGAATTTCATTTGATTCTGGGTGTTTTCTAGGTTCCTTTTGAGGATTTTCTTCTCATTTTTGACTCTCACAAGTTCCTAATTTATATCTTCAAATCTTTTCTTCATGTTAAATAATTATCTCTATTTTCTCCTGTGTGCTCTATGTGCTTTTACCCTATTGGTGGGTTTTGACTGGCACCTATAGGAGATTCAGTCTTTTTTAAGCCTGTGTTTTGAGTTAGAAGTGGGTGAATTTTTTCTTTACCACATTTCTTCTTAAGTTCAGAGGGCTGCTTTTTAAATTGAACACAGTTGGAATTCGGGGCCCAAAGCTCCTTTGCATGTTTCTCCAGAGAAATGAATACATTTTCCAGGTGGTTAATGTGATTATTTACCCTGTCATTTTCTATCTTTCTCCTCCTTGGACATTCTTTCCCCAATGTCCATTTTGCTTGCAATAAGCACACTGGTTTAGTCCTACTGGTTTAGTTTCCTACTGTCATTTTCAAATCGATTGTACTGTCTTCGCCAAAGGTTTCTTGATCCGTATTCTGGTGCTCCTACCAAAAATTCAAACTCCCTTCTTAGACTCTTTTTTTACAGGGTACCTCTGTTATCAAAAACCCACTGGGCAAAACACTTCCAACTTAGAATGCACCTTTCCCTCAAAACCTTCTAACTTTTGAAGCTTTCTTCTAATCTCTGTGGCCAACTGGGTAACAAAGGCCATATTTAGGGATCTTTGATTCTCCAGGTCTTCAAGATCTATAGGCCAGGCCTATAGGTCCTATAGGTTTCTGGGAGAAGTTCCAGAAAAGCATTAGAGTACTCACTGGGGAACTGTCCCATCTCACTCACCTTAGATTGATGACTTGGCTTTCTAGCCACTGTGTTATCCCTGCTAACCAAACCTGGCAATAATTGGTAAGTACCTCCATACCTCGATAGCTGTTAGTTTCAGCTTGAGTTAGTCTCGGGAAAGACTTGTTCCAAACGGTCTGGTTCAATAGTGGGGCTACTGTGTGGTCGAAGGACCATATTTAAGTCACTGAGCAGGACTTACTCCCTTTACTACCAGGTGAAACACACCTGTAAAATTTGCTGACACTCATCTCAGATGTGCTTGTGTGTGAAAATTACTGTCTCTAATGAGGGAATGAGCCCCTGGTTTTATTTTTTCTGAAAAGGATGTATTTTTCTGTTTCCAGGTATACAGGTCACTAGCTGTAAAGGGAAAATATATTAGAAAGGGTCCTGCCCACCATCTCTTCCATGTTTCTGTCTCAAGGGTAATAAGGGTAACATACCATGTTGTACCACCTCAGGCTGGTACAAGTAACCACTTTTGGTATGGGAGGACTTTAGATTACAGGTGGTGATGGCAAAGAATAGGAGAGAGAGTATATCAGTGCATCGTCATCTGAAGGATTCTGTAACCCTGGGGGAGAATATTTTTTTGGATATGACAACTTTAGGCCTGTTCTGCTATCCTGAGAAAAGGAGTAAACAGAGGTGCATACAGGACACAGATCGAACTATCAGCATACACACACAGACCAATAGCCACAAACATTTAACCCACAAGTCCCACACCACTCAATTTTGACTTTACAGAGATCTGAGATGACAGAGAGAACATCCCAGATTGCCTCTTGAGGATGCTGCAGATGATCTCTGGAGGATGTCACATATATCCTCCCTAGGAGGCCCTAGATTACCTCTCCTGGAGGTCCCAAACGGCTTCCCAAAGAAGTGTCAGATGACCTCAAAATGAGGCCCCAGACGTCCTCTCAATGAGGATGAGATTACCTCTTGAGTAAGTCCCAGATGGCCAGTCAAGGAGGCCACATATGAACTCCAAAAGAGGTTCCAGATAACCGTCTTGAGTAAGCGACAGATGACCTCCAGAAAAGGTCCTATATAGCTTCTCAAGGAATTCCCAAATGATGTCTGAAGACAGTCAGATTTTTCATAAAGGTAACCTGAGATGACCTCCCAAAGAAGCTCCACATGTCCTCAGGAGGTCGTCCTAACTTGCCTCTTAAGGAAGCCCCAATGACTACTTTTGAATAGGTGTCAGCTGGCCTCCTGAGGAAGCCACAGCTGACCTCTGGAGAAAGTCCAAGACAACTACTGGAGAAGGCCCAACATGACCTCCAGGGTAGGTCTCAGATAGCTTCTCAAGGAAATTGCAGATACACTCTTGATGAAGTTCCAGATGGCTTCCTAAGGAAGCACTACATGACCTCTTAAGGAGGTTCCAGATAGCTTCCCAAGGAAGTCACTCATGACCTCTCAAAGAGTTCTCAGATGGCTTCCCAAGAAAGCCACAAATGACCTCTAGAGGGGGTCCCAAAAACAGGCTGGCAAGCTTGCCCAGACGCACCCCTAGAGGTACCTATATGACTTTTGTCTATGTTACTCCTCTGGAGACAAACACTCGAGGCCTTGAAGGCTGACACTCTCACCTATAGGGATTTTCCCCTCAGGCCAAGGCCTGATGCCATCCAAACGGATTAATCTTCATGGGGTCTCCAAAAATTCGGACCTCTAATGTTCAAGAGAATTGATCGAGACACCTTTAATATAATAAATGTTCTCCAAACCACCGAACCCCAAAATTATGATATCCAAAGCTCCAAATATCAAAGGGCAAGACTTTTTTCCCCTTCCCTTTGTCTCTCCTTCGCTACAGACCTATACTTCCTTTGAAGTCTTTCCCTTTATCCCTTCTACCAGTTTCTTCTTCTCTTCAGGCCTCTCTACTCTCCACAGGCCTGAACTGCTTTGCCTGGGTTGTCGGTTGCCATCCTTCACCTCCTGCTCTCCCTCAAATTCTTCTCCTCCCAGCTCTTTCCACTTCTGTTATCACACCACTTCCTTCCTTCCAGGACTTTTCAATTTTAATCTCCCCTTCCATTGCTGTGAACAAGCAGCATATATAAAGTTTGTACCCCTTCTCCACTCCAACTGCTAACAGTTTTCAACTATCACATCCCAAGCTCCCCACAGCCCAATCACTTCTTAACAGCTCAACTCTTGGTGATTAATGTACCAGCCCCTCCCACAGAATGCCCTGCCCTCTCCAGCTGGCCAGGAGATGGGGCCACACTGATTATTGGACCCCTATAGATTATCAGTGCCCTGCTGATTATTACAGTATCCTCCTTGTGAACTAGTTGCAATTGAAATTGGAAATTTGATTGTGATATTGCAAACTCATTGTGACATCACAAACCCATTTTGACATCATCATCAGCACGACATCACAAACCCTTTGTGACAATATTTTCATTGTAACATCTTGATTCCATTGTGACATCTCAAATCTATTATGACCTCTTAGCTCCTTTGAAAAATCACATACCCTTTTCAACATAACAGTACCTTTGTATACCTATATCCTTGTTGTTAACTAATGACAATTGAGATCAGACATGCCATTATAACATCAAAAAGTGTTTATGACATCCTCAACAGTGTGACATCACATTTTCATTATGAGAGCATCAGCTCATTATGACATCACCAAACTCAATGACATAATCGCATTATGACAACAATTGTCATTGTGACGTCGTAGACACATTATGAATGTCTATTCTGTGATTTCATTGTATTTCAAATGTGGCATGAGAGCTGATATCAGAAACACACTTTTGTGCCTATATAACCATTTTGACATCATAATCACTTTGTGACATCACAGAGCCATTGTGATATATCTAATACCATGTGACATCACAAACCTCTCCGATCCTCATAACTTCTGTGACATGCTGACATTGTGATATCTTATGACTTTTTGCCCTCAGAATTTGTTTCCAACCCCATATTTCATGTATGACATGAGACATCAGAAATTCACTGTGACATCATGACCATTGTGACATCACACTGACAGATGTCATGAACATCGTGTCACATTGTGACATTACAAAAAGTTTTGATGTCAAAATTAGTTGGTGATTCCATACAGGTAAGGGGTCACAGTAGGTCTATAATGTCACAATTGGTTGGTCATATCCAAATGGCATAAAGGTTCTCAGTTATGCTGTAATCACAGAGAATTTGAGTTCACAATGGACTGTGGTATCTCCAAAGTCATGTGTTGTCACAAATGTGATGAAGTCCTAGGAGGATTGTGATGTCATAATGTGACACAATGGTCATGATGTCTGTCAGTATGATGTCACAATGGTCATGATGTCACAGGGGATTTCTAATATCACATATCATAACTGAATTATTATGTTTGAAAACAGATAACGAGCTCATAAAGGGCTTAAGACATCACAATTGCAGCACGTCATAAGATTTATGAGGACAGGGCATGTTTGTGATGTCACAGTTTGTTAGTGATATATCCATGGCACTGTGATGTCACAAAGTGATTGTGATGCCATATATTTATGAGATCACAATGATTTTCAGATATCAACCCACATGCCACTTTTAAAATAGAATGAAATAAGAGCATAAGCATTTACAATGTGTCTATTACCTCACAATGACAATATAATATCATAAAGCTATGAGGTCATTGTAAATTGGTGATGTTGCAAGGAGGTGATGGTGTCATAATGAATATGTGTTGTCACACTGGTGATGGGGTCACAAAGTGTTTGTGATATTACAATGGCATATATGAATTCAATTGTCATGTGTTCAAATTGAGGATATGGGTACACAAAGGGACTGTAATGTCACAAATGCCATATGTGTTTTCAAAAGTATTTAAGGGTCATGATAGCTTTATGATTCACAGTTGTGATGAGGTCACAATGTGTTTTTGATGCTATAATGTTTTTGTAATACCTCAAACACATGTCCAATTTGAATTGCTAGTATTTCACAATCTGCATACAAGTTCACAGAAGGATCTTGAGGTCCTAAGGGACATGAATTTTTTTTTAATGTTATGAGGTCATATTAGGTTTTTGAAACAGTGGGACAGTGATATCACCATGGCAGTGTCAACTCACTACATCATGTCAGAATATAATTTTGGTGTCACAAATAGTTGATGATGCCACATTAATGATGAAGCCACAAAAGTTTGGTGGTGTCACAATGTGCTGGCCATGTCACAATGAAATGATGGTTCTCAACTGTCTTTAACTTACAATGAATTCATGAGTTCACAAAGAGACTGTGGTTTCTCCAAAAGTATGTGTTGTTACATATTGAAATCCTAAAAGGTTTGTGATGTCCGAATTTGACACAATGGTTATGACATCTGGCAATGTGGTGACACCATGATCATGACGTGACTGGGAATTTGTGATATCAAATGTCATATGTGAAATCTAATGAGGTGGCCAACAGATTATGAGGAAAAAAGGCATGTCACAAAAGTTATGATGACAGGACAGGTTTGTGATGTCACGCTGTGTTAGTGATATCACAATGAAAATGTGATGTGCAAAGGGATTGTGATGTCACAATGGTTATGAGTTTATGATTTGTTTATGATATCCACCTATATGCCACATTTGAAGAAGAATGAAATCACAGAAAAGGCATTCATAATGTATAGATGATATCACAATGACAATGTGAAATTATAATTTTATCATATTTTATTTTTGTGATTTCACAATGAGCAGATGGTATCACAACGACAATGTGATGTCACAGTTGTGATGACCTCAAACTTTTTATTGTTAAAATGTCATGTCTGTTCTCAATTGTCAATATTTCACAGTGGGGATTGGGTACACAAAGGCACTGTTATCTCACAAATCTATGTATTTTTCAAAGGTTATAAGAGGTCATAATAGATATGGGATGTCACAATGTGATCCTGGTGACTAAACAGCAATGTTACATCACAGTGACTTCATGATGTCACAGTGGTTTTGAGGTCACAATGGGTTAGTTAGATCATGAGTTTGTAATATCAAAATTATTTGTCCAATTTCAATCGCTACTATTTCATCATGAGGACACTGTAATAACCAACAGTGCCCCTATAATCCATGGGAACAGATAGACCTCCTGGACTGGACCACCAGACAGGGGGGGTGCATGCTGCTGGAGTGGGCAGGACATGCTGCTGAAGAGATAGGAAGTTAAGCCCCACGTGGTGAGCTGCCAAGAAGTTATTGGGCATGGACATTTGGGAAGTGATGATTGAATACTGTTATGCAGGAAACATATTTTAGTGGGAGCAGGGTACAGTCTATATATAGGTTGCATGTTCAGAGGAACAGAAGCGGGAAGGAAAAGGGGAAAGGCCTGGAAGGAAAGAACTGTTGAAACTGCAGGAGGTTAAATTCCTGGGATGAGAGGAAATTGAGCATGAGCAGGAGGTGAAAAACAGCAACTGGCCACCTGGACAGGGCAGGGAAGACCTGTCAAGAGTACAGCAATCTGAAGAGAAGAAGGGAATGGTGGAAGGAAAAAAAGAAAAGACCTGAAAGGTAGGACAGGTCTGTAGAGAAGGAGGATGAAGGAAAGGAAAAAGCCTTGACCTTTGAAGTGTGGAGCATTGGACATGATTATTTTGTGGGTTGGTTGTTTGAAGACCAGTTAACAAATGGCTGGGCTGCTCTTTGGAGGTCTGAGGGTTCATGGTTGAGGCTGTAATTAGCTCTGGGCAACCAACCCAGGTCAAGCTAGTTGCTTGTTACAAAATTTATGAAGACAAGACAGGTTTGTGATGTTACATTGCATTAATGATATCACAATATCAGTATGAGGTCACAAAGGGATTGCAATGTCGCAATGGTAATGTGGTTCACAATGGGTTTCTGAAATCAACCTATACGCCACATTTGAGATAGAATGAAATCACAGAATAGGCAATCACATTGTCTCTATGACCTCACAATGAAAATGTGATGTCATAATGCTATGTTGTCATTGTCATTTTGGGATGTCACAATGGGCTTATGGTATCCTAACAACAATGTGATCTCACTCTGTAGATGATGTCACAAAGCGTTTGTAATGGTACAATGGCATGTCTGATGTCAGTTGTCCTTTGCGCACAATGAGAATATGGTTACCTAAAGGGACTGTGGTGTTACAAACACGATGTGCTTTTTCAAAGGTGCTAAGAGGTCACAACAGGTTTGGGATATCACAAGGTGATCGTGATATCACTGTGGCAATGTGAGATCACAATGGGTTTGTGATGTCACAGTGGTGATAGGTCACACTTGGATAGTGATGTTACAATGAATTTGTAATATCACCATTACCTGTCCAATTTCATTCTACTAGATCACAATGAAGATACAAGTTCACATAAGGAGCTAGAAATCAGAAAGGCCATAAATTTTGTAAAATATAATGAGGACATAATAGGTTGGTAAAAATGCAATGGGACAGAGATATTCCATTGGCAATGTGATGTTAACATTACATGAGATAGTATTGTTTTGAAGTGACAAATAGTTGGTGATCCATACAGGTGATAAGGTCACATAGGTTTGTGATTTCACAATGGGATGGTGATGTCACAATCTCCTGCCAGATCTCTAATTGACAATGAATATATAAGTTCATAAGGGATAATGATGTATCCAAAGGTATATGTTTGCACAAGTGTAATGGGTCTTAACAGGTTTGTGGTGTCACAATGTGACTCAGTGGTCATGACAACTGGCAGTGTGATGTCACAGTGGTGATGATGTCACAGTGGACTTCTGATATCATGTCATACCTGAAGTATGAGTTAAACAATTTATGAACTCAGAGATGCCAAAGAGATCACATTGGCAACATGTCAAAAAATTTATGAGAATAGGAGAGTTTTGTGATGGCACATTGGGTTAATGATATCATAATGGCAATGTGGTGTCATCAAGGTTTTGTGATGTCATAATGATTACGTGGTCCAAATATATTTCTAATATCAACCCACCTGCCACATTTGAAATAAAATGGAACCACAGAATAGGCATTCCAATGTATCTATGACATCTCAATGACCCTGTGATGTCATAATGCTATGATGTCATTGTTTTAGGATGTCACAATTTGCTGATGTTGTCATAATGACAATGTGATGTTACACTGGTAATGATGTCACAAAGTGTTTTCGACGTTAAAGTGGCATGTATGATCTCAATTGTCATTAGCTCAAAATGAGGATATGGGTACACAAATGGCCTGTGATGTCACAAAGGCCATGCTTTCTTTCAAAGATTCTGAGGTCCTAATAGGTTTGGGATGTCACAATGTGATCATGGTGGCACAATGGCAATGTGATATCACAAAGAGTTTGTGATGTCATCGCAGTGATGTGGTCACAATGGGTTAGTGATATCTCATCATTGCCTTAGAGGTAATAATTACACGAGTTCACAGAAAGAGCTTGAAGTCTCAAAGGCCATGAAGTTTCTAAGATGTGATGTGGCCATAATCGGTTTGCAAAAACACAATGGGACAGTGAAATAACAATGCTAATACCACAATATCACGTCAAAATAATGCTTCGATACCACAATTAGTTGTTGATACCATCCTCGTGATGAGCTCACAATAAGTTTGTGATGTCACAATAGGTTCATGGTGTCAAAGTGGCATGGGATATCTCAATTGTCATTAATTGACAATAAATATATGAGTTCAAAAAGGGACTGTAATGTCTCCAAAGGCATGCATTGTCACAAATGTGATGCCGGTCTAACAGCTTTGTGATGTCACAATGTGACACAATGGTCATGACATCTGGCAGTATGATGTCATAAGGGATTTCTGATATACATGTCATACCAGAAATATGAGATTGAAAACAGATTATGAGCTCACAACGGCCCTACTATATTACCATGGCAGCATGTCACAAACTTTACAAAGACAGGACTGGTAGTGACGGCACAGCAGGTTAATGATATCACAATGGCAATGTGATGTCACAAAGAATTGTGATATCACAATGGTTATATGGTCAAAATGGGTTTCTGAAACAGAGTGAATTCACAGAATAGGCCTTCACACTGTTAAGTCATAACAATGTCACTTTGATTTATAATGCTATGATGCCATTGTTGTTTGGTGATGTCACAATGAGCTGATGGTGTCATAATGACAATTTGATGTCACTGCTGATTTATGATGTTACAATGGTTATGAGGTCACATTAGTTTTCTGATATCAACACACATGTCAAATTTGAAATAGAATAAAAAAGCTGGGTGCCAGTGGCTCACGCCTGTAAACCTAGCTTCTCAGGAGGCTGAGATCTGAGGATTGCAGTTCATAGCCAGCTCAGGCAGGAAAGTCTATGAGACTCTTAACTCCAATGAAAACCACTAGAAACCAGAAGTGTCTCTGTGGCTCTAGCGATAGAGTGCTCACCTTGAGCTGAAGAACAGGGACAGCACCCAAGCCCAGAGTTCAAGCCCAAGGACTGGCAAAAAGAAGATTAAAATCAGGCATTCATAATCTTTTTATAACATCACAATGGCACTGTGATCTCATAATGCTATCTTGTCTTTGTAGATATATGTCAAAAGTAGTTGATGCTACCATAATGACAATATCACACTGGTGATGTCACAAAGGGTTCGTGATGTTACAATGGCATGTTTGATATCAATTGTCAGTTCATAATGAGGGTATAGTTACACAAAGGGACTGTGATGTCACAAAGGCCATGCGTTTTTTCAAAGGTGCTAAGAGGTCCTAATAGGTTTGGGATGTCACAATGTGATAGTGATTTCAAATGGCAATGAAAGCTCACAATGGTTTTGTGATGTCAGATTGGTGATGAAATCAAATAATTTTGTGAAGTCACATCTCCTAATCACATGTACAATTTCAGTTGCTACTATTTCACAATGAGGATACGAGTTCACAGAAGAAGACAAGTCTAAAAGGCTATGAATTTTCCAAAATGCAGTAGGTTTTTGAAAACACAGTGGAAGAGTGACATCACAATGGCAATGTGATGTTGCAATGTGATGACTTAATAATGTTTTGATATCACAATTGGTGATGACATACTGGTGATGAGTTTACAAGAGGTGTGTGATGTCACAATCGGTTGGTGATATCAAAATGACACAGGTGATCTCAATTGTCATAAACCCACAATCAGTATATGAGCTCACAGAGGGACTGAGATGTCTCCAAAGGCATGCATTGTCACAAAAGTGATGAAGTCCTAACAGGTGTCAGAATGTGACAAAATGCTCATAACATCTATCAGAGTGATGTCACCATGTTCAAGTTGTCACACTGGATATGGGTATCACATTTCATACCTGGATTGGGTATGAGAGGATTGGAATTTCACATTGGGTTAGTGATATCACTATGGAAATGTGGGGTCATGAAGGTATTGTGCTACCACAATGGCTATTAGATCACAATGTGATTCTACTATAATAGGTTTGTGCTGTCACAATTGATTGGAAATGTCAAAATGGCATACCGTATCTCAAATGTCATTAATTTGCAATTAAGATATGAGTTCACAAAGGGACTGTGTTGTTTCCAAAGTCATGTGTTGGCACAAATGTGATGAAACACTAACAAATTTGTGAGTACACAATGTGACACCATAGTCTTGATGTCTATCAATGTGATGTAACAATGTTCATGTCAGAGACAATTTCTGATATCATATGTCATACCTGAAATATTATGAGTTTGAAAACATATTATAAGCTTACTAAAGGCCTAAAATATCCTAATGGCCGCATATTGCACAAGTTATGACTAAAAACTCATGGTCTTTGGAGCTTAAGATTCTTTCTTTGAAATTGTATCCTCATTGTGAACTAGTAGAGTTTGAAATTGGACATGTCATTGTGATATTACAAACTCATAGTGACATCACAAACTCATTGTGACCTTGTCACCACTTTGACATCACAAAACCATTGTGACATCACATTGCTGTTGTGCCTTCACAATCACATTGTGACATCACAAAGCTATTGTGAACTCTTGATGTACAAGTCGTTATGTTGAAAATGAACTTTACAACTTTCGTGCGGAGAGGGGGAGGGGGAGCGGGGAGGATTCGGTGGCATGGCAGGGAGAGGATGGGAAGGCGTGGGAAGGGGAAACAAATTAGGAGGCTACAATGTTTGATAAGAAATGTACTCATTATCTTGCCCATGTAATTGTCAGCCCTCTGTACAGTATTTTCACAAAAACACATGAAAAAAGAAGAAAAAACAAACACATGACCTCTGTGGCATCACAGACCCTTTGTGTACTCATATCTTCATAGTGAACTAATGAAAATTGTTATCACACATAACATTGTATCATCACAAACACTTTGTGCAATAATTATGACTGTGAAATCACATTGTCATCATGACAACACCATTCATTGTGACATCACCAAACCCCAATGACACGATACCATATTTTTCTTTTTTTTCTTCTGTGGGTTTTTTTTTGTAGTAAATACAGTATACAGAAGTTTTACAGTTACATGAGCAAGGTAATGATTACATATCCTATCAAACATTGCTGCCTTGACATCCCATTGTCATTTTCATGTCATAGACCCATTTTGAATGCCTATTCTTTGATTTCATTCTATCTCAAATGTGCCATCTGTGTTGATATCAGGAAACCCTTGTGAACTCATGACCTTTGTGACATCTAAATCTCTTTGTCACAGCACATTGCCTTTGTTATATTACTAATCCACTGCGACATCAAATACCTCTCCTGTTCTCATAATTTTGTGACATGCCATTGTGATATCTTAGGCCTTTTTGAGTTGAAAATCTGTGTTCGACCTCGTATTTCAGATATGGCATGAGATATCTAAAATCCAGTGTAACATCATGATATCACAGCGCTGGACATCAGACACATTGTATTACTTTGTGACATCTCAGACCTGTTAGTTCTTCACCTTTTCACTACATATGCTTTGCTGACATCAGAATCCCTTCCCAAACTCATATACTCATGGTGTGTTAATGACAACTGAGATCCACATACCATTGTGCCATCACCAACACCTTGGGACATCTCAAATCTACTGTGACCGCCTCATCAGTATTGCATCACCAATTGTGACATCAAAACATTCTTATAACATGATGGTGAGATATCACATTGTCATTGTGGAATCACTGTCCCATTGGGTTTTCACACAGTATGACCTCATACTATGGAGCTTCTTCTATCACTTGGTATCCTCATATTGAATTATGAGTCATTGAAATTTGATATATCATACAAACAAACTGTGACATCACAAAACCATTGTGACCTCATCACCACTGTGACATCAAAATCCCAATGGGATATCTCATTTCCATTGTGACATTATGGATCACATTGTGCCATCCCAAGCCTATTATGACCTCTTACCACCTTTGAAAACACACATGGCCTCTGTGACATCACAGAACCTTTTTGTATCCATATCCTCGTGGGGAACTAATGAAAACTGACATCAGATATACCATTGAAACATAACGAATTCTTTCTGACATAATCATAATTGTGACATCATGTTGCCATTATGACATGATAAGGTCATTTTGACATATAAAACTACAATGACATCATAGCATTGTTACATCACGTTGTCATTCTGATGTCATAGACACGTTGTGTTTGCCTATTATGTGATTTGATTCTATTTCTAATGTGGCATGTCGGTTGATACCAGAAATCCATTGTGAGTTCATGACCATTGTGATATCACGATGCCTTACTAGCATCACATTGCCAGTGTGATGTCACATTGCCAAATTGATGTCAAAAAGGGATTTTGATGTGACAATGGTTATGACATCACAATGAGTTTCTGATATCAACCCACATGCCACATTTCAAATACAATGAAATCACAGATTTGGCATTCATAATGTGACAACGATTTCACAATGCCAATGCCAAATGCTATGCTGTCATTATCATTTTGTGATGTCACCATAAGCTAAAGATGTCATAACAACAATATAATATTACCCTGGTTATGATGTCACACAGGGTTTATTATCTTACAATGGTTATAAGGTCACAACTGATATGCCACATTTGAAATAGAATGAAATCACAAGATATACATTCACAACGTGTCTATGACAGCAAAATGGCAATGCAATGTCATAATGCTATGATGTCATTGTAGCTTGGTGATGTCACAATGAGCTGATGGTGTCATAATGACAGTCTGATGTCACACTGGTGATGATGTCACAAAGGGTTTATTATGTCACAATGGCATGTCAGATCTTAATTGCCATTAGTTTATAATGAGGATATGAGAATGAAGTCACAATGACATATACAAATGAACTGTGGTGAAACAAAGGCCATGTATTTTGTCAAAAGTGCTAAGGTTCCTAACAGGTTCTGGTTGTCAAAGTGTTAATGATATAAAAATGGGTTAGTGATGTCAAAACTAGTTTGCAATATCTCATCTTACTTCAATTTTCAATTGCTACATGTTCACAATTATACAAGTTCACAGAAGGAGCTTGATGTCTCAAAGGCCGTAATTTTCTAAGATGTGATGCGATCATAATAGGTTTGTGAAAGCATGATGGTTCAGTAATACCACAATTGCAATATGATGTCAAATTACAATGTCATATGAGTGTTGTTATGTCACAATTAATTGGTGATGCCATAATAGTGATGAGTTCAAAATAGTTTTGTGATGTCGCAGTAGTTTGGTGATGTGACAATTGCATTCCAGACCTCAATTGTCATTAACTCATAATGAGTATATGAGTTTAGAATGGGATTGTGAGGATTCCAAAGTCATTTGTTGGCACAAATGTGATGAAGTCAGAACAGATTTGTGATGTGACAATGTGACACAATGGTCATTACATCTAGCAGTGTGATGTCACAATATTCATAATATCACAGTATATTTCTAATATTTAATGTCATACCTGAAATAATATGAGGTTGAAAATAGATTGAGCTCACAATGGGCCTAACACAGTGGCAACATGTAACAAAAATTATGAGGACAGGACATGTTTGAGTTGTCACAGTTGTTTAGAGATATCACACTGGCAATGGTATATCACAAAGGGATTGTCATGTCACAATAGTTATGAAGTCAAAATGTGTTTTTTGATATGAACACACATTTGAAATACAACGAAATCACATAATAGGCCTTCATAATGTATATATGTTTTCTCAATGACAATGTGGTGTCATAGTGGTACGATGTCATTACAGATTTGTGATGTCACAATCACCTGATGTTTTCATAATGACAATCTGATGTCACACCAATGATTATACTGTAAATGCTTTGTTATATTACAATAGAATATTTGATCTCAATTGATATTTCACAATGAGGATATGGATGCACAAAGGGCTTGTGATGTCACAAAGGCCATGTGTTTTTTCAAAGGTGCTAAGGATGTCATAATGTGTTTGGGAGGTAATCAAGGTGATCGTAATGTCACAATAGCTTTGTGATGTCACATTGTTGATGAGGTCACAATGGATGGGACAGGTTTGTGATGTCAGAACAGGTTAATGACATCACAATGGCACTGTGATGTCACAAAGGGATTTTCATGTCACAATGTCCTTGAGGTCACAATGTATTTTTGATATCCACCAATATTGCTAGCTTGTAATAGCATGAAATCACAGAATAGGAATTCACAATATGTCTATAATATCACTGTGACACATAATGTCATAATATTATGATATTTAAGTTTAGCGATGTCAAAATGGCATGTCTAATCGTATTGCTAATTAAATTACCATGTGGATCCCAAAAGTTGCTGTGTGCTGAGTCCTTCAAAAGGCACATTGTGCTGAATCCATTACACAGGGTTCTTTGAGCTTTTTTTTTAAAATTGTGCTGTCATCCCAAAAGATTCAATTTTCTGATTCCTTGATAAGACAATCACACACACACATACACACACACATACAAACATACACACACACACACACACACACACAAACCCGGAGCATTACCTTGCATCTGCTTGGTGTGTGGTGTGGATGGAGAATTGTCTTCCCCAGTGTTTGGGGTGAGGGGATCTTCAATTCCCCCAGGCAGCTGCTGGGCTTGGGAGGAAGCCCTGAGCTGAGGTGACGCTGCTTCTGTCATGGCCTGGTAGCCTTAGAGCTGAGTCAGGGCAGCACAAAGCAGGAGCAGGGGAATGCCCGAGGTGGGGAGGGGCTGTGACTGAGGGGAGGACAGGGCATGGCTGAAGGAGCACATAGTTGCTGCAGCCAGGGGAACACGGTAGCTGGCATACTTGCGCAGCAGGGACTGGGCAGTCTGGGTGAGAAGTGGGGCAGAGAGAGAGCAGAGAAGAGCAGGCACATGCACCAGGGGTGGCAGCATCAATGGCTGGCCTCCACTGCTGTAGGAACACAGGTGTGGGCCAGGAGCACAGAGGACACAAAGCCAGCACAGCAGGCACATCCGTCTCAGAGCCTCAGGGAGGCTTAGAGGCCAGGTAGGCCCTGAGTCCAAGGTCCTTGCACCAGAAGCTCAGCCCTGCCACCTGTCTGCCCCTGCCCAGGCCCCTTCTCCTGCCCTCCCCGTGACACTGCATTTGAAACAGGTTGCTGCCAGCTTGGACCAGTGGCGCCTCTTGGAGTCATCCAGCAATGGTGTACCCCTGGCCTCCTTATGGCCCTGACCAGGTCCCAGTCCCCAGTGGAAGCCCGTGGTCTGCACCTCACAAACTCCTCCTACCCTCCACCTGCCACAGACCTAGACCTGTGACTCCTGTCTCCCCTCTTGTGTCCCAAACGCACCTCACCAGCACCAGGCAGGCCAGCTCTTACTCTGCCACAAATGAGCCCCAGGAATGGGGGGTAGGGGAGTGGATGTTGATCCTGGGAACCCACCCCCATCCCTAGTGGACAGTGTCCCAGCAAAAGGGCAGATGCAGGGATGGGTGATGAGGGGGTGCCACTGAGCCCCTGGCCTAGAGCAGTGGGAGCCACAGAGCCATGCATCTGCACCCTTCCTCTCCCTGGGGAGAACCTGGTGGCTTTAGTCAGAGGTGGGGAGCAGCAACTCCACACCTGCCTTCTTGGGATTTTTCCTTTTTTGGAGGGGTGGGAGGTGTTGGATGCAGAAGATAGCCCCACCACTTCTGTGTGAGCCCTTGTCTTTTGTGCTTGGTCACCCTTTCCACTGAGGAGGGTCCCAGAAGAGCCCACTAGGGAGGTGAGGGCACTAGGGATCAGATAGAAGGTGAAAGTTTGGGAAGAACATGCCCCTCCAACACACGTACACCCTGCCTGTCCCCCCCACTCCAGCAGTCAATAGCACTAACAGGGTGATCACAATTCCCAGCTCTGCCACCATCTGCCGGTGCTCCAGGTCCATCTGGTTTCCTCATCCTCCCCCAGAATCCACCAAGTCACCCAGAAGCATCTAGGCTGGAAGTAGGAAGTTCACCCATGTACGTAGCCTTTAGGACCCCATCCATTTACCCAACACTGCCCCGACCCCGGGTCAGACACTTCTCTGGGGGCACCATGACCTCCTGCTTGTTTTCAGTCTAGGCTCTGAAGAGCCACCTGTCTCAGGACTCCTTCACCCAGAGTACTGGTCTAGGGTTTTGGTGAATGGGGTGTCAAGGCTGGTTATTCCCAAGGGAAGGTGTCTGGCCCTGAAGAAAGGGAGAGGCAGGGTGGTTCAGCATGATTAGAGCAGTGCTTCCTTGGGTCGAGCCCCTGGTTCTGACAAGGGAACTCCCGTGCTCCAACTTGTACAGATGAGGAACCAACAAACTCAGGAGGGGCACTACTCTGAGTCTATGTGTGTGAGCGTGTGAGTGTGTGTGTGTGTGTGTGTGTGTGTGTGTGTGTGAGAGAGAGAGAGAGAGAGAGTGCATGAGAGAGAGAGAGAGAGAGAGAGAGAGAGAGAGAGAGAGAGAGAGAGAGAGAGAGAGAGAGCCTGACAGTGCTGAGGTGAATGATCAGTTGACAAATTGCAGGTGCTGCATGGATGAGTCTACAGTCACTGTGTCACTGTTCTGGATTTGTGTGTGTGTGTGTGTGTGTGTGTGTGTGTGTGTGTGTGTACTTGTTGTTCTTTTTTCATCAATGCCAAGTATGAGACCAACCATAATTTTTGTTTTCACCTTCACTGTTTCATGGCTCCTTTGAGCAAGATTTCAGTAGATGTTCCTTTTCACCTCTCTCTTCCCCCTTTCCTATAGCCTACAGTAGCTGCTGGGCCTGAGTGGGTCTTCCCTAGGAGGCCTGTGTGAACCACAGACCAAAGTGGACACCTTCTGTCTTAAGCCTGAAGGCTTGTGAGACGAGTGTGACCACAGCTGCACTCTTCCAGCCAGACAGTCTGCTCTCGTTTGTATAGTTGGAGCTAATTCAAGGGTTGGGAATGTGTCTGCCAAATGTAACTAGAGAAGGAGATGGAGGGGGGGAGTAGGGCAGGGGCTGTGAATCTAGGAGGCTCTGGGAAGTGGTGAGCGATGTGACATTGCAGATGGTTCCCCACTACAGAGGATGAGAGGGCAACCTTACCAAGGGCATTGAGGGTGTCCATGGGCATCTAGGCAGGGGGCTCTGGGACCCCATTAGTGGTGTGGATTCCCTCCTGGGGGAGTGCACTGGTTTGAAGTCCTCCTTGGTGTCCTGCAGACTCTAATCTGTGTCCTGCCTGTGCTGTTTCCAGCTGGGCAGTGGTAGGCAAATGCATTCCCCCTGCTGGAGCCTGCTCGGTATCAGGCCGTGGCAGTTAGGTAGGACTTACTGAATGCCATTTTCTGTAACCTGCTGTGGGCTGTCTGGAAAGAAAAGGGGACTGCTAACATTGGAATCCTTTAAGTTTTCTCTTTTTTTTCGTTTTTTTTTTTTTGTCGGTCGTGCAGCTTGAACTCTGGGCCTGGGCACTGTCCCTCAGCTCTTCAGCTCAAGGCAAGCACTCTACCACTTGAGCTACAGCGCCACTTCCGGTTTTCTGGTGGTTTATTGGAGATAGGAGTCTCAGGGTCTTTCCTGCCTGGGCTGGCTTTGAACAGCGATACTCGGATCTCAGCCTCCTGAGTAGCTAGGATTACAGGCGTGAGCCACCAGCACCTGGCTTGGAAACCTTTAAGTTTTATTGGAACAAATGAAATACCACCTTTTAGAGGGTTTTTTTCTTGAAGCTGGCAATTTCTACTAACAACTGGGATTATTGGTCAAATTAGACGGACCATTTCAGCCAACAATCAATGACGTTCAAAATATCACAAGCAGAGTTTCCAAGCCAGATGATCTCCTGCTATGAACGTCGTGCCTTGATTATTTTTATGCGGCAGCTGTTGATTCTCCTCTGACTCTCTCTAGTGTGACCACCACAGTTGAGTGAAGGGTTAAAATACTTGAGGCAGTGACCATTTGTTGCTTGTTTCAGAGCATAGCAACACGTGGTGCTAAACCACCTGGTTGTGTGCCTTTATAAGACCTGTAAATCCTTAGCTCAGGGCTCTCCTCCTGGGCTCCACTGTATCACAGTGTAGGACAAGGCCCCAGCTGCAGCCTGTTTAAATAAAACAGCTGTAGAGTCTGACTCTTGGTGGTCTTCTTGGTGGGGGTCCTGCGACCAAGGCATAACGTTGAGGATGTCATGGGGAGAAGAGGTTATGACCTCACCATCCCTAGCCTGCCACCTGTGAGTAGAGAGGATTCTCAGCACCTGCACTGGACTCTGGTAGATTCAGAAACCCAAGATGCCTCCAGGATCCTTTCTCTACAACATGAAACGGGGGCCAGATGTGATGGGCCATCCTGGCTGGCCCCAGGGATAGGAGAGTAGGCCCCTTGAGCCTGGTCTTCAGCTCATGGCAACCTCATTCACTCCTGACTGGGGAATTGAGAGCCACAAAGCTGGTCAGCCGCTGACCAGAGATCTTTGTGAAGATAGGCATCCCAGAGGCCCCGGAATCCAGCGAGTACACCGTGGATCATATCATCGGAGCCCAAACAGTTATGTTTGGTGGCACCAGGAGGGTGGGAAGAGGGAGGAGGGGGAACTGTGAGAGAGCTACATCAGGCTTTGTCCATCCACCTGGATGCTTACCTGGATGCGATGGGATTTTATGTAGTATTTTTGTAGACAGATGCTCATTTATTTATCCAACAGAGTTACAGTGTGTGCCAGGCTCTGGAGGGGTCAAAGACAATGAGAGTTTCCAGTGCTGGTTCCACAGCACGTAAAGAAACCTTGGTTTGAGCTGGATGCCGGTGCTTCATGCCTGTCATCGTAGCTACATAGGAGGCTGTGATGGGAGGATCGATGCTTGAGGCTCAGGCAGGAAAGCCTGTAAGACTCTTATCTCCAACTAACTACCAAAAAGAAAACACCAGAAGTGGATGTGTGGCTCAAGCCATAGTCTGTTGGCCTTGAGTAAAAAGGCTCAGGGACAGCACTTGGGCTCGGAGTTCAAGGCCCAGGAGTGAGAGAAAGGAAGAAAAAAAGAGAAGGAGGAGGGAAGGCTGGATGGAGAAAAAGAGGAAAGGAAGGAAGAAGGGAGAACATGTGAGCCTTGGTTTGGAGTCCCAGGATCAAGGGAGCCAACCATTCACAATCTATGTGTGGACAATTTCAGAGCCTAAAGCCAGTTTGTAGGACGAAGCTACTGACACCTCAGCAACTTGCTGACATCTAGGAGCTGTGTGGCAGCCCACTGCAGAGGGAAGCAGCCTCAGGTAGGCACTAGGACTCAGGGCGGGTCACCAGGTTTCAATCATCCCTGGTGCCAATGACTTCATTTTCTGGTCAGATAAGAACAAGCTGTCGTCACCAGGTTTCAATCATCCCTGGTGCCAATGACTTCATTTTCTGGTCAGATAAGAACAAGCTGTCCAACAGCTAAGGAGGTAGTGGTGTGAGGGAGTGTCGAGGGGGGAGCAAGGGATAAGCAGGAACATGAAGAGTGAGGAAAATCACAGGTCAGGAGTGTCAGGACATTGGAGACATGACTTCGCCTGACAACCTAGACCAAAAGTGATAGAGCCTTTGACCCAGCCACACTGCTATTAAGAGTCCTGGCACATTGGATTCACCATTGACTACCTGGCTATCGTCCACTGAAGGATGCCTGTGCAGTACATCCTTGGCGACTGGGACTCTCCAGGGCTCAATCTGAAGTTGACACCCCCTACCCCGTTCTTTTCCTCCACCAGAGACAGAAGTAAGCTCTTCACTAGCACAGGGCAGCCAGGGAATGAGGGTGGGAGTAAGGACCCTTGTTGCCCCAGACTTCCTCTAGGGGGCGCAATGGCCCCGTGAATGCCATTCTCAGAGGCAAAGATGGGTCTCTTTGCTGGTTCAGCCTTTAGCCTAGATGGCAGATCTGGGATTCAGAGAGGGCAAACTGAAGGTGGGGAAGATTTGTATAGAGGCTGGTGGGAAAACCAGAGGCACTGGTCTGTAAGCAGGGTTATTTCTTTGAGGATACTCAGAACCCAGGAAAATTCCTGGGATAGATCAGCCCTTTTCTGCTTCGTGAGAGAGAGGGACCTGGAGCCCTAGTGTCTGCGTCCCATGTCCAAGAAATCCTTTCATTCCCACATCCTGTGGTTGGTTAACTACACCTTACTTCCTTACTAGTGTAGAGGCAGGACAGTGAGAGATCTTGAGTCTTTGATAAGGTCAGGGGATCCTGAATATGCGATTGTACTTGAACATCCTAACTTGCTGCATGGGAAGTTCCATCTAGGATTACCATGATGTAGGACATAGAATCAAGAGAATCAGAGCAGGATGGGGTCTGTTCTGGGAGTCTTGAGTATTATGTGTGAGCTTTCAGCTCCTGTATGCCCACCCGTTTCCCTTTCTTGGGTGCATCTTTGCTAGAAAAAGCTTGAAACTAGGGACTGGGTCCTATCCCTTGTCATTTATACTCAAAGCTAGCACTCTACTATTTGAGCCACAGCTCCACTTCCAACTTGTTTGGGTGTTTATAATTGGAGATAAAGAGTTCTCATGGACTTTGTTGCCAAGGGTGGCATCCAACTGCAGTCTTCAGATCTCAGTCTCCTGAGAGGATAGGATGACAGGCAAAGAAAAGTATCATTGGCCAGGTGGTACTAGCTCATGACTGTCTTCCTAGGTAATCAGGAGGTGAGATGTGAGGATCAGGGGTCAAAGCCAGCCTGGGCAGAAAAAGCCCTGAAGCTCTTATCTCCAACGAACCACCAGAAAAGCACAAGTGGTGTTGTGTTGTGACTTAAGTAGTAGAGTGCTCACCTTGAGCTGAAATGCTCAGGGACAGCACCCAGGCCTAGGGTTCAAGCCCCACAACTGAAAAATGAAAGAAAGTAAAACACATTTGCCTGAAAAGGATGGTCCATGTGTGGGAGGGACGAAGAAGGGGGTGCTGTGGTTGGGAGACTAGGTGTTTGCCCCACTGTACAGACATTTCTAAGAACTCCCCAAGTTTATCCCAGCTTGAAGGCACAGCTTCTAGAGGACGTGGCTTGTGGCAGGCAGGGAGTGGGCGAATGGGTGCAGGGGTGGGATAGCTGTGTCTGTATTCTCTCCAATAAAGGATGAATTTGGATGCTTGGTGACAAAGTCTGAAGTGAAGTGTTGCAAGGAGTTTGTGGCCTTATGAGATGGTTTTCCTCTGGGTATGTAAAGGTGGCTGAAACCGGAAGTCGCCAGTGGCTCACAACTGTCATCCTAGCTACTCAGAAGGCTGAGATGTGAAGACCATTGTTCAGAGCCAGCTTGGGCAGAAAAGTTTGTGAGACTTGATGTCCAATGGACCACCAGAGAACAGGAAGTGGTGCTGTGGCTTAAGTGAGAGAGTGCTCACCTTCAGCTGAAAATCTGAGGGACAGTGACCTGGCCCATAGTTCAAACCCCATGAGCAACAACAAAAAAAGAGGTGGCTAAGTTTTCTGCATAGCAGTGTGTACGGTATGAAATGCCATGCTGGTCTATGAGACGTTCCAGATATGTGAGAGGCTCAATGTTTTGTCTACAGTGGGTCTGAGGTCAATAGTGCCACCTTCTTGGGGATTG